>NC_080539.1:274633325-274965468 GCF_028640845.1 Ahaetulla prasina
CTATTTTTTCTACTTGCATTTTTACGTGCTTTTGAAACTGCTAGGTTGGCAGAAGCTGGGACAAGTAACGGGAGCTCACCCCGTTACATGGCAGCACTAGGGATTCGAACCGCTGAGCTGCAAACGTTTCGATCGATAAGCTCAATGTCGTAGCCCCTGAGCCACCGTGTCCCTTTTTTTAGAAATGATAGTTCCAATAATTCTAAGCAATTAATATTTTTTCTAACAATATGCTTAAGAACGGTCAAACTATTTCAAAAGTTCTTGATACTGAGATTGAGATAATTTCGAAGACACTTCCATGTCCACTTTGCGTAAAGTGAAAGAGAGTTTTTTCTGCTATTCAAAACTTACATATAGCTTTTAAATAGCGGAAAGTGTATCTCCTTGAAAAATTAGAGTTTGAGTCCAACATTTTCTTCTATGAACAAAAAAAAGCTAAAAATAGAATTTACTGTAAGTGATTTATTTGCTGAGAGAGCAAATATTGGAATGTGAAGAACATTCTTTTAAGTTTCATTGTTTACTTCATGTATATTAAGTAGATTAATCTTTAGTACTGATTGGAGAACTGAAAAAAAATTGATATTGATATCCCTTCTGAATCATTGCCCAAAAAAACCTTCATAATTCTGTTCATCTGGTTACTAGGAGCTGAATGTGATTTGAGGATGTCTTTACCTCATGCTTAAATACCATTGAATTTAACTAGTGGATTGTAATAATTATATTTTAAGTTCCATTGAATTTCACTGTTGAATTGCAATAATTTATATTTTAAGTCTTACCCAGTAACTTCTCATCCAGTAATCATCATTAAATAGTTGTTATGTCTACTGATAATTGATTAGAAAAAATATGATTCTGCTATAAAATAACTTCAATATTTGGGAAGCTGAAAAATGGGTAGCTTTTTTTTAATGGTGTAGCTTAACATATTTGATACAATATAACATACACCAGTCATAAATACTAATATTTCAATATCAATATTTTAATTCTTGTATTTAACTTGATACACTGCATCTTTGGTAAATTATGTTGAGTTTTTTCCTATTGTTTTGAACATCATACTTTTGAACAACATACATTTGCTAAATCTTGGTCTCTTAACAAAGGTATTAATAGACTGGATTAACGATGTGTTAGTGGGAGAAAGAATAATTGTAAAAGATCTGGCTGAAGACATGTATGATGGACAAGTACTGCAAAAACTCTTTGGTAAGAACTAATTTTATTTTCATGCATGTGTGTGATGAAATTTTGCTTTTACATAGAGTGGGTTTTTTAAAAAAAAAAAAGCCCAAGAAATAATGTCTAAACAGCAAATAACCATTTTCCTTATATTTGTATTATATTTTAAATTATTTTTACTCAGCATCTTAAATTAGACATCTCTCTGAAGTTTGACACTTGAAAACTTCAGTTACATTCTGAAATTTATCTTTCTGTAGTGCTACCATATTTAATGATGACATCCAGATTTATAGGCCATTTTTGAGAAAAACTATACTATAAAGTTTTGAAAAAGCAATAACTATAATTAACATTAGTAAAATATTATAGATTGTTTTATCTAGGAACCTCATTAGTCAATACTGTCAGATATAATATTTAGAAGAAATAAATGTAAAATGTATTGAAATCACTGTACTTTATTAAATTATTAGAAATCTGCTATAGAAGGAGAGGTTTTCCTTACTGTACTTAGATTTGCTTGGTGAATTGTCAGTGGTTACTTTTGAAATTTTAAATTAGTTTCCCTATAGAAAATCCATTTTGGAATATATGGAAGAGGATGTCTTCACGTTGAACTTGGTATGTGGAGTTGAGGCAAAGACTTGTTTTTTCTTCCATTATCACTTCAGAGAAGCTTGAGAGTGAGAAACTCAATGTGGCTGAAGTCACACAGTCTGAAATAGCTCAGAAACAGAAGCTACAGACAGTCCTTGAAAAGATCAATGAAACCCTTAAGCTTCCTCCAAGGAGCATCAAATGGAATGTGGATTGTAAGTTATTTATTTACAGTACAATTTGCATTATAAATACTACATTAAAATTGTGTTAAATTTATTAAATAAGAAAAGAACCAGAAATGTTTTGTACAAAAATGTTTTTGTACGGAGTTTAAATTCCAATGGTACATGCCATGTAGCATTCATGAATGAAGGCAAAGTGTTGCATTCGTCAAGGAATAGTGGGTTCAAAACTGGAGAGGTCTTTTTTCTGGTTTCTGATATAATTTGCTATGGGGCTTTGTAGAACAATAAGTGCGAAAAAGACTTACATCCAAGAAAATCCAAAGTAATTGATTCACAGGAAAATAAAAAGTCTAGACTATGTAATATTGTTATTTTTCGTATTGTTACTTGCCCAGAGAATTTTCTCACAAATTTTGGAGCAAATCCTATAATACATTTTCCTCCTTAAATTCTGCAAAGAATTTGCAGACATATCCAAGACATGCTTCTGTCTATTCCTTTCAATTTCCAGTTAGCTGAGTTAGGTTAAAAAAAAAAAAAGACTTTCCCAGAAGTATTCCTGGCTAAAAGGATATCTAAAACTAGAATTCTTTCATCCAAATCAAGTACAGGAGAATCTTCAACTTAGACCAGTCACTTAGTACCATTTGAAGTGGATGGATTGCTCTCCCCCTGCCCTCAAAAGATACTTAAGACCCAAGTCTGAAGTTCCAATGGCAGTCTTTGCCTCTCCCCCCAGCCAGTTGATTGAATTTTGGGCGCTGGACAGCTGACCCACATTTATGGCCGTTTGTAGCATCCCATAGTTTTACAACATTTTTGCCAGAAACCAGTGTTTTGTTGTGGCTTTCGGCAAAAAGCATTGGACAATGGGCTAGTTTAGCAACTAGCATTTGCTTAATGATCACTATGTTCATTTAACAATTGCTGCAAAAAAATATCACGTGAGTGCCTCAGCTTCCAAGCATCATGACATATAACAGAAATTTGGGTTCACTATGGTTGTAAGTCAAGGACTTCCTGTATATGGGACAATACTCCATGCTTTATCCTAAATATTGTGCTGGATCATCGTCCATGAAGACTGAAAATACTTCTATATACATTAGGCTGTTTTGCGTACGCATATTTGTCCTGTAGATAGCCTAAAAAAAAATCTATTGTTTGGAATGTATTTCATAGTAGCTTGCAAAAGACCTTTTATCAAACTTAGACAAATAATACAGTTGAATAGTTCATTAGTACTATTCCATTGTTGTTCAATAATATGTGGGTAATCTTGAATTGAAGCATGCTTAACATCAAATACTTCGACCTGGTATTCATGGATATCTCAAGTTAAGGGAATAATAATAATAATGCTAGAATATAGTTATGAATTATTTCTTTTGATGATTGCCGATTAGAAATTTCCTATAATAAGTCTTTTGATACCTGTTAGTGTTGAGTACATAAACAAAGACTGCTGTGAAAGACCTCTTAACAAGTTTGTGAGGAATGTTTGAGTCATTCTGTTTAGTAAGTTATTGCTCAAGGGTACGAGCTAAATGGATTCATTCATCTTCCTGCAGACATTATGATACTTAAAACTAAATTAAGTGCATGTTATGAATTAAAAAATATCCTTCTCATATTTTATAAATCAACATTGGAATAGTGCAGATAAAGGAATGTCACCGAGGTATCCATAGATAGTACTTAATTCAGCTGCCGAAACCTCTTAAATCACAAGAAGCATGCAACACCAAACTCGCTGGAATAATGTTGATTTAGTTGTTTTTATAAGATCCATTGATTTATGGTAGGAAAGAGAAACAGAGGAAAATACTCTTGGATTAATCTCTAGTGGGCAAAATGTTAAAAGATTAAAATATACTGCATGCTGATAGTGGTTGGGAAGTAAATATTTCAGTTCCTCTCTTTCAGCTGTCCATGCAAAAAGCCTGGTTGCAATTCTGCATCTTTTGGTTGCATTGTCGCAGTATTTTCGGGCTCCCATCAGGCTGCCAGATCATGTGTCTATTCAAGTTGTAGTTGTCCAGGTATGAATGAATGAATTTCTGTATCCTTTTGAAACCAGAGAAAGTGTAAGAAAAAAAGGCATGTTTCTGGTTGATCTTTCTTCAGTGAGAAAAAAAAGTCAAAAGCACAGCATTTCTTTTTTAGAGCTGAGTGCACTGTTGTCATTACTGATAGCATAACAGCAGAACGGCAACATTAATATAGTAAAGGTTAAATCAGATTTTGGCAAATTGTAACTCTGAGGTTGTCATGCAAGAGTCCTAAAGTTAATATTTTTCACCTTTCTGGTTGTTTTGCTCCATGTTGTGGCACTCTACTGGGACTACACAAATCTTCTGAAAGAATATGCACACAAATCAAATTTTCAAATCATGAAAGAGTCTGCCAATTTCCAGGTTTACATTGCTGCTTCAAAAGCTGCTCCCAGCTCTCTCTGCATACGTGCGCACATGCATTTTGCTTTACCGAGGGAAACGTGGAACGAAGTGGTAACTTGTGCAAACACATGTGTAAAGCAGCTTGTAAAAGCCAGGAAACAGAGGCGTCTGCTTTGCAATTTGAAAAGAGATGCTTTGTATATGCTCCCCTGGGTTCAAAGTATTTCCCTCAAAGGATTTGCATGGCTCTACTTCCTACTTCAAATATTTGTGTTTGCTCACTGAACACAAGTTTAATAAATGCTTCTTTTGATATTACATGTTCAGCTTGGCAAATAATATAGATCTTTCTATCAGCTTGTGAATGCCTGCCAGTCGTATCACCTTCCTACGATTTCCAAATTCACTTTTTAAAATTATTATTATTTTTACTGAATTTGGTCTTGTCAGTTCTTCAGATTTTTTTCTTTCTGGAAAAAAAGAGCCTGTGAAAATTCTAGCTTCTGTGATAAATATTTCTAAGACCAGCTGTTTTCTGTCTCCTTAAAATAACAGGAAGAACAAGTTTATATTTCGTATAAGTAACCATACAGAAGTGAGCTTATGGCTTGTGGCTGTTTGGAAAACAAATGCAACAATACCTGCCTGAAATTGGTTGCCTGGGCTTTATTCGAGAATTACTTCAAGTGGAAGGGGGGATACCTTTTGATTCTTGTGGTTAAGACTTAAAAAATATGAGAATACATCACCAAATGAGTAGGACAATATGCCACATTTGTAGGATAAGAGTAATAGAACCAGCTTCCATTGTTGTCCTAACGCTGTAGTGAATAATCACCCTAATTTGAAGTTCTTCTTTCTACAAAAGGCAGAGGACAGTTTCAAAGCCACATGAAAACAAACTGGGAATTTCAGACAGAACCCTGGTGACAGCGAGAGTCCTGCCTACTATATTCACTGCACTGTAGATAAATGCATTCAACATATGCCGACATAAGTATTGACTGTTCGGCTGTGGAATGAGCTGTTTCTCCCTGCTATTGCTTCTCAGTGTGTTGAGAACATTTCTGTCAGCCCACCCAAGTAAACCAGACAGGAAACACAGCAAGATGGACTAATTCCACTTTATTGTAAGGCTACATTAACAGAATCTTGCAAATCTGAAAGTATTAACTTCCCACTGCCATTTTTAACCATCCCATCAATTAGGGCAAGTCCTTCCTAAATTTCTTTCTCTGACAGTTAAGTGACTGCAGCTCTCTCTCTCTGTCTGGCTCTTTCTCTCTGTCTCTCCCTCCCTCCCTCCTGATTGTTCCCTAGGCAGCATGTCTTTCCCTTGTCCCCAAGTCCATCTAAATAAACTATTGTAGTTTCTTGGCTTTGGACTGTTTCTTGTTAGAAGTGGCACATGTATTAAGACTACTTCAGGCAGCCTTATAAATTTTTTTCTTTAGATATTTAACTGGCTTTTCTTCTGAATTTTGCTTCTGGAGAATCTCCCTTTTCACCATTGGCATCCTTATAAGGGTAGGACAGAGTTTTCCAGACTTAGCAACTGGCAGCTTCCAGAATTCTTGGCAATCAACGCTCTTATGAACTGAAATCCCCAGATCTGGAATATGCCATAGTTGGGAAGCACTGGTGTAGGAATATGTAAAGCTTCTTGTATATTTCTACAAGGTGAGAACTGTACCTTCTAGGAAAAAAATGCAGAATAGAACGTGTCTGTCTGTTGGAGTTGGTTGTTCTTACTTCAAAACTAAATCAAAATGCTTATTCCAATTTTCAAACCAATTTCCAGTTATTATTTTGAAATGTACTTGGAAATGCTTACTTTGACAGAAAGCATGTTAGACATTCCAGGCTTTGAGGGGAAAAAATAAAACTATTTAAATGTTTATATAGAATTTTTTTATAATAAAAAGTATTTATTAATGTGGAAATGGGAGAAGAGTTATGAATGCATTCATAGTAATGACCAGGTAAAAATAGTTGTCCATCCCTACTTTCCATAGGGTTAAAATATAAGTCTCCATCCAGTCTCTTCTCAGCCCATCTTGTATCATGGATCTTCTGCTGCCTTCTGTTTCCAGTTTAAAATTTCTGAGCTTCCCCTAGAATAGATATAAGAGTAACATGAATATTCAGCCATAAGGAATGCTTGCCATTAACTTATAAAAATTCCTGTTGAGCTATCCTTATATACATGAGTCAGGGTTCATACAGGAAGATTCCCATCTTAGAATTAATAGTTAATAAAAGTATAAATAAGGAAAGAAATTAGAGAAGACATAATCTTACAATTTAAATACAGTCTATTTTATGGCTAATTATTGTTATTTTTTTCAGAAACGGGAAGGAATCCTCCAGTCCCGACAGATCCAAGAGGAAATAACTGGCAATACTGAGTAAGTCAAGTCAAGGTTAAGACATGCCAGCTTTACCAAATCTTCCTTTTTGATTATGGGTTCTACTAATGGAAATTTCAAACAGGCTTCACTCCAAATAATAAAGAATGATGTAAAGATGCGGAGATGTTCTCAATGTAAGAAGCTTTAAAATCAAGTAAATCCTTAAACAAGAAGGTAATTTCCCCGTGTATGCTTTTTTTAGTAAAGTTTTTTTTATTTTTTACACACAAACAACAACATACAATATACCTTTCTGAACAAAACGTCGGCCAGGTACATGTTCACATCAAATTTACTTCTTTTCCAACACTTCCTACATACTTTCATCAATATATTTTCTCTCATTTTTATTTCCCTATTTGCATTTCTCTTTATAAATCTAATTTTACCCTTCACCCCCAATTTTAATCTTTTATCAAATTGTCCCTCTTTCCCCTCCCCTTTTTTTCTACTCCCATTTATATTAAACACTTATATTCCCATTTAATAATTATATTCTTTTATATCTTCTACTTATCCAACATCAACATCAATCATATCTTTACATTTCAAAGACAATTTATAGATTGTTAACCATAATCAAAAAAGAAAAGAAAAAACAAGAAAAAACTCATTTTTTCTTCATAATAACTTCTACAATATCATTAATACATCCATAATAACCTTCAAACATTTTTTCTCATTCCAATCTCAATATTTATGTATTTCACATCTCATTAGTATTTCAACCAGTAATTTATTTCAGTTCTTTTTTCTTTTCCTCTTTTTTCTTTTCCTCCTCTTTTTTTCTTTTTTCCTCTTAAAATTATTTACTCTTTTTGCTTTGTCCTATATTTCCACCTACTCTCCTTTTCCTCCTTTCCCCCATTTTTATCTTTTCTCTATTGATCCCTAAATGATCCTTTGACTTTGTATTTTTTTCTTTCCTTCTTTCTCTCCTTGTCTCTTCCTCCCCTCCTTATTTTTATTTGCCCTTCTTGTTTGCAATATTTTTCCATTTACTCTCCTCATTCCCCTTTTAAAAATTCCTTTTTTATTACTGCCACCCCCAGTGTAATCTTCTAAGTTCTTTGTCTATTTCCCTTCTTTAAGGAGTTTTTGTGAGTGCCAATGTAGAGAGAAGTCCAATTAGAAACAATTCAGGTGAGGGCTTTCTTACTTAGTGGCACCAGATTTATAGACCTCCTATTCCTTGGTCATTCAGACAGAACCTTCTGTGGTGTATTTTAATGGAATTTTCAGAGTCAATCTCTTCTGTTTTGAATGTAATTAGCAGGTGTATGTTTAATTTGCTTTGCCTATTTCTGCATTGGACAAAATGTATTAAATGACTCTTAAGAGGACTCATACAAATAATTACGTTATTTCTTTTCTATAGGGCAATGTCAGGACGGCATGGTAAGTACACATTGATTGTTGAAGTTTTCTAGATGTTTGTAAATTATTCTCCAACTAATGATATTATATAATTCAAAGTCAACTAAGTTCACATTCTGAATTTTCTTAATTGATCTGTAAATGTACATTTCTTCCAAAGAAAATAATTACATTTCTTAAATCAATACTTTGTTATACTTTCTAACCTGCATGGCTGGAGAACAATAGATTTCAAAATAGATCGACATGACTGTGCATTTGGTAAATAATGGCCAAGGATTATTTGGGTAGACCAAATATTCCTTATTAAATGTAGATGACTGTCGATGACCTTCTGGTTTTGAAATTCCTATACTCCAGTAATGTAGCATTTAACAGGTTGTTCTCATCAACTGTATTGCAGAACGAGATGCATTTGACACACTATTTGACCATGCTCCAGACAAACTCAATGTTGTTAAAAAGGTAAGTCAAAAGTGTTTTTGACGTGTGCTATTTAACTGTCTTAGAAACTCAGTGAATTTAATTAGCACTAAACTTTGATGTTGCCAAGACATTCCACGTGTTTGTTTTTGTTGTATGCTTTTAATTGCAGTGTGTTATCTAGGTACAGAGCAAAGAATGTACTTTTCAAGTTCCTCAACTTGAGGCCAAGATGATGGTTTCTTGAGGAACAATACACCACCATATATGTATAACAAGGTGCATGGCATCACCCCCTCTTCAAAAAACTGTCACAATACCTTGAACCCAATCCCCAATTTGCACTAGCTAGGCGAGGCAGGCATCAGTTCCAAAGGTGACAGAGCTCTGTAACCAAGAACATTGTCCACTTCTTTAATATTTATAGTTTGAATAAATCCAAGATATGTTCACAAGATACTGCCACTGTTACCTCACTGGATTCTGTTCATGTGGCATCTAATTCAAAATTATTTGGGCTACAAAATATCTTGCAAAAAAAGTATAGGGAAGCTTTTCTGACCAAACACCCTGCAAAAGGAAATGGGTAACTACTATCTAGTAAGATAGCAGTCCCCAGATGCATTAAGGGCGGAAAGTACTGACACTTTCCACCGTTAAGTAGTGGCAATGAAGTTCCATGATTAACCAAACAGCTCCTCTAGATCTAAAGGATATTCTTTCAAATTACAGCAGTTGAAATAATCTCTGCATTTTGTAGAAGTTGATTGACTAAGCGCATAGCTGAACTGCTATCCAAACTTTTGTGAAAATTCCCAGCAATTACTATTGCTCCAGTAGTATCCATACTGTGTCTGTGGTTGACCATCTTAATCCATGGTGCCAACTGGCATCATCAGCCAGGAAATGAGTCGACTGTGGCAAAGAACTGGGAGTAACATCTTTGATTTTCAGATTACATTCCTACTTCTCTAAATAAAGGCTAATCCAGTGGGTCTCTATAGTATGTGATTTGCAAACAAAATCCCATACTTTATAGAAATCATGTAATCCCAAACCTACCTTCAAGTCAAGGATATCAAAATCCCAGAGCCCCAAAAATCAAGGCAAATCAGCCATGAGTCAGCCATAATGTCAAACAGCTTAAGCAGGGAGGGTGCTAGGCAGTAGAATAGGCACTACAAGTTATCTCTGATGCTAAGTTACATAGACGTGCACTCTCTCCTCCAGTTATCTGTGCAGCGCAGCATCTGGTCACGATTGTATTTTGGAGGATCATTCCCATTCTTACTCCTAAAGCTTTAGACTGGTGGAATAGCCAAAATATAGCCAGGTACATCTTAGACAAGGGGACTCCCCCCACACACACACATCTGTGCCCAACTAGATTTCAGCAACACATTCCAGATCTACTTTGTCCTTCATATGTAGAGGACGTATTACACATTGATGTGCCATTCAGCAATGTCAGTTTCACATCAAGGCCTTCGGCATTCTGGTACCTAGGAATTGGGCTGAGGAAACACTTGGCACCTGTTTTCCAGTGTTCCCCTGAAACCACCTGCCTCTTGCCTTCCATCATATCTCCCTCCATATAAGTACTTCAGTTCTCTCTTGGCTTTCTGGCTTCCTATTGATTCTTCTGAATATGCACTGGAGGTAGTGTATAGAAAATCACCATATGAAAGAGCATCTTATTGAAATCTGAGAAGTATTACCAGCTTCCCCCACTACATAAAATAAGTATTTCATAACATAAATGCAGATGCTTTTCTGTACATTATTTCTAGTGAAAGATGGTATAGAAAAGGAGTTGAAATATCGAAATTGCCATTTCACACATTTGTATTATATGATCTCCAGTTGATCTAGATCAGCACAGCTTCCTTGAAGAGAAAACAGTGGCATTCCACTTTACAACAGCTTATATGTGGCTCAGATGTTATTTTCTTTCCTCAGTTATATATATTAAATATATATATATATATTAAAGTGATAAATATTTCCCAGCAATAAGTCATTCTTTATTCAGTATTTGGGATGGAGTTCCATAGCATTTTCCTCTTTCTCAAAAGCCAACGAACAAGCGGATTTACTAAATGCTAAATTATTTTAAAGCTCAGATTGCATGTTTTACAGGACTCTGTTTTTAAAAACTTTAAAGCTTATATTCTTAATTTCTAGACTCTCATTACTTTTGTGAATAAGCACCTCAATAAGCTGAATCTGGAAGTAACGGAACTAGAAACCCAGGTAGGATTATATAGATTTATATTTAGAAAAGTAGAACTGTTTTTTAACATTATTCCAATTTGTACCATGTAATCAATGGAGGTGAAAATGTATTGGAGCATTATCTTTTATTTTCTTGTCCATCCTTCATTTTTTTACAATTATATCATGGGTACAAAACAAAAATCATGTTTGCTAGCAGAAACTATGGCTATTGATAGACACTTTTTCATTTATTAAATTTGTAGAAGGATACAATCAAATTGGGCTTTTGTTGGTTAACAACAAAGCTATAACATGATACATAATAGAATGACTAAAACATTTGTGGTAAGAATAGATTAAATGAAAGCTAAGCCATCCATATAAAAAAGTCAGGAAACTTTCAATATGTTTGCCGGCTAGATGACAGAATCCATCTGACCAAGTATGGAATGGTTAAACTAGAACCCTTTGGTTTTATATAGCAATAATGGACTGGGCTGTTTGATCCTCCAGGTTCTGTGAACATGCCAGGAGAAAGTATGTCATGATGTGTGTTTGTATTAATATTCCATAATACAGAACACCTTTTTTCCTTCACTCTATCAAAAGAAAATTCATAGAATCACAAAAATCTTGTTTTGTTTGCATTTGCTAGAAAATACACTATTTCTACCCTTGATTTCTCCATAAAAGAAAAAACAATAATTGGAGTTAAAGTTTTGAAAATTCCCATGGAGAAGAAAATGCCATTTTTAATCAGAGCATGAATCTATGCTGCCGAAGTTGAGAGTATCATAGAGTTACTGTGTATTGTAGGGTTTTTTAATGCCCTGCTTTAAAATAAAAGCAGTAAAATATTTGCCTCCTAAGAAACAGTGGTACCTTCGATCCAATTTAGCAATCTAAAACTAGCCCCTCTTCTTCAATACCCCAGTGTAAAGTCCAGCAGCCATATTCTATTTTGCACAGTTTTTCATTGTCTTCATTTATCCCCTCCCCCAAGTTTTTTCCATGAAACCATCTGCATGAAAGCTGGTGATAGGAAGGAAGTCTTGGCAGGAATTGCATTCCTCTTTCTGTGACATATAAAGAAATTTGTATTCATTTAGGAGGAGGAGAAAAAAATAAGATACTGAGGAAAATTATAATCTTGTGATATTCAAATGGGAAAAGAATAATGTTTCTTTGTTTTGGTGACTGACATGTCACATTGTTTACCCAATTGTCATTTTCTGACTCAAAATCTACTGGAAGTCCCCCAAAATATGCTATTGAAAGTGGCATTAGACGAATGGAAAGATGGATTGCGTTGCCAGAGGCTAAAGGTCAATAACATCTGAAAGGCAGTGTTTCAAATAATGGGAATTTAAAATGAAAGAGGATTTGTGGCAGAGGAATGAAATAATTAGGGTCTGACTAAAGGAGGTTAAACTGATGATGGTAAGCATTAGGGATAGTTAGATGATGCTAAAATGAAAATGACTATGCTAATATAACATATAGTTTCAGCATTACCCTGAACCCTGGTTTATTATGTGGTCCAAACCAATTCATTGTATGCTAAAATACAACAATAGGGTTTTCCCCCCTATTTCTGCTCCTTTTAAATTAAAGCAAAGAGCCTTGTATCTTCTCTTTCATTAAATATGGGGGGGGGGAACACAATACATGACGGTATTTCTAAAAAAAATCCCTTGACTTTTGAATGGCAGTGAATTCAGTTTATAGTGAATTCAGAAAAATTCTGAATTCTTTCATGAAAATATGGAGGGGAAGGAACATTAAATATGTTCACCACCTTGAATTATTTATAAAAATAATAAAAGCAGAATAAAAACAATCTAAGGCATGCCAGCAAAACTGCAGTGATTTGTCTTATGTATTAAAAATGCTTTCAGGTAGAATTGCTGTTTGAGCAAATGGTAGCTCTTGACAATGGACCTAGGCTGATCTAGAAAACAGAAGTATTCCTGCTTACTATTTTATAGGAGGTCTGGGAAATCAGGGCTAGTGACTAAATTTGCAAAGTAAAAAAAAAGAAAGAAAAGAAAAAAGGTGATGACAAGCCATTTTCATACCAAGCCAAAAGAATTGTATGGATGTCTCTGCAGAAGTCATTTGAAATCAAATTCAGCTCAATTTTTTAAAAGATTTTTTAAATCTTTCGCTAGGGATGCCACATACGTTAATACTTTTTATGTAACGTGGACAACAGAAATTTGGTTTGCTTGAAGTCATGTAGATCAGATATTTATAATATGACTGAGCTTCCCTTGGTCAGGTACTTCAGTTCCTCTGAACCACTTATAAGCACCTGAGTCATATCATTCTTAATTACAGGAACTTCTGTCTTGCATAACTGTTTCTACTTACAAAACTTTAAAATCAAGAAATTAGTTTTTTATCATGTCAAAGAGTGAACTTTATAAGATTAGATCTAAAAATGTCTTATTTTTAAAAGTTTGCAGATGGAGTATACCTGGTGCTGCTGATGGGTCTTCTTGAAGGTTATTTTGTGCCTCTTCACAGCTTTTTCCTAACTCCTGACAGTTTTGAACAAAAGGTAAATTTTTATGCATTTAAAGAAGAATTAATATAGCTATTTATGTTTATACTGGTCATCATCCTAAATTGTGCAGTGTTCAATAGCACTGCACAGAGAGACTTGATTTAAATAAAGATTAAATAAATGTCACTCTTCTATTTTTAAAGTAGTATTCTGCTTCATTATGCTATCTGCTATCAGTAAACAAGTCTAGAATTATGAGTAATTGCTTTCTCTTAATTAACCCATCAGGTACTCAATGTCTCATTTGCATTTGAGTTAATGCAAGATGGAGGTCTGGAAAAACCAAAACCAAGGCCAGAAGGTATTTGTTGAATGTCTTGAGGATGCATTTCATTGGTAAAGCCGCCTAAAATTTTAGGGAAAGTTTCATAGGAAATAAATGCCTATTTTCATTTGATCGTCTCCTAATTATGAGGATTAATTAATTTTCCACTGCTATTTGTTATGTTCTTAGAAACACAAACAAATGAAATTCTAATATCGTAAGTAGATATAAATCTTAAAAATTTCTTTTTTCAGCCCGGAGGAAATTTGATAATTTCCAAATTTGATCTTTGATGATTTCCAGAAATAGTATCAATGATCTTCTTTCTCTAAATACAGATTTTATAAGACTTTAAAAAGGACATTTACTTATCATTTACTCCTTATGCACGGTCACTCATGCCCTCGTTACCTCTCGCCTGGACTATTGCAATGCTCTCTACATGGGGCTCCCCTTGAAGAGCACCAGGAGGCTCCAGTTAGTCCAGAATGCGGCTGCGCGGGTAATAGAGGGAGCATCACGTTGCTCTATAACACCCATCCTGCGTGGCCTGCACTGGCTGCCGGTAGCCTTCCGGGTGCAATTTAATCTGTTAGTGACCACCTTCAAAGCGCTCCATGGCTTAGGACTGGGGTATCTACGAGACCGCCTTCTGCCACCGATAGCCTCCCAACGACCTGTGCGCTCCCACAGAGTGGACCTGCTCAGGGTGCCATCGACCAAACAATGTCGGTTGGCGGCCCCCAGAGGGAGAGCCTTCTCTGTGGCAGCACCGGCTCTTTGGAACGAGTTACCTCCGGGGTTACACCAACTCCCCGACCTCCGAACCTTCAAGCGGAAATTAAAAACTTTATTATTTAATCGTGCGGGACTAGCCTAAATGTATTTTAAATGTATTTTAATTATAGTTTTTAAATTTTAAAGGGTTTTATGTCAGTTTTGACCGTTTTAGTAATTTGGCCAATTAATATATTCGTTTTAAATGTTTTTAAATTTGTTATTTATATTATGTGTATTTTTGTATTTTTAATATGGCTGAGTCCTTCGGGAGAAGGGCAGTATAGAAATTGAATAAATAAATAAATAAATAAATCATAATGCTACCATAATCACAAAATTTCCCACAGGTAACAGATACAGGTAGTCCTCAATTTACAATTGATTGCTTAGCAACCATTCAAAGTTCCAGTGGACCTACTTGGAATCTAATCCATATTCCATGTTCTGATGATCCCATGACTGCAGTTCAGGGACTGGGCAACCAGGCTGCATTGACGGCCATTTACAGGGTGCTGCGAATACGTGACCATGTTTTATGACTGTTATGTCAAAAGAAGCAGTTACTTCTGTTTTTTAGTAAAATTGGCACCAAAGTGTCAATTCACTTAACAATTGTGGCATTTGCTTAACAACTGCATGTGGCGCAGTGGTTAGAATGTAGTACTGCAGCTAATTCTGCCTGCTGCCAGCAGTTTGGCAGTTCAAGTCTCGACAGCTCAAGGTTGACTCAGCCTTCCATCCTTCCGAGATTGGTAAAAGGAGGACCCAGATTTTTGGGGGCAATACGCTGACCCTTTAAACTGCTTAGAGAGGGCTGTAAACCGCTGTGAAGCAGTATATAAGTGCTATTGCTGTTTGCTTAATGATTGCACCACAAAGGTCATAAAATTGGGTTGGTCACATGACCAACCTGCTTTACAGCCATCATCACTTGATTATTGGGCAGACTCTATTATGGTATTAACTTGAGGACGACCTATACATTCAGAATATAGGTGGTTGAAATAATTATTTTCCTGAATCTGTCAAGAGCTCCATTGATGAATTTAATGCCAAACAGATAGGTGGCAAGGGTAATTCCTGAAATCGTGGGGGTTTTGGGGGGAGAGGCTGTTCTGCTAATCCTTGTGCTCTAATATGACTGAAATCACATTTGGGATTGTGGGATTCTATGAAGTTTAACATCAGATCAGATTACGATTCAGTGACTTTGTTGAAAGCCACAGAAATGTTACAATTTGTCAGCAAATCCAGGCATAGAATAGGGCATACCCTGAATATACTATTTCCCATCTGGACATGGCAATTGGTAGAAGAGGGGCAAGAAGGGACAAGTGACAAAATGTGTATCACTTACATTAATCTAGTTGCTCTAGTATTTTGTCTTAGGTATACTTACAACAATTCATTCCATTTTCTCTGGCAAATACAATTACCTGTCATCTAGGATTTGCTATTTTAATACTCTTTCATCCTAAATCAATTTTTTCTTTAAAAGGTGGGGGAGGGAATTGGATTTTTAAAAATGCCCTAAAAACAACAACTAATAGAAGAGCTGCGAGTTAAGATTAGCAGGAGCTACTTCGTGTTATCTATCTATTTATGGATTCAAGTTTGCCTTTGGCATCAGCCCAAATGAGTGAAGATAAAGTGGGAATTGTAGAGTTAGGCTGAAAATGGAGAAACATTACGATTCCCTATCCCTTTCGGCCCATTAATGTTATTACAGCATTTCAATTTTTCAGGTATTTACTGCTTAGAGAAATGGTTGATTTTTTTCCCTCTGGTATAAATCAAACCATACAGACATTTCAGCATTCATGAACAATTATTAACATGCTTAATATGAAATTTCCTGCTCAATATGAATGGAAAAACACATCTGCTTTATATGTTGTTACATCTGGGCACAATGCCTATGCTTAAATTTTCCAGCAAGTACCTGTGTATTGAAAAGCATTTTAATAATTGCGGAGTGCACATAAAATAGCTTTTAAATTCTTCCCTTGTTTTTCTGAATGAAAAATAGTTAAAAACAAGAACAGAATAAAAAATTGGATATTAGATCTTTTGTCTATAACAGAACGGGCACCTTTGTCACCAATGAAATAAAATGTTCCTCTCCCAGCTTTCAAGCAACTTGAAAGAGGCAAATTCTTATAAATAAAGAGGCAGGTTCAGCATAAGTTTTTTCCTGAGTGCTGCGTAAAAATCATTTATTCTTACTGCCACTCAATATCTAGCAATATCTTTCCTCAAAGCTGTAATGTTGTCCTTTCTACCAAGAATAATTGACAAAAGCAGAGCCTTTGGCCTTTTTGGACCAGTAGGACATTTAAGAGTGTGTTGGCCATTCTTATAAAAATGTTTGCAGCAGGAGAGTTGCCCTTCACAAGTTGACATTTTTGGCATAACCAGTTACAAAGCTAGTTGTGTGGATCTGTGTATGTCCAAACTATGAAATGCCACTCTGTGCTCCTAGTTTGGCTTACATGTGTCCTTTTTATGTCAAGCTAAGTCCAAGAACGATGAGGAGCGATTTAGCCAGAATTTAGTTTTTTAGTTGCCTACAACACAATAGACAGAATCTTGCCGGGTTCTACTCTCACCCTAACTAATATACCCCGGAAGATTCTAGGGAGTGACTATCCCAACTCTCTTCCTCTGTCTCCAACCAATTCCAAGCTGGGCCACTTCTTGTCTCACCCCCGCTTTCTGGAATATGTTCCCCACTTCCTGGGAAACTACTGCTTCATTGTAGTCCATTACACCAAACCCCACCCCTTCATGGGCACTGATTCTCAAAGATAGACATTGCACTGTTCTTCACACATTCATTCTCATTTTTATGGAGAATAGAAGCATTTGGGTTGGGGGAGGGGAAGAGGAATGCTGAAGGGTTGCATTTTTGCTTTGGAGTATTTCACCTACCATTTCTCTTTAAGAATATGATGATTAGAAGAAAATAATAATAATCTGATAATGCAGAAAGCTTGACAGGCATTACAAATGGTGGTGGGGGAGCATTGAAGTCTCCACAAGCTGCCCTTGGGATCTCATTGTCAAGGTTTTGAAATAACCAATATTTAAATAACCTGAAGCTATAAAGGTCATTTAACAAACTGTTTTAAAATGCCTTCCGTGCACCTACAACTGACAGAATAAATCAAATGTTGTATTAATCTTGTGTTCTAAACACATAAACGGTCTCGAAAGCAATCACAGGCAGCAGATCCAATCTCATATTTAGTTCTTCTTAATATCTTAATATAGAATGTATTTGCCAAAGACAACACACAATAAATTAGAATCTTTCCCGTAGTACCAGCCTGATGCATAGTATGAATATGTTTAGTGTGCATGGAGCCCAAAGAGAGAAAAAAATATAAAGGTGGTCTTTAAAATAGCATTTGCTTTTCATGCTTGCCCAGAAAGTGCTCTGATGGAATTGGACTGACAGTTCCAGACTATTCAGTTAGCCCTGGACCATTTCTGGGAATTTGGGAAGTGGTCAGCCTACTCATCATGAGGGTATGAGTAGACCAGGCAAAACTAAAACCAAAAATAAACTAAATCCAGGTGTTATCCATGGTGGTGGCGGCGGCACAGTGGTTAAAGTGCAATATTGCAAGCTAATTCTGCCCACAGCCTAGAGTTCAATCCTGACAGGGCTCAAGGTTGACTCAGCCTTTTATCCATCAGAGGCTGCTAAAATGAGGACCCAGATTGTGGGGCAATGTGCAAACAATACTTCTGTATTGTAAACTGCCAAGAGAGTGCTATGAAGCATTATAGGACGGAATATAAGCCTAAATGCTATTGCTATCCCACTCAAAATATCCAATTTTAATATCCAAAGATTAATTTTTTTCTTTTTGGTTTCTGATAAACGCTCAATCTTGAGTTCAGTAATTAGAATCCTTATTGAATTTTTGTTCAAATGTTTAAAATACCTCTTCTTGATTTTAATGCTACCTGTGTTTTTGAGCAGCAAATCTAATTGAATTTAGTCTATCTCAGAAACTTAAAACTTGGGCAGATCTAGTTAGTCCTTGCTTGGGAGAACAATAAGAAATGCCAGAGCTGTAGGTGAGACTGGCACAATGAGATATTACATTCCTGGAGGAATATAAACTACATCTGTATGGTTTGCCAAAAGACTTACTCTGAAGACAGCTGTCTGATTAGCAGAGTCAGTGCTGCAAGTTTAGATTCTATCATTCTTGAAAAGTAAATCGTTATGCTATCCCAAAGAGCATAAAAGGACTTGCTAGTCCTTTTAGAAATCCTGTGTTCAGTATTGACATTCAGAATCAAATGGATATTCACTGAGATAAGATAAGGCTTGAGACAAGTTGAAGGACTGACTTACATTCAGCATACATCCCAGCCTCAGTGGGCAAACCAAGAATGGCAGGTTGGAATTTGGCCCCTCAGTGGCTAAGACGCTGAGCTTGTTGATGGAAAGGTCGGCAGTTCAGTTATTCGAATCCCTAGTGCCACGTAATGGGGTGAGCTTCCGTTATTTATCACAGCTTCTGCCAACCTAGCAGTTCGAAAGCACGTAAAAAAAATGCAAATAGAAAAATAGGGACCACCTTTGGTGGGAAGGGAACAGCGTTCTGTGCGCCTTTGGCATTTAGTCATGCCAGCCACATGACCACAGAGACGTCTTCGGACAGCGCTGGCTCTTTGGCTTTGAAACAGAGATGAGCATCGCCCCCTAGAGTTGGGAATGACTAGCACATATGTGCGAGGGGAACCTTTACCTTTACAGCAGTGGTGAAATCTGAACCGGTTTACTATCGGTTCGCTGGTTGCACATGCGCAGTGTGCACCATGCACAAAAGAGAGATGTGCGCATGCGCAGTGCATGCCAAAAGGAGGCATGGGGTAAGTAGAACAATGTGGGGGGAGGAGTGATCAGCTGTGGCACACGATCTTTTTTTACTTTTAAAAGCATTTTTAAAAAATGCTTTTAAAAGTAAAAAAAAGGCTCTGACGATCGCACGGCTCAGCTGTGATCGTCAGAGCCTCTCTCTTTTTTTTTTACTTTTAAAAGCATTTTTTAAAAGAAGCAGCAAGCGGGCGACCGGGCGATTGGGTGAGCATGGGCGAGGGGGCCCAGGGATTTTTGCTACCGGTTCACCGAACCACCCGCTGCCATCACTACCAGATCGGCCAATCGAGTCTGAAGCAGGAGCATTTCACCCCTGTTTTACAGTTCTCCAAACCTACTGCTAGGAACAACTAACTCCATACTTCCTTCAGTTTGAAGACTTTTCAGAGCAGCCTTTGGTGGCAGCCTGCTCTCCAATGCACAGCTCTGAGGAATTCTTAGTAAGAAGTATTGAGTCCAGTGACCATCGCAGAGAGCCATGTCTGGCCAAAACCGCACAGTGGAAGCTCAATGAGAGAGCTGGCAAATGCTTTGGAGGGCATTTTTTGTCTTTTTTGCTGTAGCAGCAAGAAAATGAATGACATGGCTTATGGAAGACATGTTAAGTCTAAACGTCTGGTTTTGGTGGATGGTGGCAGTCCAGCTAGAGCAGTTGTCTCATCTTAGTCAAAAAGTCCTCCTAGGCCACGCAGAAGCCTGAGAAATGTTTGGGTTTCTAGGTTTTCAGCTTCAGTTGTACTAACAAAATCAGAGCTACAGAACAACTTGACCAACTGAGTCTAACACATCTTTTAAACCACTTGTAGCCTGCCAAGTGCCTGATCACCCCATATGCTTGTAATCCCACGTGAGCAGCAAAACCAGAAGGTCTATCGCCCACTTAGCGAGCCATAATTAGATAGTGGGTGGGTTGCATTTGGTTTCATGGGTCCAAAGCTGCACAGGCCTGTTCCAAAAGAATGCACTTGTCACTTATAGCCAGCTTTTATTATAATCCTGTAGGTTGGCTGCTAAAACTCTATTAAAATCAAATAGCTTTCAGTAGTCTTACTACATAGAAGAGCTGCAGTTTTTGGCCTATAAATACGAATGTGTGATTATGTTTCTTCCCAATGTGGGCCTTTTAATTTGCTCGCTGTGATTTCAGGTGATTTGAAAAGCTCACCTTTCCTTCCCTCCCCCACTTCTCCTTCTTTTTAGACATTGTCAACTGTGACTTGAAGTCAACGCTGAGAGTGCTCTACAATCTGTTCACCAAATACAGAAACTTGGAATGAAGAAAAGCACATCAGGAAGCCACGGGTGGCAAAAATTGGAACCAAACAACAAAAAAAGCTCTCCTTTCTTTGCAGTCATTCTCAATTTACACTACGCTTTCTTGAAAAGAAAGGGCACCGTTTCTTGGAATGTTCTTTGTCGTTAAATTTAAATATTTTTATTAGGACAATTTGAGTTCAGAAATATTAGAAAGTGAAATCTGCTGGAACGTAATAGGTTTGATGGGGAAAAAGCAGATTGCTATATGAATTAACTCTTGGTTTTAACTGTCTTTTAATTTCTTAGAGAATAAGCACCAGGCACAAATCCTGATCCACAACCAAGCTAAGCTAAATTACTGCCAAACAGAATTAAGAATCTGCTCCAATGAGCTTTTTGGAGGAAACCTCATGTACACTGTTTTTATGTGTATGTGGAGGGTCTGTTTCCTTGTGCAAGATGCTCTTTTATTTGCCCAAGCCTCTCTAGTGCTTCTCCCTTTCATCACAGGGTTCCTCCCTGCCATGCTAAGGACATAATTGTAAACCCAGACTCTGACTGCATTGGGCTTTTTCATCAGTACTGGAGCTGAAACAGAGTTCTAGTCTATACTATTTTCCCTTAGAGTCACAAAGTGATAGGAACAATGTCCCCCTTACTTATAGCAGCACCCAAAAACCTTTAGCATTCATGTCACAAATTGCTCTTTAAAGTGTAGATGGTCCATAGAATGATATAAGTTGAAATTTGCCAGTTTAATTAATTTATGGATTCTACGGTACATTCTCCTCCCCCTCTCCCTCCCCCTCTCCCTGTCTCTCTCTCTTGTCCCCTCCCCCCCACAAATGTTTATTTGGGACAAATGATTCATTTTATTTATGATTCAAAGGATATGAAGGGAAGGAAGGAGGGGAAAGGAGAGAGAGAGAGAGAGCATGTACAGTTTGATGATGCAAATAAAACAACTTGTATCACTATAAGGGGCCAACTTTTTGTTCCCATTATATACATTCCACATATTTTTCATTCCTATAAAGTCTGCATGAATATATGCAACTGTGCACTTAAAATAACATACAGTATAGTATCTTTGGTGGTAAAATACTCTTGTTTACTTGCAAAGACTGAGGTACGAAATATGTACATACTTTAAAAGTGTGGAAAATATAGAGCAAGATAGTACGGTGCTATAAACGTTGAAAAAATAAATGGGGTTAGTTCTGCCAGGGTACTAAAAGAAAATAAAAATAAGCTTTGTTTACTTAATGATAATGAAAAGGAAAGAATATAATTGATAATAGTAAGATAGAAGGTTTAAAGAAATGCAAAAGAAATCATAAAACCACAGAAAGAGAAGTGTTTATGTTTAACTTGTTTTCTGAATACCTCAGATGAATGAGAAATTCTAAACATTTACAGAAAACCAAACAATGCTGTACTGTTGGTTTTGAGCAACAGAATTAGCTTGTATACAGATAAAGTATAAATTTTTAGTATAATATATTTTTATTCAACTTAATTTACACTTATTTTGTACTGAAATTTTAGAGCAGTTTAGAAATGTATTCTCTATGGAAAATGATAAACTTAAATGTAAAATAATACTCTCTACATATTTTATAACGTTAGATTCTGATTTTAAATAGATCTTTCATTTAGTATCTAGGTATTACACAGTAACTTTGTTTTTGTAGCTCAAAGAAAACTGTTCATGTGATATAAGGTCATGCCTTTTGCCTTCCAGAAGCTGAGACAGTGCTATAAGTATTCAAGGGCCCAGATCCAATTTCATCCAAAACTTCATTTGTAGTAAATTTGCCATGAGGTATTTTATAGGGTTTATATATTGCTCAAATTACTATAAGAATTGTTTTTGAGTGGTTATATGCCCAAGTAAAATCTTTGTTCATATATTCGAATGTGATTTGTTACATGCCGTTTTTCCTTGTATGAGGATTGTGATATAGATGCTATATAAAATGTGTCTAAATTATTTTATATGTTCAAGGGAACTAGTTCTCTGTGAATTCTTGATCCTTGAGCTTTGCCCATTGTCAAGAGACAGGATTTTATGTTTAAGGTTCAGAGATATTGAGTAGACCCTAGCTCAGCAAGTGATCATTCTCTAAAATTCTTTTGGATATTGGATTCTGGATTTATGTTCAGTTTGATTTAACCTCTTTGAGCAGCAACATGTTTCGCCATGTGCAGAAGCTCCAGGGAAAAGCTGGATGCTCACTGCTTACATTGCAAAATCAAAGTTAATATCGTGAAGGAGAAAAGGTTGGAATTGTTGGTGATTGCCAAGAAAAGCAACAATTCTTCACCAAGTCATTATTTATGCTAAGTAAGGGGAAGGGGCAAGTCACATCATGCCAACCATTTATGATCCTTTTTAAAAAAAAAGGAAAAAAAGCACAAAACTGAAAAGCTTGAACTCTTGTGGCCAATCTAGCCAACTTACACAAAATGCAAACAAGTGGTTTTTAAAAACAAAAACAAAATTCAATGCTCTCATAATAGGATAACATATCCAACGTAAAGATGAAACAATAAACATCCTTTGTTATTACTGGGCACAACTTAACTGTTTAGTTTTAAAAATAAGGTTTGTGTTTTATCCACTAAAGGGACAAATTCTTGAAAAGATTTTAATTAGTCAACAAAAAGTAAAGTAAGCAAAATTGTACCAAAAAAAAAAAAGCATCTTTCCATTTCTAATCAGTCCACGTAGAAACTAGTAGTTGGTGCATGTATGTGTGGAAACAGTTGTTGTTAGTTGCGAAGTCGTGTCCGACCCATCGCGACCCCATGGACAACATTCCTCCAGGCCTTCCTGTCCTGTGGAAACAGTATTATATTGTAATTTAAGTTTCTAAGTGAAAGCAGAACTTTCAGTTGTGCAAAGTTCAGCAGCTTAATCTACATATATGTTAGATTAAGAAAGTGAAGTGGAATTCAACACACTCTGTTCATGTACTTTGTTTTCCCAGATATATTTCCAAAGAAGTTTTGTCAATTGTATCTCTGAAAGGAGAATACGTAGCGCAAACAAACCTGGTTTCTCATCAGACAAGAGTCAGGTTTTCCTCTTGGTTCAAGATGATGGGCTAGATATATAGCTGTATGTTCTTGGCAAACAGGCCCCTGTGATATGGGAGGTAGGAAGCCTATATATCCATAATATCTATGCTTGAACTTCCCGAGTGCATTGCCTAACTTTAAAGTGCTTTCTGCAAATCGTGATTTTGTTAATTGTGTTTTCTTATGAACTTGTCAAACCACAAAATGAATTTTTTGAAGTGCATTTGGATCAGAATTACAAACTAGGTATTTGATCAACAAATGACTCATGGATACTGAGTTCCTTCCATTTTCAAATCCACAAGTGGTTAACAATTGAAGGTGCTTTCTGTGATTTTGCAAATTGCGTGGATATATTTCTAGCAAGTTATGTTTTAACTGAAGAGCTATTTCTATATTATAAATATATATATTATGAACGTGCAGTTGTTTGATAATATTCATACCCAAGCATTACATAGCATACATAAATTGAACCTTCCTTATATTTCTCATGGAGATATATCATTGCTATGAAGGTAATATGCAACAGAACCTATAGATTATATCTAATATTTATTGCATTTTTAAAAATATAGGAAAAATATACTATTATGCTAACAACTTCATTTCTGTATCAGATATAGATTTCAGATCTATTAAAATTTGTGTTTACCTAAATGCATATATTTGCCATGTTTCTCTGATAATTGAAGATCTGTTTTATATAGGATCTGTGTCTGTCCCTTTAATTGTTGTTGAAGTTAAGCAAAGCTTTTGGGCCAACCCTGCCTAACTTATGATATCAATTATTTTTCTTGCTGTGCAGCAAGATAAATATATTAAAAATAGTATACTTATATGTAGGATTAGCAGACTCTCTGGATTTTGAAAATCACAAGCCTAAAGGCTGGTGGGAAGAAAGGGAAGATTAAATAAGAACCACTGCAGTACTGTAAATGGCCATGGACATGTCTTTTTGTTTGTTTGTTTGTTTGCAGTTTCTCTTTCCTATTTAGTGAACTCCATGCCTATGGGACCATGTCTAGCTTATGTGGAGTCATAGTTGATAAAGTACAGATTTTTGAACTGGTGCCTCTGCACGGAAGGAGGATCCATGAATGCCACAGTTTGCCCATTCCTATCACCTTGAAAATGTGATTGCTCTTTGGTGCTCTCTGAGCTTGCTTGTTTGTTTTCTTGCAGAGGTTTCATTACCTAAACTAGGTAACATCATCAGTGCTAGTAAGGAGTGCAGTTTACTGTCAGCTTTATATTCTGGGAACTTGCCTGTCAAGTGTTCCTGGGGGTTGCGACAGGCAAGCCACCAGAATATAAAGCTGATAGTAAACTGCACTCCTTACTAGCACTGATGATGTTACCTAGTTGGGTAATGAAACGTCTTCAAGAAAACAAGCAAGCTGAGGGAACACCATAGATCCTTCATGTCAACCCCGAGCTACAAATATTCTCCTTTATTAATATGATTGCTATTGTTGCACAGTTAATAATGGCCATGCATTTACACATAGTATTGGGAAGATCAGAATTTAAATCCTAAAAATCTAGAGTTAAATTCAATGTGGTGTGAACAGGTTTCTGTGCACAAGATAATCTCATCTCTCACGTTTGCTTTTGTGATGCTGCAGTGGTTTCAGAAATTCTTCGCTGTAGATTCTCTGATTATTTGGGGGGTGGGAGAAATGTTTTCAGCCAATGATAAGGGAAGTGAAGAGCCAGAGGTCAGAGAAACGCTGTGAAAGTGGCCTTGACACCCAAGGCTGAGAAATGAGTGTCAAAAAGTCTGTTATCACATAAGGGCAGATGAGACACTAAAACTGAATAAATATAGCTAGATTCCTAGATTCTGCAGTAGCTGATCTTCACTATAAGGGCTTCTTTGGCATCTGCAGTAAAGTCAGCTTATGTATTTGAGTCTTGTGCTTGACTCCTCTGCTGCTGTTTTCATTTATCTAATGCCCATTGTCTAAAAAAAACTAAATTTTGTAAGCAGGTTCAGTCAGACCCAGTATTGAGCCAACATTAATGGACCTTGTTGATGATCTCTAGTAGGTTTGGAATGGGATGGTACATTCATCCTGGCCCTTCTTAATTTCAGTAGCCTTCACTGTTATCTCCAGCTCAGGGGATTAGGAGTGAGAAGTACTGTATTACAGTGGTTCTTCTTTCTCCAGGGTTGGTTCCAGTCAATGGTGTTGGAGTATAGAAGTTGAACCTGAGACCTCTGCTCTGCAGCAGGCCTCATGGCTTTCCTCTCCTCCCACTCCTATTTAACATCTACCAGGAGCCACTGGGTGAGGTCATGCCATTTTGGGGGTCATATTTTCAGTATGCTAATGATACCTAATTATATCTTTCAACCTCAGGCCAACCAAGTGATTCTGCTGTCATCCTTTCCTAGTGGCCTCCACCCAGCATCTGAAGGCTGTGGGGATCTGAATGGGAAAAATAGGCTTTGGCTCATGCCTGGCAAGACTAAGTGGCTATTGGGTTTAAGCACCTAAGTCTGGAGATCTCCTGTCTTTAACTCTGCCTGGCAATGCATTTTCCCAGATGGAGTAATTCAGAAAATTTGGGGGTCCTTTTGGACTCAGTTATGCCTATGGAGATGTCTTCACAGTTTTGCTTCTGCAACAGTTATACCCATTCTTGGATCACAGTGGTTCATGCCTTAGTCGCTTCCTGTGTAACATGGTCTATATGGGACCGCCCTTGAAGAATTTTCAGCAGCTGCAGCTGGTCTGGAATGCAGTGGCACAATTAAATTTGGTGTTACTTACAGTATTACACCTATATAACACCGCTGCTGTGCAAGATGTACTGGTTTTGAGAAGGCTACGGTGTACAATGCTTGCTATCACCTATAAAGCCCTGCATCTGCTATTTGTAGAATCACCTCTTGTTTCTGCACACCCCAGCAGATCTGACAGGGAGGATGGGCTCCAAGTCCCTTTCATCAAACAGTGTCATCTTTTTGGACCCAAGAGCTTTCCATCTGGTAGTGCCTATCCTATGGAACAGCATCCCTGCAGAGGCCCAGATGGCTCCAACCCTGTTAGCTTTTTGTAAGGCAGCGAAGACCAGGCTGTTTCCCCAGGCATTTGGGCTAGGTTAGGTAAGCTCTGCTGGTAAGGCTACTTTTATGACTTGGGTTTAGTGTTTTAAGCTCAGGTGTCATGGCTGTGTTGTTTTAATTTTGTTCGCTGCCCAGACTTAACTAGGCAGCCCTATAAATCATATAAATAAATAAACAAATCAGGCTAAAGAAACTTCCTGACAAGAATATTGTTCCAGTTTGAAAGCACCCCTGAACAACTGTGCTGCTATAATCTTGGCTGGGCTTGAGAACTAAACCAATTTATTTCTGGCCCAGCTAGAATGTGTTTGAAACTGCTGTAAACCTAACATTTTCTACAGCTCGATTAAGCTTCTGTAGCCCCTCAAACCTCCTCCCAACAGTTGGGCTTCAACAGCCTTTGCAGTTCTTTGGAAGAGAACGGTGACTTAATATCCCCCTCAGAATATCCACTCAAGACTATTTTACAAGATGAATATAACCAACCTGAGGAGAGTTATGTAAACTTCATTTTATCATTTTGTGTGGAAAGAGAGTTTAGAGTATTTTGTTCGAGGGCAGTGACTGTTCACTCTACTTCAGTCTTGTAAAGTTGGCAGAACCTGCTTTTGAAGATTGGGGCTGAAAAATTGGAACAGTATGGAAATGCCCTAAATTAGCGGAGTTACGGGCTTATGTATTTATCCTACTTTTCCAACTGTTGTTCTGTCACAATAATTTGCCAGTACTGTAAGTTCATCTTGTGGTAGAGATAGAGATATATATAGAGAGATGGAATCGTAGGTAGGTAGGTAGATGTAGATATAGATGAGAGAGAAACACACACACGCGTGCGCACACATGCACACATACACATACAGACACAAACATGTAGGGATTTTGATACAGCAAGCTTTTGAGCCTGATCTGCCATTCAATTATGATTGCATATATATTAAGATAAAAGTCACTTAATCAGTGTAATTGATCTTAGACTATTTTAAAAACTGATGTTTTCATTGATGTTTCAAATTATTATTCTTGATCCTTTTCAGCCCTTTATTTGTTCAGCATTAGCCTGCTACATTGCAAAAGGATGTTTGTATTGTATTTCACCACAGTAGCCAGAATGTCATTGTGTGTTTTGAAAACACATTATGGCAAACTTCACTTATTGTTTCTTTTGATGTAGCTTCGTCACCAAAAGTGTTTGTTAAAATTGTAAGGAACAAATCACATCGATTTAACAATGTTTCTTTCTGAATAGGGTTTGTATTTTAAAAACTTTAAACACCATAGCATGTAACAGCTGTAATTGTGCGGGTTTTTTTCAATGGGCTGTCCTTTCCTGTTGCAGGTAAACTAGCATACCTAAATGCTTCCATTCTTTCAGAAGTCATCTAATGAGGCTGAGAGGTTAGAATCAGGAATTTGAAGCAAGTACTTAACATCCCCTCCTGTGCACTAGGTGGGGTATAATCAATAAGTATTGAACCCACTGAACTAAACTAGCAAGCAGTGTATCGTAACTGCTGCTACTGTGTATGTGTGTTAATTTAATACTTGTTTGAAGTCAATTACAAATAGGCAAAAGTCTTCTAACTCTAGATTTCAATACATTTTGAAATTTGTTTGATGTGGGGGGGAAAATGGGCTGGCATTGGAAATACATTCAGTGAATAACGTGAGAACTTCAGGAATTATTTTCTATAATGTTAATGATCTTTTAACACTTCCTGCTCCTGTGCATTTTAATTTTTATAAATTATTCTCTGTCATCTGGATAATTTAAAATGGTGCTTTTCAATTATTCTGTCTAATAAATCAGTTCACCTTCAATTGCTACTTGAGTAATATTTTTTAATTTGTTATATATACTGTGAAACAATTAATAATGACTTTTGAAAACTGTTTCAACATACATAATAATCATAATCTAGTAATTGGTGGCTATATGTGTGAAATTATTCATAGGAAAAATAGTTATTTCAATACATCTTTCTGAAATAAAATGTGTGGTTCTTATTTAATAGGATATTAATAACAACTGTAAAAATAGCTAACGTTGCTCCAGATCTAGCTCTTTCCCCCAAAGTCAAGCCTGCTTGAGATTTTTCTTACAAAAATGAATCATTTCTGCCAACTTTTTTTCTTTTTTAAACCAGAAAAGGTTCTAAGAAGATATGTTAAATGATACGGAATACGTGTTCAAAGAGAGCACAGAAATTTGACTGGCTGTTCCTTAGGATTTGAAGATGATGTGATCTACAATTCTCCATCTGGGGAAATGCATGATTGTTATCCTTGTTTTGTTTTGCTTTGCTTTGCTTTATTGAACTAAAAAAGCCTAAAGTAAACTTTTTAAGAAGTAAAACTTTTTGTGGGATATTTATAAATACACCAAAAGGAGGCTGAAGAGAAAATTAGATTTGGTAATGCATATTCTTCCAGCGGTAACAGTAATAAAGAAATATTCAACAGGAACGTATTTTGTCTCCTAACTGTCATCTACTGGTTTTGATATCATAAATAATGGTATCTTGGAATGAACATCTCCCATTTCATATTATTGGTGATATTTTTGAGTTACCAACCTTGGTCATTGCTGAGCTACAATTTTTCACAATGTATTCAGTTGAAGCTTTTAAAAATATATTCTGTAGATTTTTTTTAAATTTGGAGCTTCATTTTTTTCTGTTATGACTACAATATTTGACTTAAAGTCATCTCAGAAGAGATATATATATAGCTGGCTTTCACATTGCCGACTGCAAGTCGGCTTTCATGATAGATCTCCCATATCCAGATAAGTTTATATTGAATGTTACATGTGCTTTTTACATTCTTTATGGAAATTGTACCTTCTGGGATTTCCAAAAACAACTACTTTCTGTTCTTTCTAGTTTGACTAACAACTTAGTTTGGAAGAAACCTAGCGACTATTGTAGTAATGCTGCATATGCATGGCTTTGAGGCAGGAAGTTAACAAGCATATGGTTCAACATTTGAAATGATCAGAAGTGTATCAGTTAAAATATACCGCTAAGAGTTCTATCAATATTGGATTTTTTTCTATGCACACCCTTTACTGGGCCACTGACTAAGAAGGACAAGACAAAATAAAAGTTGTCAAGGGAGATTATGAAGAGAATAAGAGGACAGCTCAAATGAAGCTTCAGCTGTTTTTTAGCAGCTTAAAATTCCCTATGCTGGTGGTATTTATTTATCCTCCTTGGAAAGCTTGTCATGAAGGTTCCCATTTCTACATTCCAGTGGTAGGTTTCTACCAGTTCGCCCTGGTTTGGGTGAACCGGTGGTGGTGGCGGGAGGCTCTGCCCACCCGCCTGGATGTCATCAGGGATGTTCTGCGCATGCGCAGAAGTGCCACACGCGAGTGAAGCAAGCGAGCGCACATGCACGCTCACAGTTCCGAACCAGTAGTGAAGGTAAGTGAAACCCACTACATTCCCATATATGTTACTCCTTTTCAGAATAGGCAGCCTTATGTAAAATACAGAGAAGTGTTACTAAAAAATAAACAAAAGAAATTAGATGCATAAGATAGGAAACGGAGAAGAAAACATAGCTAACTCTAGTTTCCACTAGCACAATTTGTAGCTCTGAAATTTTCTATCATTCCAACCATCCTTGCATCCATCGCTGTTTTTAATTCTTATTTGTAAATTGGAAAGGATGCTTGAGAAGTCCTCTTTTACTTCCAGTGAATAAGAGCCACAGAAGGCACATGGCTAGAGTTCAGTGGCAAAATACAAGCTTCGTAAGTAAAAGGTCAGAAGCGAGAGTTGGCAGGGGTCATTTAAGCCCTCAATTCAACCCGTTGCTCAGGGCAGGGATCCAAATTAAAGCATTCCCGGCAGATGGCTGTCCAGCCTTTGCTTAGGAACATCCAGCCCACCACCTGCCTGGATAATTAGTTCTATTGTCAGATTGTGTGGGAGGTTTCTTCTTCTTCTTCTAACATTCAACTAGATCTATAGTCCCATCCATGACTGCATATTCTGTACTCTGGAATACCGAAGAACACATCTTTTTTTTTTCCTCCCCATGAGATCTGTTAATCGATTTCACACATATACTAAGATTACTGAGCCACGGTGGCGCAGTGGTTAGAGTGCAGTACTGCAGGCTACTTCTGCTAATTGCCGGCTGCCTGCAATTTGGCAGTTCAAATCTCACCAGGCTCAAGGTTGACTCAGCCTTCCATCCTTCCAAGGTGGGTAAAAGGAGGACCCAAATTGTTGGGGAAAATATGCTGACTCTGTAAACTACTTAGAGAAGGCTGTAAAGCACTGTAAAGTGGTATATAAGTCTAAGTGCTACTGCTATCTGGTAATAACTGCATTGAGGATGGTATTTAAAGAGAAGGCGATCTGTGGGAGATCATTTAAAACTCCCCTCTTTATGCTACAATATTGAGCACTTAATATGTTATACTAAAACCAAACAAACCTCTTTACAGTCTGGTGTAATGGTCTATGCGATCAGTTCTTGGACAGTAGGAATATAATCCCTTCTCGGATGTAATTTTAATAATACCCTCCTTTCCTCATCCCCTTTTCTCCCATACACCAGAAAGCAATGAAGAATAGGTGAAAAATATTCTGGTTGATGCTTTTGAAAAATGGCTGCATTGAGGATGGTATTTAAAGAGAAGGCGATCTGTGGGAGATCATTTCAAACTCCCCTCTTTATGCTACAATATTGAACTGACAACCCTGATATTTTGCTATTTAATTTTTAAAACCTGGATTCTGTTTATTAATCATACCATTAACAGTTAAGGGTAATCTTGTCTCACAACCAGTGTGGACTATTGAGCAGAGTACCCTTTGAGATTATGCACGAAAGCGACTGAGAATGATTGTGGACAATAACAGTTAACATACAAACACACTAGGTTTTGATAATATTTTACTTTTAGGGAAAAAGCAAAATGATAGTCCAAAAACAATCCAGGTCATACATATAAAAAGTCAGTCCAGGGATATTTTTCAAATATCAAGCCTTCTTACCAATCATAGAAAAACACAACAAACCAGATCTTTAGTTTCATTCAGGAACAAAATTCAATACAAAACAGTCAGTAAATATTAAAGAAGCAGTAAATAGCCATGATCAAGCAATGATCATGCATAGAGCTCAAATATAGAATTGCAGCATATCAGCAGGTAAAAATGGTGTAGTGTCAACACAAACCATAATTTAGCTTTCCTTAAGTACATTGGCTACAGAGCTCAGGATGCATGATGATGCAACAAAGTTTTTAAAGCTACATAATACTTTTAACTACAAACATACAATGTTGGTTTATATATTTCCTGGCCAACCAGTTCGGTAATAACATTTCCTAACAAGTATTACCCGTGTTTCCCTGAAAATAACACTGGATCTTATTTTCTTTTGACCCCCAAAATATTTTGGGGTGTGTCTTATTTCCCCCCCCTATCCTGGAGGCCCACTTCTACTTGCTCGGGGTGGGGCAGGAGGCGATGTGGTGTGCCGCTGCCACGAGGTGGGGCAATTAAGCTGCCCCAGGTGCCCCACACCAGCTTACCTCAGGGCCTCCGCAGCTGGGCCATCCATGACCCGACACCTCCCTTGCCTTGCAGCCATGACACCAGCACATCCCTTGGCCTCCTGCTCTGTTGTGGCCACGAGCAAGCAGAAGAAGTGGGCCTGCGGCCATGTGAGCTCCTACTGTACGTGTCTGCTGGTGCCACCACAAGGCAGGTTTCAAGGCATGTATGGCCTGGCTACTGGAGCCCTGAGTTAAGCTGATTCAGGGTGCGTCAGGCAGCTCCACCACTACTGTGTCTCACATTGAGGCCCCAGCACTGCGAGAAACTAGATGGAATGGGTAGCCGGACAACTATGCAGCCTGGGACAGACACATGCAATGAATGTTTGTGTTGCTGCAGAGAGTCTCCTCCTTCGGGGGATTCTTGTGTGGGTTGGAGTGGGACAGAAATTCTGACTAGAGTTCTGCTTCAGCCTCCTGGTGTGGGGCTTTGGGCAAAGGCTGGGGGGGGAAGAGCCAGAGGGCCTTGTTCCAGTGGGACTGCATCATGGGCTGGAACTGGCTGACCATCTCAGTCCACTGAGCCTCCAGGTGCCGGTACCTGGCCTTGCACTCCTGCAGGTCTTCCCTCTGCTTGGAAAGCCTATAATCATAGTCCTCAGTGAGGTGCTTCTTCTCGGTCAGATCCAATTTGAACTGAGCTGTTTTGCCAACTCTTTCTCATGGTGGCTGCTTAGCTCCAGCAACTGCTTTCCATTGGGGCCCTAAAGAGCCTGGGTGGGCAGGCGAGGAGTAGCGAGTAGAGGCTGGCAAGGTGCCCCTCGACCTGAGTGACATTGAGTTGGTCACGCCCACCCAGTCACATGACCACCTTGCCATGCCCACCCAGCCAGTCATTAGGCAGATCATATTAGTGGTCCACGGGATTTAAAATTATGAATTTAGTGGTCCCCGAGGTCTGAAAGGTTTGTGACCCCTGGTTTAAAATATGCTAGCCTTATTTTCTGGAAAATGGTATATATTTTAGTCCCTTTGAAGCTGAGAAAAAAAGGGACATAAAATTTTCTAGATATAGAACTGTATGCATTAGACATGCAACACAATCTGTTGAACATACTGTCTTTAGCATTCTAGTAATAATTAACTTCTGATTTACATCTTAAGTTATGGTGTCCAAATTGTTTGTCTATCTTTCTCACACACATTGTGTGCATAAACATATATATCACTCTACTTCACTAGTTGGTTTTAATTAACTTTGCCTGGACAAAAGCACTTTTCACAAACAAAAGTTATTAGACAAGTTGTAGTTTTCCAAGATGTTTTATGAGCTCTTGTTGAAAACATACTGAAACAGAATTGAAAACATGAGGCCACAACAATCAATGTTGCAATTACTCCATGACCATGCCCCTAATCAAAACCAGCAGCATAATTCTCCATTGTATTGACCAAATTGCCACCAACATATTTCCCACTTCTAAAAATAGAAAACTGAAATGAAATGAGAAAGAAAATGAAATGAAAAAAAAAAAAACATTTTCAGAACAACTTCAGTATAATGGATTTGTTTGTTCATGGCCCTGATCTGTGGCCACAGATCAGGGCCACAAAAGGTATTTAAAGGGAGTCCATGGTGAAGAAAAGGTTGAGAACCACTGCAGTAAATCATTGTCTAATGTCATTCTAAGTTGCTCCCATGAAGCTTGTGGTAGAAAAAGAAATATAGTTGACACTCCTCTTCAGAACATGATAGCACTTCAACTATTTTAGGATATTCAACTTCAGGTGGCAAACCATGATGTCCTTGGGGCCAGGATACATTAAATTCTACTTACTAAGTATGTTTTCATTAAAATAAAATACCTTTCTCTTCCCCCCCCCCTTTTTTTTTTTAAATGTGCCATACTTGAAGTTAAGGGATTTTTTGGAGGGGGGTATAGTAAAAGGTAAGAACAACTAATGTATTAGTATATCATCCTTGAAATGGGCCCTAAACTAAATAGCAACTCTGCTTTCCAATTGATAATATATCACAAGAAGTGAAGGAAACTACTTTCTGAATGGTAGTTGAAGACTGCTAACTATAGTAAAAAAAAAAAAGTTCTTTTAGGCTGTCATTTTCTATGTAAACATTTAGAAAACACTATTTTTTTTAAAAAAAATTATTAGGTTTAAAAACAAACAAAAACAATGGACATAGCTCCACATCTCTGGTTTCTAACGTTTATGTCAAATTCAAGTTACTATATCATATATTCCTCGGTCTATATACAAATATACATATCTCCTAATTCCTTGTATATCAAGTATATACTATATTATTACTGCTCCTACAACTCTATCCATATTTAATAAACCTTTTATATCCTTACACTGATATATACATTTCCAGACACTCACTATCTCTTGTTTTTGGTGCATTTTTCCTCTTCTCCAGCCAATCGTAAAATTTACTCCAGACCTCATATTACTTTGATTCGCTCTTATCTTTGAGTTCTAAAGTAAGTCTGTCCATCTCTGCATAGTTGTAGATTTTGTTTATTACTTTAGAAAACACTATTGTTACCCCATTCCTCTTCTTTTAATTGTCCTATTGTGCTAAACATTTTTTAACCATTGTGTCATTGATATTTAAGCAAAGCTCCCAGTTTAAATCCATGATTAAATGACACCAAATAACTCACAGGACAGAGTATATTGATTGCTTTTTGTTCAACTCACATCAGATTTGGGAATGTTAGTCACATCTATCTGAAAGCTTTCTGAGTCTGAGAATCTCAGGCTTTGTACAAAGGAAGATCTGCTGTAGGAAGGAATATTTTTTAGCTGTTCTATCAGCCTCCAATCCGAAATATCTGCTGACTTAAAATAAGGACTGCTGTAAATCTTCATTCCTGAACCTGGATCTTCATTCCTGAACCTTGAATATGGTGAGATTTACATCTCAGTGGGATATACTCAAGATAGCTCTTCTCCCAATGTTATTGTATTAAAAATGGGAGTCTTTTTTGTCCATCCTAAGTGAACAAAAAATTTTCCTTTAACAAAAGGAAATCAAACCTCTTCCCATGCTGAGACTTTGTTTTTTAAATGCGAAAAGCAGGTTAAATGCTGTATAATTCTACAAAAATATCTTCAAAAAGATACATGATTTTTTTAAAAATGTAACTCATCTCCCTCTTACGCCCTGACTTAGGACTGGCTGAACCCCCAAACCAGTGGTGGGTTGCTACCGGTTCGCCCTGGATCGGGAGTGGTCACCATTGGGAGTGGTGGCGGTAGGAGGCTCCACTCACCCGCCTGAATGCGCCTGAATGCGCATGCGTGCCCACGAGCAAACCGCTAGCGATGGGTTTTGAAATCCAATCCTGCCCCAAACCTTTTATTTTTCCTGATCCTCATCCACTGTTTATTAGCTGTGCAAAATGTTTTTGATCTTACGCAGGTCGGATTTCTTTCGGGGATTGACTTTTCATTGGCAAATATCTTTTGCTGCACATTTAAAATTAGGTTTTCATGCTTAAACTCAACTTATTCTCTACAAAAGAAAATATCTTAACCAATCAATCAAACCCAAAGGTTCAGCACAGTTGCTGCAGAGTAGGCTGTACTGATATGCATGCCCTTGCCTTCATGCATGTCCTTGCACTGATAGTGATATAAATAGCACCTAAGGTCCAAGCACTTTTTAAAAGATCATTTGATCTTTTTTTTTAAAAAAAAGTATGCACAATCTCGGTACCCAATAGAAATGCCCCATTGACTTTCAAAATATCAGCAACATTCTGCTATGTCAAGTGGTTTGAGATGGCAGACAATCAACACTTTCAATCAAAAACATTTTGTTCCTTTGCCACAGGGAAAGGAAGACCACCTGTTTTTCTCCTTGAGGACTGTGAGTCACATCCCCAAAACTGGGCAGAGCCAGCACAAGGTCAAAGTGTCTAAATCTCCTTGCTCTGATTTTGCCTGACTTATTGATTGATTGTATTTTGATGTTTTCAAAAGTATAGTGCGTTTTGGCAGCAACTCGGTAGAATTGAATTCAAGGTTTTGGGAGGAGGTAGATACAACTGGGGGTGGGGGAGGTCTTGGTTAGTTTCAGGTTATGCTCCCCTACTCTAATAAAAGCAATTTTCTGAATTTAAGTACTGAAAACTGAGAGACAGAAGAGGCAAAGGATAGAAAAATTACATCTTTGGTATTTTCTGATGGGGGAAAATGCTGCTGTTTCTTGTTTGTACTAGCGCCAAGGAGTTTAATGAACTGTTCATGAGAATACTTGGCAAATGACCACATTCTTATGGGAAAACTGTTGCTGAGAGGTTGAATAGAGCATGAGAGACATGAAAAGCAAAAAATGGAGGGGCGTTCTAGGATGCCCTGAAAATGATCCAAATCTTCCTTTAAAATGCCCAGTCTGTGGGTGGAAATCTCATTTACTTTGGAAGTGTACTTAGAAAAACAAATGGCTGCTGCTGTTTTTCTGCTATTTTCCCGCCTCATGCAGTTTCTCAACCTCAGCAACTTCAAGACATCTGGACTTCAACTCCCAGAATTCTTCAGTCAATCATGCTGTCTTGGAAATTCTAGGAAATGAAGTCCACATGGCTTAAATTGCTATGGTTGAGAAATGCTGCCCTCACATCTAAGGCTACTTTTTTTCAAAATGACACCAGACAGAAAGAATGATAGTATAATCTACTGTAAATTCTTTCCATTTCTTGTGTGCAAACATCCTTTTTAAAGTTTCAAAATAACTATGAATTATACCATTTTCAATGGTCTCAGACAAAACCCAAGAGATATTATCATTGCACAGCTCCAGTCCAGTGATCATGTACAGCAACATCTTCCTGAAACTAAATTGGCCCCACCCCTTTTGACTTTTCATAAGGCCCTCAAACCTTTGTTATGCTGCCAGACCTGGGCCTCCCAGAGAACTAGAGTTTTGTCCCAATGATTTCATTGCTGAAGGAACCATTTTTATAGTCCCTTCGCTCTGTATTTTTGTTTTATGCTATTTATTTTTGTGCTGTTTAGATTTTTATTGGTTCTGTAATGGTTGTGTTATTTATCATTGCATGCCACCCGGAACCCTCTTTATAGGGGAGATGGCTAATGAGCCCAGATACTTTGGTGGGAGAGCTCAGTTATCAATATAGGTGTCCTATTAAGATTTCACAAGAATGCCCATTGGATCCATCCCATGTTGCTCAGGAAACTTATTATTCTTCTGAAGATGTGTCTCAGGAACACTGTGTGTGTGTGTGTGTGTGTGTGTGTGTGTTTTCTTTTTTAAAAAGTGACTTAAAATATATGTACCTAAAATGTAAGATAAACACACACACACACACACACACATAATTTCATGGAGGAACGACGATCAGGTCAAGCTTTAGTTAAATACTGAAGATTCGGCAATCAGTTTTAATCTTTTTTAAAAGAGTACATATAAAGAGTTTGGTTCCCTGTACCAATTGTCAAATACAAGCAACCAGAACCATTTGTGAATAAGGTAAGTATGCATTTTTATTTAGTTAGTTACAAGAATCTCCCTGACTTCTGGGAACAACTCCTTGCCTTCTGGGAACAACCATATAAGGCTTAATGGATCTTAGGGGAGATCCAACTTATGCCTTTTGCAACTGTGCAAAGACTCTAAGTTAGGTCCTTATTTGACCCCTCCTTCCAGCCTAGTTGGCAGATTTCCAACACAAATGCATTTTCAAACATCTGGGGATGATGGAAGTTGTGGTCTAATACAGTAGTGGGATTAAAAATTTTTTACTACTGGTTCTGTGGGCATGGCTTGGTGGGCGTGTCATGGCTTGGTGGGCATGGCAGGGGAAGGTTACTGCAAAATCTCCATTTCCTCCCGATCAACTGAGGCTTGGGAGGCAGAGAATAGATGGGGGTGGGGCCAGTCAGGGGTGGTATTTACCAGTTCTCTGAACTACTCAGAATTTCCGCCACGGTTCTCCAGAACTGGTCAGAACCTGCTGAATACTACCTCTGGTCTAATATATAGAAAACTCATCCAGTTGGGGGAAGGATGATAGTGTGGTTTTATGTATTGAAACATCTGCCAACATTGCAGGTATAGTTTTGTTTAAGGAAAACTAACAAAACATGCAGATTTTTTTCACTCTGACAGCCGTTACACTAATGCTGTGTAAACAGAAACATGCTAGCATCAAACATTATACTTACTTGAATTTACACAACTTATTTGCATGTGACTGATGACACACACAATTAAAACAAAAGGTAAACAATATAATTTATCCTTTAAAACAATTTAAAAACTATGATAACAAAAATACAGGGAAGAGAACAATTAGCTTATACCAACCATTTAATGGGTTAAACTCTTCCATGCTCTTGTGGCTCCAGCGCCCCCCCCCGGGCCTGGCCCCCTGCCAGAAAGTGACTCAGAGAGTGAGGGGGAAGGGCCGTCGGGGCTCCCCTCTGCAGGGCTGGCCTCTCTGGCTCAGCTCCAGGAGCCAGAGGCAGGCCAGGTGGAGGAGGTGACGAGGCCTCTGTCTCCTGTATCTCCCCACACCCAGGCAATGCTTCCAGACCCAGCTGTGGACAATCAGTCCTGGTTAGATCCCAGGTTTCATAGACAAGAGAGGCAGGAACAACAAAAGAAGGGGTAGGGCAGGCCTAGAGAGTGCTGAGTCTCAGAGCCACACCCCACAGGGTATAAAAGCAGGAGGGGTTCCTCTACTACTTCGTGACAGACAAAACAAACTGACTGGAGAAAACTTGAGCTGAACTATTTGACTGAGCATTTGGCCTGGATTGCTGTTTGTTCCTGACTTCCTGGTTGCTCCAGTAATGAGCTTCTGTGACGCCAGCATCAGGGAAGATAAAGAAAACCTTGGCAGACATTCGCTGGTCTGCTGCCAGAGCTGATAGCTGCTGTGGACTAAATTGCTGGCTAATTGATCAGTTCATGTGTCTCCGAGACCGAGGTGGGGGGGACAGAACACATGCATTTCCCCAGATAACCATGGCAAAAACCAAGTGTGGAGGGCCTGTTTAGATCAGGGGTATCAAATATGATTTCATTGAGGGACGGACCAGGGTTGTGTTTGACCTTGGGGGCCGGGGTGGGCATGGCCAGGGTGGATGTGGCCAGCTCAACATCACTCATGTTGGGGGCGCCTGTGGTGGCCCGAGTGCTCTGGCAGCAAAAATGGGCTCATAAGCTGAATTTTCAGCTGCGATGGCTTCCTGCAACCCTCTGCCAGCAAAAATGGAGCTCAGGAGGGCCACAAGCAGCCCTCATGATGTTTATTTTTGCCTGCAACGGCCTCCTGCAAAGCAAAAATGGAGCTCAGGATGACAAAATCCAAAATCAGCAAGGCCAAAATGATACCCACTCTTTCCTGCCTCTGACAGTGAAGAGGGCAACATGGCCCTGGTGAAGCAATGCATGATAGCTTCCAGGTACAATCTCTCACTGCCACTAACTTTTAACTGGACTAGCCACCTCAAATCATTCTTCACTGATTCCTAAAAATAGGCATAATAGGCAGAGAAAGTTCTCCAAGTCGCAAACAATCCAATCACTGTAAGGCATAATAGAGCTGGGTGGCAAAGAATCAGATTAATTTTGCAACCCATTCCCCAAGCTTATTTCTATTTTACTTTATGTGATGTTTGCCATTCCAAACCATTGGCAAATGACATTTCTGCCACTGTGCCAGTGAAGTCTGAGAGACTGCAAATGGCATACTTTGTTAAGAAGAAACAAGCAATGTGATTACCAGGGAATGCTTTAGGGAGCATGTGATTTCTTTTCTATGAGACAAAAAAAAGTGGGAGTTGGATGTAAGAAATTGTTTAACATCAGGTCAAAATGCATATTTATTGAATTCTGAAGAGGCTCCAGAATTTGTTTCAGCCTAATAGATTCTTAATTTACCTCTCCACTAGATGGCAATAGCAGATGTGACTGCATGTTTTAGACTGATTTTAGCATAAAGAAGAAAATGTAATCTAAAACAATTGTACTCCTATAATATGATTGGTTGTCCCCTTTATTCTTCTTTGCTTTTCCATGATTTTTAAAAATGCAATAGTCACCATAAGCATGGTGTTTTTATACTGAAATCAATTTTGAAATGTTAAAGTCACGGTGTCTCCAGGGTGTTTTGCAACGATTTGAGTGCTAGGGGGACTGTTTGCAGTTTAAGTGAAGCTAAACATCTGTCTCTGTAAGTATGAACTGCCATCTAAATAAAACAGCAAGATTTGGAATGATAGAGAAAAAAACGATGGCATTTCCTTGAATCTATGCCTGTTTGGTATTGGGACTGAAAGTATGCAGGAAAGCAACAGCAACAAAAAGTAAAGAAGAGGAGAGGAGAGAAGAGAAAAAAAAAGAAAAGAAAAGAAAAAGAAAGAAAGAAAGAAAAAGAAGTAAAATCTATATGGAATATATCTAGAAAATGTATACTACCATGACATCAAATCTCCACAGACCGAGGCAGTGGACCAGATTCTTTGCCTGTTTTCCCCATTTATATGCAGATATAAATAAAAAATGAACTCCTGCAAGTAATGGATGGGCACCATTCCACATGTTTGAAGTCTGATAATACCGCTGGCCAAGTATATGACACTTCAGACAATAGAGGATGGCAAAAATAGAGGAGATTGACTGATATACCTTTCTATTCTCTTGTTACAAATATGGAGGTGGAATTCCTAGGTCCCTCCAGGGGTGAAATGCTACCAGTTCACTCCAGTTCGAGAAATCCTGCTTTCTAGCGAAGCTAAATTGAGTGCCACAGCTAATCCCCCTCCTCACTTCTACTTACCTTTCCAAGACTCCTTTTGGCATGTACTGCACATGCATGTGTACAGAGCGCATGTTTGGTGCGCACTACACATATGCACACATGTGTGTTTGGCACGCAGTGCACATGCGCAGCCAGCGAACTGGTAGCAAACCGGTTCGGATTTCACCACTGGTCCCCTCCCCTATAACTGGTGGATTTGAAGGGCAATTCAATGCATTTTTGATACAGCACATCATTAAACTTCACTTGCCTTGTTCAGAGATAATCAGCATCTGCTGTTTTCACATGTGCTGTTCAGACAGTAATTCTGCATAAGTTATTTTGCTGTTCATCCTTGGACTGATCTAAATTAATTCGTGCCCACTGTGAGTGAATTTTTTACCAAACCAGAAGCTACAACAACATTATCTGTGTCACTAAAACAGTACTGGATTCACCAGAATGCTCTGAATAAATAGGATTGCTCTGTTAATAGATCCTTGAAAGATCAGTCTCAAAAGAGTTATGAAAATATTTTAGTTTACCTGAATATATTCCAAATTTACCGACTTCATGTTGTTGTTTTGGGGGAAAAACAGTGTATGCCCCTGAACTGTCTTGAACAATGGACAATATAAACACAAACATTTATAAATTGTTACCGTATGAGAATCCAGATTACATAGGGATGCTTCAGAAATAGCACCCAAAGGTGCTTTTTCAAGAGGCAACTGGATTTTCTGGTTTTTCTTTGAAGACATTTCGCTTCTCATCCAAGAAGCTTCTTCAGCTCTGACTGGATGGTGGGGAATGGAAGGATTTATACTCCTTGTAGACAGCTGTACATTTGCATTCTTTTAGTGGGTCATTAAGGTCACCTGGAGATTTATCTGTGTCATCAGGGTCACCTGAGTGGTGCAAATTGGTGTGGAGCCTTCTTGGAACTGTTGAAAGGACTGTGTTGTAGACTGGAGATAGATGATGTCCTGAGATGATGTCGTGAGAATCTCCAAAGACATCTAGGCATAATAATATTAAACGTACACTTTAGAGCAGGGGTGTCCAAACTACGGCCCGCGGGCCAACTGCGGCCCGCGGGTCAGTTTTTATTGGCCCGCAGCAAATTTTGAAAGTATAACTGAATATGGCCCTTTTCGGCCGCCTCCCGGTGCTTGCCCGGTGGTTCGCTGCGAGGCTCGCGGCTCCTCCCCATGGGCGGGGAATAATGAAGGGAGGGGGCGGAGGAGGAGGCGAGCGGGAAAGAGGCTGCTGGCCGTGCCCGACCCCAGCAGTTCTACCCTCGCCTTCCTCGGGCCGCCTGGTGAGGCTCCTCACGCCTCCCCATGTCAGACATGTGTGGCGGCAGTGACAGCCATCGAGAAACAGGTGAGGAGGCGGCGAGCGGGAAAGAGGCTGCTGGCCGTGCCCAACCCCAGCAGTTCTACCCTCGCCTTCCTCGGGCCGCCTGGCGAGGCTCCTCGCGCCTCCACCCCTTGGGCAGGGAATAACGAAGGGAGGGGGCGGAGGAGGCGGCGGCGAGCGAGAAAGAGGCTGCTGGCCGTGCCCGACCCCAGCAGTTCTACCCTCGCCTTCCTCGGGCCGCCTGGCGAGGCTCCTCGCGCCTCCACCCCTTGGGCAGGGAATAACGAAGGGAGTTTCAAGTTCATACCAAATACAAAACAAAAGCCAAGATCAGGGTGTCAAACCTGGTCTCTTTAAGACTTGTGGACTTCAATTCCCAGAGTTCCTCAGCCAGCTTTGCTGGCTGAGGACTCTGGGAGTTGAAGTCCACAAGTCTTAAAGAGACCAAATTTGACACCCTGGCCAAGATGAATGAATATGAAACATTTTCCCCCCTTAAAAGAAGATGATATCCACATATTGTAAACTGCACACTTCCCTGCGCTGTCTGAAATCAAGTCTGCTTTTCCAAAGGCAGACCTTTCTGCTAAAAGGAGAAATATGTTTCTGTAATTACATCTCTTGTGACAGAATTCAACCAGCGTTTTCAAGATTTTTCTGTCATTGAAAAACAAATCAAGCTGTTCTCGACCCCCTTCCTGGTGGATGCAGAAGAAGTGGAGGAGAGTCTGCAGTTAGAACTGATTGAAATGCAATGTGATGGTTCTCTGAAGAGTCAACATCAGCTTCTCCTCCTGACTTCTATCAGAGTTTGGATCATGCCAAGTTTCCTCTGATGAGACGCCACGCAAAAAGAATGATGAGCCTGTTCGGCTCAACATACATATGTGAACAAACATTTTCTCTGTTAAATCAGAACAAAAGCAGACTGAGATCCAGAATGACTGATAGCCATCTCTGTGAAGTCCTTCGTGTCTCAACCACCAAACTTTCGTATACTTAAGCCTAAACTGTGCATAGGAACTACCCAGACGGCTGAAAAAAGTGATTTCTGACAGGTTCTCACACTTTTGACCAGTCCTCACACTTATGACCGGTCATCATTTATGCCTGTTGCAGCATTTTGTGCATAAGGACTACTCAGAGGGCTGAAAAAGTTATTTTTGACCTGTCCTCACACTTTTGACTGGTCCTCACACCTACAACTATCTTTACATTTTGCACCCTATCTTGTAACCGTGGTGAAGAGAAGCAGTTGTGAAATGAGTGATATGGTTGTTAAAAATGCTGCAATGGGCATAAATGTGAGGATGGTCATAAGTGTGAGGACTGGTCAAAAATTACTTTTTTTAGCCCTCTGAGTAGTTTCTATGCCCATAGCCACATCCACTCAGTCACATGAGCAGTTAGCCACGCCCACCAGTCACATGACCACCAAGCCACACCCCAAAATAAGCCACGCCCACAGAACTGGTACGAAAAAAAATCCCCCCCCCGTTCAATGGTGTGGCCCGGGCCTTTGCTTATTTTTCTGTATTTGGCCCTCACCAAAAAAACTTTGGACACCCCTGCTTTAGAGTATCTTCAGTGTAAATGAGCAATTCAAAGGGCTGGGACTGTGCTATGTATACATTCAATATATATACAATATTTCCCATTCATATAATCACTTAATTCTCTCACCTGTCCAAATCATTGTGCTAACTACAATTTATTTAATGTAAATATTTAAACATTTCTAGCAAAGGGGAATATACCACCTCCCATAGCAATCAGTTCTACCGTTGAACAGCTTTATTTATCAAACATTGATGTCCAACAGAAATATCCCTGTCGTTTAAGCACATCGTTTCTTTCCTGTTTTCTGGAAAAACACAGAACATTTTTTCTCCAATTTCCACATGACAGCCTTTCAGATTCTTGAAGACAGCTATCTTGGCTCCCTACAGTTTTTTCTTTAACATGACAAAGATACTCAGTACCCAATCTCTCAAAAGTATTTTCCTTCACTTTATCATTTTCTTAGCTCTCCTCTGGAAACGTTATCAATGTATTTCCTAAAATCTGGGCCCCAGATGCAAGGTTTTTGATGAGGTCTACATAAGGTGAGGTCTGAGCAACGTAGAACAATGACTTAAATATTTGGAAGAGCAAAGAGACTATAATGTGATACTTCTTTCCTGCTTAACATAGAGTCAGCAAAGCATGCTTGTTGTTTGTGATTGTTAGCCAGTTCTCTCTCTTTAATGTGATGCAGTGGCTCAGTGGCTAAGATGCTGAGCTTGTCAATCGAAAGGTTGCTACTTCAGCAGTTCAAATTCCTAGTGCCGTGTAACGGGGTGAGCTCCCATTACTTGTCCCAGCTTCTGCCAACCTAGCAGTTCGAAAGCGCGTAAAAAATGCAAGTAGAAAAATAGGGACCACCTTTGGTGGGAAGGTAACAGCATTTAGTCATGCCGGCCACATGACCATGGAGACATCTTTGGACAGTGTTGGCTCTTCAGCTTTGAAATGGAGATGAACACTGCACTCTAGAGTCAGGAAGGACTAGCATGTATGTGCAATGGAAACCTTTACCATCCTGCATTAAGATGTTTAATTTTTCCTGTTAATTCCCATATTTTCTGTATCTGCTTAGCATATTTGAACATTAATGGGAAGCAATTAAATTTTGAGTCAGATAAACTCAAGACATAGATGCTATGGGATATTGAGGGCAGGGGTTAAAGATGGGGATAAATGTTTTCTGTAAGAAATGAACAAAGTATTACTATCTTGAATCAATTAATTAGCAATGGGTGTTTAAAGTGCTTTGAGAAGTTATGCACAGAATGTAAGTCACTTGACAATTATTAAGTCAATAATTGTTTTATCTACAATTAAAACAATATGGTTGAAATGCTGTAGCAGACATCAAAAATACTGTAATGTGTAAGAGAAGTTGCATTTGAAGCAAAACTGACAATTTATTTTTATAACAAATTTTAAAAATTTGTTAAAAGTTAATATTGATAATATTTAAATTTGTGGAACAAGGAATTGGTGTATTTGATTTTGGAAAATCAACCCTAGGTTTATAAGAAATGCTGATTCACTTCTTATGATCTAAATATGATATTCTAAATATATTAATATTCTTCATTAAATTTTGTTATATGTTTTTTCCTCTTTCAATTTACTATGATCATTATTCTTTTTTTACTATATTGTCTCTGTTGTATTGTTTTCTTATTTTTCTTATTTTTATTTTAATATTATAATAATTATTTTTTTAAAAAATCCTATCCATGTAGTTTGATTCATTTCTTCTTGTATTTTATATGCTAATTTTTGAATACCTCCATGTTCTGCATATCTCTCCCAGTATTGTTCCCTGTAATCGGTGTCACAAATATTTCGTCAACTTTCTTCTCCCAAACCACAGGAGTCAGTTTAAGGCCTTCTGGATTAGATTTGCCAGGTTCGTTCCAAACAGATTTCCCTCAGTTCTTATGAGGTGCAACCCATCTCTTGCAGAGTCCCTCATTTCAGAAATGTACCCCGTTATCAGAACTTCTTAACCGTTCTCACTGACACCATCTTCATAGAGAAGAGAACTCTTGTCGTTCTCGTCACTTTTTTTCTTCAGCTATATGCAGAAAGGAATTGTGCCACCAATTCTTCATAGTGCTTTGTGCTTCATAGTGCTTTGTGGCGTTTTCAGGCTTACGTCTAGTGTAGCACTAGGAAGGAAAATTTGTCAGTGATGACAGAGTGTTTACAGTGTGGCTACTATTTTGAGACTACCCAGGAGCAAAATACAGGATACAGTTTTTACAAACAGTGGTTTATATGGGTATGTCCAATTTAATGACAAGAAGGACTAGAGGAGACATGATCACAGTGTTCCAATATCTCAGGGGCTGCCACAAAGAAGAGGGAGTCAACCTATTCTCCAAAGCACCTGAGGGTAGGACAAGAAGCAATGGGTGGAAACTAATCAAGGAGAGAAGCAACTTAGAACTCGGGAGAAATTTCCTGACAGTTAGAACAATTAATCAGTGGAACAACTTGCCTGCAGAAGTTGTAAATGCTCCAACACTGGAAACCTTTAAGAAGATGTTGGATAACCATCTGACTGAAGTGGTGTAAGGTTTCCTGCCTGGGCAAGGGGTTGGACTAGAAGATCTCCAAGGTCCCTTCCAACTCTGTTGTTGTTGTTGTTGTTGTTGTTGTTGTTGTTGTTGTTGTTATTATTATATACAAGACTTCTATATACAGACATACAAGTGGTAGGCACATACCAAACAAGCAATCATTCTTCAATACTACATGGAGAACTACAATGCAGATACACGAGGAGAATGATACATGAGGAGAGCAAGATGCCCTCTCGTTGCATCCTTTATATAGACAGCTTCTTAAAGGGCAATAACCCAGCTGACTCACTCTCAGTCTTAAAGGGGCTGGTCAGTTTTAAATTTTCATTACCCTGACAAGTGACCTAACAGAATTAAGGTAGTCTTTCTATCACATCCTGAATGTGCACTCCACACATCTTGGTAGACTGTCAGGACAACAGGCTAATGCTTTGGTCCCTCTCAATAGAGAGTATTAGACCATTGCTGCCTCCTCCTAATCCCCAGTCCATGAGGCTTGTGCTAACTGCTTTTTATCCAAGAATCCAACAACATCATTGGTAAGGAGCCTATGGAATCGATTTTGAAAGTCCAGGAACAAAACTTGGCTTGGTTCTTAGTGTCACATTCCTCAATCTCTTCATCCCTTCAATCTGGCTGCCTTCTTCCTTCTGGGCACCTTTTCTGCAAAAACACCCTGTGTTTGATCGAGGAATTCCCCATCTTCTCTGAAAAGTTGGACAGTGAGCAGATTTGCCCCAAAGTCCTTTCACTTTCTTCAGCCAGCATGTATAGAAAGTGTATTTCTTATTGTCTTCAAAAAGACATGTCACGTCTGCAGTCATGACAGCAGTTTGTTCCATCTGCATGTTCTTCTGATAATAAACAACATCAATCATAACAGCAAACAGAGCGTCTCTTCCTTGAACTGCCATGAAAAACTCTTGTTTGCTTTCTCTGTTTGCTCACTCGGCGCATTTGCTTTCTGAGGAACTGGCTTCCTTATATATCCCTTGGTGCGCCTTCAAGGAAGCTAGGAGGAACCATGTTCTAGTCATATACAATGGCTAATCAGCATCACTCAGGAAGCAAATCAGCAGCTCTAATCAGTCAACAGACTCTTCCTTTCCTTGGTCCTTTCTTCCTCTTCTTCCTCCTCTTTCTTTCGCTGAGGATATCTTCTCTATCCTCAGCTGAATTTCCCAGGCAAACTTGTTTGTTTTCTCCATTTGCTCACTCAGTTTCACAGAAACAAATGCAACATTTTTTTATTCGTTGTAATCTGAATATTAGTCAGAACTCTGATTTGGCAGAGAAAAAGCATGTGCATTTTCAGACCGCATCAATACAGATATTGTTTCTAAATCACAGGAAGCAAGTAATTAATCTTTCCGACTCTGTATTGGTCAGCTTTCCATCTCATGCATCGTGTTCAAATGTTAGAAAGGATTCAGCAACTGGAACAGGAACGCTATGAGGATGATCAGGATATGAACAGTTCCTACACTATTGGCCTTTTACAAGACTGTGAAGACTAGGCTCTTCCCCTAGGTATTATGGGCCAATGTTCATTTGGGAAGCATGGAATGGGTGTATGTGTCCAGTGCTTTGTGTTTTTATTGAGCCTTAATGTAGTTTTAATTGCTTTTTATGTTTGTGTGCTTTAATGTAATTGTTTGTTGTTTATTGCCCACTCAGTTTTCTTGGATAGGTGCATGGCCATATAAACTGGATACATAAAAAATACATATATAAACAATAAAGTTTAAATTACAAGCAGGTTGATTCTAGGTGAATATTAGGAAAAAACTAGGAGCACCTTAACAGTGGAAATAATTATCTGGGCAATAGGTGGTGATTTCCCATTTCTAAGATGTGTTCAAGTAAAGGCTGGATAGCTATTTGTCACAGCTGCTTTGTCTTGGATTTACATATGAAGCAGAGGTTGAATCTGATGGCCTAAAGGTCCCCTTGCATTTATTAACCTATGATTCTGTGGCATCACTGCATGTCAAATAAAGTGCCTTAACCTAGCGGCCCCCAACTTTTGGGGCATCAGGGACCGGTTCCATGGAGACTGGTTTTTCCACTGCCCAGAAGGGGCATGGTTTTACGTGCTGCCTGTATCCCATGGATGAGGCTTTGCTTGTTTGCATGGCATGACTCAGATTGGTGCCAGACCAGGGGTTGGGGATCCCTGCCTTAAGCTATTGTGTCAACCCTTATAGCATTGCACTACTGCGCTTAGACTTATATATCGCCCCTCAGTGCTTTACAACACTCTCTGGATGGATTTGTTTGTTTGTTTATTACTTTTGTATACTGCCAAATTCCTGCCAACTCATAGTGGTCTACAAAGTAAAAGTCAGAAAAAAAAAACCAATAATTTTTTTTCAAAAAGGAAAAACTGGGAAATAATATAATTCCGCTTAGAAGGGGCTTCAACCTTCACTGCCAGCCAAAAACCTTGGCAAAGAGTCAAGACTTTCAAAGCCCCTCCGAAATGTCAGTAGGAGGAAGCCACCTAGATCTTGGGAGCATCCTTATTCCATAATCTATGGCTGGATCCCCCCAATATTCTAAAGGAAAACCAAGAAAACTACTTATGGGTGTGTCAAATTTTGAAACAAGACATGCTATGATATTGATGGCAATACTTGTTGCATGATCAAGTATTTCAAAAGAAATGTTTGTAGGGACATGATCGGGTGCCTGATGTAACAGGGTGTGTTTCTTTCCATAAAGCACTTTTCCATGATAGACTCTGGAGAATGAATGAACAATAGTTTGACCACAAGGTTTTCCTTGTTCCTCTTTCGCTATCTCTAGACGTTGATCAAATGTCTTTTTGTATAGATGTGTTTGGTGTGTGTCTGTGTATAGCTAGCCAGCTAGATACACACACACACACACACACACACATATACCCATGCTTGCAGCTATTATGTGACAGGAAATAGAAGATGATAATAAATTATTTTCTGCTCATTCAGATTCTTGCTATGATGTTTATACAAGGTTGAGAGTTGGGGCTGCCTTCATGTTAACAACATTTCTCATTTCTCTGTCAGAGGTGATTTGATTTCTTTGTCTGCTCCCAGCTTTTGGATAAAATTACATTGCCTGGCATAGTTTTTAAAAGCCTGAATTTTCATGCTGTGTTTCAATTGAATAAGGGTTCCCAGAACTATTATTTCCTTATTTGTGTTGGTAAATGTTTAATCATCTAGGTAACGTACTGACAAATAAGCCCCTTTTTTCAATATTACATCTGGTGCTTCTGAAACAAATTTTACTGATGCCTTTATGACCATAGATATTTAACACAGCTCATTATTACTATAATAGAGAAGAGGGTGGAAAGAAATCATCCTGACATAATTTCTCGATTTGCTGTATCAAGCATGGTGTAGATGTTATATAAGGTTCAGAAGGATTGCCTTTTTGATTCTTTTTCTTACTTCTAAGCATGGACCTCCACAGTGGGAAAGCAGGGAGGAACAAATGAGATCACCCCTATAATAATGTGGTCATGCTTGTAATAAGGGACGACACTCACCCTGGTCATCTCTTCTTTACCCTCCTACCATCGGGAAGGAGATATAGAAGCATAGCCAGCCGCACAAACAGGCTGAAGAACAGTTTTTATCCATGGGCTGTTAGACTCCTTAATGCGAAATAACATCATAACTACGTAGAACGACGGACTTGGAGGGCTGGCGCAATGTGTAACATGTTCACACTGGTGCAATAGGACTGGGTGTTTGTTACTATGATTTATTGGGTTAGGGATTTTCTGTCTTTACTGTGAGTTGTATTGTGTTGGGGGGGGGGTGCACTGAGGGAGCTCAACCAATCTCATTGTACCTATGTTGTGCAGTGACAATAAAGGTTATTATTAATATGATTATTATTATTTATCAGACATGTTAGACTTAGAATAACTTTATTGTCACTTTGAACGTACATTAATCGGCGTACATTGAAATGAAATTTCATTGCATTCAGCTCTCTTCACCTCTAATATACACTACTTAAACATGACTAAATAAATAAATAAATAAATAAATAAATAAATAAATAAATAAATAAATAAATATGCATATACCCACATATATCATATGACATAGAGAAAAAACACAGTCTAGTTCGGATATATACATGTGCATGGTGAAAGAAATAAATCTTGCGAGTTTGCCAGATGGATGGCATAGTGAACAAAGCTGTTACAGAATCTGGTAGTCCTGCTAGTAACCTCCTCTCAGAGGGGAGCAACAGAAACGGACCGTGAAGTGGGTATGTGGGGTCTTTAACAATGTTTTGAGCTCCAAGCACATAGCACATATAAGCAGTATCCTGAATGACAGGAAGCGAGCTTCCTATAATCTTCTCAGCTGTCCTTACCACTCTCTGTATGGACTTTCTATCGGAGACACTGCTACCACCAAACCAAACGGTGATGCCGTTTGTTAAAATGCTCTCAATAGTGCCTCTGTAAAAAGTGGCCAGGACAGAAGGGGAAAGATGGGCTGTCTTTATCTGACGCAGGAAATGCAGATGCTGTTTTGCATGCTTCACTAAGAATGACGTGTGGAGAGACCAATTCAGATTGTTAGTTATCTGCATCCCCAGATACTTAATACTGTTGACTACCTCTACAGCTGCATCCTTGATACTGAGTGGAGTATGACCATGCCGGCTCTTTCTAAAATCTACAATAATCTCATTTAGAACCAGGTTATTTTTATTGCACCAGTCCACCAGAGCCTTCACCTCTTCCCTATGTGCATCTATGGTTCTAATAATGAACTTGAATAAGCCATGCTAGATCGGATGCTGATCAGTTTATTGTAGCCTTTAGCCATCATCAGTGGTCAGCCAGAGGTCTTCAAATATATATACGTAGTACAAAATGCACAATGGATGGTTTCTGCTTTTTTTTAACACAATATGTGAATTCAGCCACATTTTAAATATAGCATTCTTAGGCATAGTTACCTCAGAGCAAACTCCATTATATCCACGGATGCTTATTTCTGACTAGAGAGTTCGTGTTGCAGAGATTATTTAACTTCAACAAAAGAGACACTTTTCTACTACAACAGCAGACAACCTTTCAACTTCCAGTGAAGCAAGCAGGCCATCAAAGAAAAAGACATAAATATTCAGCCTCCATTTGACTGTTCTCCTCATTCTCTGATTTCCTGCATGCTTTTTTTCTGTCACAAAGGATAACAGCCCTATTATTATCTCAATCATTGGCAAGGGCAATGAAGGTTCATCAGTTACTGTGGCAGATAATGCTATCGCTCCAACTCTGAAACAAACAAGCCCACAAGCAAAAAGGGTTAGTCTATCCTCTTTACCAGCAGAGGGATCAAATTATTATTTTTTAAATCCAGTGGTGGCTATTGCTTCTGCTAGCAGTTTAATCCTTAAGTTAATTAATAGGGCTGTTGGCTGAAGAACTCAAACTTGAAAAAGTGTGTCCATTTTAGTGAATGGATGAATAAATAATGAAGTATGTCCAATGTTCATAAACCTGCATAATGCCCAAGTCAGGGTTCGTAATTAATCATAATCAGCTTATGGTGTCCAGTATATTTTCTTTGCTAATGGGGCTTTCATTTAGGAGATGAAACCAGGATTTGGACGTAGAGACTGACGATTGTTTGATCTGTTGTTTGAAATTTTCAGACAATGGATTAAGGTCTTGATTGTCTCTGTGCCCAACTCTTGGCATCACTTTTACTTATAATTTCTTTTGCCTGCTTCCTTTCACTCATTTCAAATCCTTATGATTTATATTGATATATTGATCATCAATTGTGTTGTAAATGTTGTACCTTGATGAACGTATCTTTTCTTTTATGTACACTGAGAGCATATGCACCAAGACAAATTCCTTGTGTGTCCAATCACACTTGGCCAATAAAATTCTATTCTATTCTATTCTATTCTATTTTCTGTCTTTTGTACAGCACTGTATACCACAAAAGGGGATAGTCCAGAGGTGGGATTAGCCTACCTTCCCTACCGGTTCACAAATGTGAGCGCATGTACCTCCTCTGTGCATGCGCAGAGCTCACACATTACATCCGGGTGGGTGGGTGGAGCCTCCCACAGTTGCCGCTACCAGTTTGCCCGAACTGGACAGAACTGGACAGAACAGGGGCCTCTGTGGCTCAGACTGGTAAGACAGTCTGTTATTAACAGCAGCTGCTTGCAATTATTGCAGGTTCAAGCCCCACCAGGCCCAAGGTTGACTCAGCCTTCCATCCTTTATAAGGTAGGTAAAATGAGGACCCAGATTGTTGGGGGCAATAAGTTGACTTCGTATATAATATACAAATGGATGACGACTATTGCTTAACATAGTGTAAGCCGCCCTGAGTCTTCGGAGAAGGGCGGGATATAAATGCAAAAAAAAACAAAAAAAAAACCTGTCTGAATCCTACCTCTGGGATAGCCTAATACAGTGATGGCTAACCTTTTTGCTGTCGCATGCCAAAAGCGAGGGAAACACGGGGGGATCACGCACATGCATACCCACACCCATAATTAAATGCGCCACGCCCCTCGCACATGCATGCATGACCCCCCCCCCGTGCTCCCCCTACTTTTGGCACGTGATGGCATGGTGTGTCTGGTAGGCCCATTTTTCACCCTCACTAGGCTCTAGAGGTTTTCTTGGAGCCTGGGGAGAGTGAAAATGGCTTCCCTACCCCCCTGTAGGCCCTCTGGAGGCCAGAAACAACCCATTTTCTGACTTCCGGTGGACCGGAAGGCTTGTTTTTCACTTTCCCCAGGCTCCAGAGCCTTTTTAGGAGCCTGGGAAGGGCAAAAATGGCTTTCCCACCCCCCCAGAGGCCCTCCGGAGGCTGGAAATGGCCCATTTGCCAACTTCCGGTCCTACCATGCACACTGGAGCTGAACTAAGGCAACGCTCGTGTGCCCACCAATATGGTGGGTGTGCCGCCTGTGCCATATGTTCATCATCATGGGCCTAATACAAGTATCAAGAGTTATATGGTAATCAGAAATCTCTTTCCCAGACTCTAGCTCCCCTTTCAGTGTTTCTGGGGAATAAACTAGGCTCTGACTACCAATACTGAATTCATTCTTTCCAATAGCCATATGGACAGTAATTCCAACAGCAAATGTTGTCCTATTGAGGTGTCTGTGAATGTGCCTAAATTATATCAGAAAGATTAATACAGTATACACCCTGGATATGGATATCAAGCCCCCTGGAGAGGAAATATTGCCTATATCCTATAGTGACCAGACGTCCCGCTTTTTAATAATTTGTCCCGCGTCTCGCGGCATTTCAAAAAAGTCCCGATTTTTTTTCACTCCCATTCTGAAAATGGGAGGTGTCAACGCAAGAGGAGGAGGAGGAGGCAGAGAAGGGGGAGTGGCAGAGAAGGGGGCGCGAGATCGCCTGCTGCCTGGAAGAGCCGAGAGGAGAGCCGAGGAGAGCTGAGCCTGCCGGAAGAGCCGAGAGGAGAGCCGAGCCTGCCTGGAAGAGCTGAGAAGCAGCAGCCGCTCCTCCTCCTTCAGTCAGGTGGCGAGACTCAGCGCACATGCACAGCCCCACCCCCACCCCCGTCAATGGTGTCCCGCTTTGCCATCGCTGAAATCTGGTCACTTTACTATATCCATATATTAGAATGCTATTATGATAAGCATTTCCTAGTGGCTTCTTATGAGGAAACTGATCTTCTTCAGTTCATTGAGTAGACAGATATTTAAGCTTGTTTTGAACATCATGAAATGTATTTAAGAGCCGTGGTGGCTCTGTGGTTAGAATACAGTACTGCAGTCAAATTCTGCCGGCTGCCAGCAGTTCTATTCCCACAGGCTCAAGGTTGACTCAGCCTTTCATCCTTCCGAGGTCAGTAAAATAAGGACCTAGATGGTTGAGATAATTTGCTGACTCTGTAAACTGCTTAAAGGGGGCTGTAAAGCACTATGAAGTAGTATGTAAGTCTAAGTACTATTGTTATTATTTATTTATTCATTAGATTGATATCTTGCTTTTCTTCTAAGAATTCAAGAGGGCATGCATTGCTCACCCTCTTCCTATTTTTTCCCTCAACTCTGTAAAATTGGCTGGGCTTAGGACACCGACTGGTCACAATGAACTTCCATGATTGAGAGTGGATTTGAACCTGGGTCTCCCACACTTGTAGTACAAGAATCTCTACCATTATATGTTGGGTCTCAAGTTAGAGACGTCTTAGTTGGCGCACCCTGGGCCTGAATAAGATTTCTTATTTACTATGCAGATGATGTTTTTTTAATAAATGTAATAAAAACCAGAAGTCTGTTACATCTTTTCCAACTAATGCTTATTATTAAAAAGTATAAATAGCATTCTTCATAAGATGCATAGAATGGTTAAACTTATATAGCATTTGAAAAGATGATGAGGCAAGGGAAGAAGAAGAAAGGATGGTATTGCAAATTTCAAGTACTTCATTAATTAGCAATTGGGATGTGTTAAAGGTGAACCAGTTTGATGCAGTGGTTAAAGGTGCTAGATTTGAAACTAGGAGACTGTGAATTCTAGTTCTGCCTTAGACAAGAAGCCAGTTGGATGACTTTGGACCAGTCACTCTCAGCCATAGGAAGAAGACAATAGCAGAATACTTCTGACAAATGTTATCAAATATGTGCAAAGACATCTCCAGACAGTCAACCAGCAATCAAGATTGACCTAAAGGAACACAGAAACATACACAAAAAGTATTTAAACTCACTGTGTTTGTGAAGACTTTCTGAGATAGGCTAAAGCCTTTTGATATTGCTGAGTTCCATAATCTGTCACACTATGAAGCCGGCATAGTTTCTTTCTTCTTCGAAACTTTGAAATGTGTAAGCAAATAAAATGCTCTGATATTTCTGTGTTTTTGTTTTGAACCACAGTGTTAAACTTGCCCCCCCCCAAATCTTTTGTATGAAGTCTGATGTTTTTATCCTACATAGAATCCAGAAGGGGATTGCTGACAGATGATAGGATACAGGGAATTTACAGACTAAGCAAGTTTTAAATTCCTAAACTCATTTATCTCTTAAAGAAGCTTTGGTTGGCCCCCTTCTCAAGAAACCATCACTGGATCCTACAGTACCACAGTGGGCAATTTTCATCCAGTATCTCATCTTCCTTTCTTGGGGAAGGTGATGTAGAAAGTGCACAACAGCTTTGGAGGGCCTTTGAGGAAGAGGATTATAGGGATCCTTTTCAATCTGGATTCAGACCTGGGTATAGGACAGAAATGGCACGAGTCATGCTTTTGGATGACCTTCTAGCTAGAGAGGGATGGTGGTAGTCAGTGGTGGGTTTCAAATTTTTTTACTACTGGTTCTGTGGGTGTGGCTTGGTGGGCATGGTATGGCAGAGGAAGGATACTGCAAAATCCCCATTTCCTCCCAATCAGCTGGGACTTGGGAGGCAGAGAATAGATGGGGGCGGGGCCAGTCAGAATTTTTACTACAGGTCTCTGAACTACTCAAAATTTCCGCTACCGGTTCTCCAGAACTAGTCAGAACCTGCTGAAACCCACCTCTGGTGGTAGTGCAGCCATCCTTGCACTATTTGACCTCTCACCATTTCAATACCATCAACCATGTATCTTTCTGGATTGGCTAAGAGGATTGGGGTTGTGTGGCACGGTGCTGTGTTGTGTTGGTTTGCCTCTTTTCTTTGGAATTGATTCCAACCAGTGGTGGCGATTGGGAAGGAGTGGTTTAGCCCTCAACCCTTACATGTGAGATGCCACAAGGTTTGGTGCTCTCTCTTCTCCTTTTTGATATTTTCATGATGCCCCTGGGTGCACTCATCCATTACCATGGGGTGAGATATCATCAGGAGGCTGATGGTACCCAATTATATATATCTCCATCCCTGCTGAATTAAGCAATGCTATGAATATCTTATCCTCATATGTGAAGACTGTAAGGGTCTACATGGGAAAAACTTCAGTTGTAACCTGGAAAAATTGAGTGGATCTGCAAACCAGAGTGAAGGTTGCAAATAGTGTAACCACAAGATGCTGCAACCATGAAATGTGAGTTGGTCACTGAGCACCTGAGTTGTGATCATATGACCACAAAGATGCTATGACGGCTACAACTACAAGAATGTACCATAACTACCCCTCATTCAGTGCTGTCATAACTTTAAACACTGAATGAATCACTGTTAAGTAAGGAATACCTATATATCATATTGAAGGAGGAACATATATGAAGGTGCCTCTAATCTTGTGTATAAAGTTGTTTCAGTCTATGACATGTTGTTGAGACAAAGTAGACATCAGGTTTATCTCAGGGTCTGATTCCTATTATTGTACCACTGTTTCTTGTTCCTTATGAATATTGGTTTCAGGTTTTGTGATGGTCTGTATATAAGAGACCATGAGAAACTCTGGTATTTTTATCCAGTATATGTTGTAGCTTATTAATGAGGTATTTGAATGACTTGAGTGATGAGCTATAAATGGCCACCAGTTGTGTTCTGTAGTTCTGTTTTTTCAGTTACCTTTAAATGGGTCCTCCCTAGAAATTGAACTGGTTGCACTGAAATATTAAAATTAATATAGTGTATTTTTCCATGAATATCATGATTAAAAATATTGGCCTTAATCCTACATTGATTTATCTAATGGCTGCTATGTAGATGGCCTCTTTCAGAACCTTGTGTTTCTATGTGTGCCTAAAACAAGAACAAAATTAGAGAACAAAAATGTTTATAGTCACTCTTTTAGATGTTGTTTTTCATTCATGTGTGGGGGTCTCCAACTGCTGTTTTATAGAAAAACCAGCTGGCCTTCCCACACTTCTGGCTCTCCATAATTTCTGCCCACATAGACTTTAAATGCCTGGTCCCTGAAATAATACACAGATTCAAACAACTTTTAGGATTAATTTATTTGAGGGAAAACTATCAGAAAAAAAAGATAGTGTTGTCATTTTTCATAGAATTCCTCAAGATGACTATTCGGTAAATATATTTCCAAAAATAGTAGGTTCTTTCAGCCCCAAGGAGTTTGGAGAAGAACTGTTTTAAATAATCATTTACACACATTTGCATTACAAATATGCCAGTTCTGTTAATGTCCAATGAAGTGTTTATTTACATGGAACAGGTGAGGGATGAATCCCTCATGCTTCCTTTGTTTAAAATGTTTATTATTTATGCCTAACAAAATTAGGCATGCATACATACATGCATGCATACAAACAGTGACTATGTATGTACTGTATATATTATGTAATATCTATGTAGTGATCACATCTCCAGTAATAGCCTCTTTTCTCCAAAATGTATTGTGGATTACTGGAGTTCCATTCTTTCCTCTCCCTTCTTTTCACAAGATGTCTTTTTCTCTGACTGCTTTATTTTCTGAGCTTCGTTGGTTTATTTTTCTATCAAATCTATGATCCATGTCCTCCTTTTAAATTATAGTTACATTTTCTTTTTTTAATTAATTCTATAATGCCTACTGTACATAGAAAATCCACCCACGCCTATCTGTAAGATGTCCTTCAAAGATCTCAGATGCTGTAGGATTCCTCATGATTCTGGAAAACCTCAAAAGGGGATGTAAAGATGGGACTTCAGTTTGAAGTAACCTGTTTCAACATTGTGCCAATCAGTGGTGGGTTCCTACCGGTTCTATACGGTTCTACCGAATAGGCAGTAACTTTAGGGACTAGTTCTCCGAACCAGTAATAAGGGCAGCCTGGCCACGCCCCTGAACCGGTTCCCTGGTCACTGCTTGCTTGCCCACCCACGCGTCCAAGAAGACTCTCAGCTGCCTGGCCACAGGCGCCGAAAAGTCCTTCAGCCGGTGAGAAGAAAGCTGAGCATGCGCAAAGATGGCAGCAGCAACTGGAGGTCTTTTCAGTGCCCTGCGCCAGTGGTTAGGTGGAAAAGAAGCCTCTCAGCTTCTAAGTTCATCAACAGGCTCAGTCCCTTCACAGGGTCACTTTTCTCCGCACCCGAGAAAGATTAAAAGGCATGGAGCAGCCTTTAAGGAGAAAGTTGGCATAGCCACCTAGACGAGGTAAAAACAAACAAACTACTGAGGGAAGGAGCCCCCCCTGAAGCTGTTGGCGTTGCAGCCACCATCACCCGACCACAGCTTGGAGCTCTAAGCAGAAAAGGTCCTCGGCTGTTCCAGGTGCGCCACGCCCGCTTCGTTCTCTAAGAGCAGCTTTGCAAAGCTGAGGATGGAAGAGTTCGCTCAGGAGCGATGCCAGTGAGGAAGGTGGCCAGATCCTCCATGTAACCTGAGCTCTCTGGGATGGGTAAACAAGTGTGGGGAGACAAAGGGGAGCGGGTTCAGCCATGAGCCATGCTTTCCCCTAAGTGCTGTCGGAAGCAGAGGGAAACAGGAGGTTTTCTCTGCACAGAGCTTTTCGGACTTGGAGGAAAGCATGGCTCATGGCTGTTAAATTTCGCTGTGCTGCTGCGCCAAATGCTTTCCCATAAAGAGTAACGAAGGACAGAAATAGCCGCTGACCTGGAGAACATGTGTACTGGGGCAGCTCTGTGCTCTCCACTGGCTGTTTATTTCTCTTCGCTTGTCCAGCACAGCAAAATGTAGCAGCCATGAGCTGCACTTTCCTCCAAGTCAAATCCAGAAGATCTGGCTGGGGAAGGGTGCCTCCGTCTGCCGGCTGAGGGCAGAGGACTGCGGGTACCTCCCGTGTGTTGCACACACACACACCCCACCTTCACCCACACCTCCATGATGCCAGCATCTCCTGAAGCCGCCCCCCTTGCAGATGCGATAGGGATGGAGGCAGCCCAGTAAGCTGGGTGCCCGAAAATGGCGCAGAGGCATGGATGAAGGCTGGGAGGGGGGATGCAACATGCAGGAGGCTCCCCGCAGTTCCTTGGCTCATTTGGGCTGCAGCCGCAGAGGCCGTGCAGGGCAGGGTGAGATGGGAGCATGCTAACCTTGCCCTCCCCAAGTGCCGGACTCTGCCGTTGCCATTGCCCCTGGCCTGCCCATTCCGGCTGTAACCACAGTGATGGCCCGTCAGAGGCGAGAAGGGGTGATTTTTCACCAGGAAGAGCAACAGAGGGAAAGCTGAGATGATCACTGCCACCCCACCGCGTCCCGCCCTGGATATGGGGCCGGAGTGTCAAAAAAAAGTGTCAAAAAGTCCCAAAAATTTTCGCCACAATTTTGGTGGGTGTGACTTGGTGGGGACCATGTGACTGAGTGTGTGAGTGATGTCAAGTTGGCCACGCCCATTCAGTCTTCTCCCTCCCTCAGCCACACCCACAGAACCTGTAGTAAAAATTTTTAGAACCCACTCCTGGTGCCAATGCCTCTGGAAGGATGAGCACCTAAAACTCCTAAGGCACAGACAGTCCTCAAGCTCATTTCATGTGGATTCAGCCTAATTACACAAAATCTTATCAAGAAATTAGGAAGCCCCCTAGTGACAGCATTCTTGTTTCCTAACTCTTGTTGCAGGAAAAGAGAAGATGGACGAGTCACAATGAACGAGAAATCAAAAAAGGGATCTGAAAGAGAGAAAAAAAATGAGAGAAAGATATGTGTCTCCTCCCATACCTACTGTAGGCCCTGGTCCCATCCATTCCTTGCCCATGTCTTGCATGCCATGTCACCCTGACAGACAGAACATTCCTGATCAAAACTTATCGATCCATGTCATAGTGGCCATATTTATATTCTCTCCAAAGTCCAACTCTTTTTCCCGGAACAGATTGGAAGAATTGAAAAGTATTGCCTTCAAAGTAAGCCCTAATTTTCACACAAATCATTTTTTATTGTGCTTGGCTATTTTGTTGTGACCCAGACCCAAGTAGGTAGCAACAAACTCAGTCCATGATAAAATAAACTTTATTTGAACAGCTGGGAATTACTTCATTCCCAGCATCGTGTAACCCAAAATAAAACAAAGGCCTCACAAACACACATTCTTCGGTTATCACAAACCTGAGTCTAATTAGACAAACTGCCAAAGGCCCTTCCTGATAAATGTCCAGAAGTCAGAGCAGAGAACGGAGCAAAGAACGCAGGTACAACGTTGTTTTCCGTGAAACACCGGTGCTGGTCTTGTTTTAAACCTTATCGGAGGGGCCAATCATCTCTTGGCCCTACTCCAGAGTTGTCCTCTCTGCTTGAGCTGCTCTTGCCTTTTGGCAGCTCTTCTCATGCGAACATTAGGAACAGGCTCCTCCAGTTCCTCTTCCTCACTATTATCAGTCTCTGGATGCTCTGGAGTCTACACCTCACTTCCCGATGGCCCTGGCCTCACCTCCGCCTCATCGCTGTCCGATTCCATTGCCAGCACCGTAGGCTGCTGACGGACCACAACATATTTGTATACCAAAAGGACCTTAAGGTAAGAATACCCAAAGGCCTGAAACAAGATTCAAATACTTATGAAAGCAACTTTTAACACTGTGTCCACAATGCCCTTCTACCAGGGGTGAAATCCAGCAGGTTCTGACAGGTTCTGGAGAACCAGTAGTGGAAATTTTGAGTAGTTTGGAGAACCAGCAAATACCACCTCTGGCTGGCCCCAGAGTGGTGTGGGAATGGAGATTTTGCAGTATCCTTCCCCTGCCACGCTCACCAAACCACACCCACCAAGCCACATCACACCCACCAAGTCACACCCACAGAACCAATAGTAAAAAAAATTGGATTTCACCACTGCCTTCTACACTATACCTGGGTACCATTTTTGTAGCATCTTTTCTTCCCTGCGATCGCTTCCCCCAAAGGATGTTAGGGAGAAGATCCCACCCTGACTTTTCTTTCTACCAAATGACCTTCAAATTGATAGATGGTGAAGTTGCACACTAGCATTATCAGTTCAAGGGTGACCTTTTCAAATTCCAGCATGCAATGATCTAGCCTTTCTACCTCAGTTGAGAATAGAAGCAGACAGCACAGCTCCTGTGAAGGAATGCAGGAAAATTAAAATGTGCTGCCAATTCCTGAGGGGCTAAAGTTTCTCGTTTTTCTGGTCTTTATACAAACTGACGACAGGCCACAGGTTGCAAGTAGATCTTATAAGAACTACCCTTAACACTGACATGCCCTAGACTAGCAGTCCCCAACCTTTGCGGCTTGGTGGCCTGGCTAGGGAGGGGGAGAGGGTAACTGGACTGTATGAGCAGTGGGCTGGCGTGTGCGCATGCATAGAATCCTTGCACAAGTGGTGGGCCAGCACACATGTGAACAGCTTCGTCTTGCGTGAGGGGCAGGCTGATGCACACGGGCACGAGTCCCTGCCAGCCTGTCACTCACGTAAGTTGAGCTGTGCGCATGCTCCAGCCAGCTACTTGGGCAGCACAATTCCAAATAGGCCATGGTCCGGTAGTGGGCTGTGGCCCCAGGGGTTGGGGTCCTCTGCCCTAAAGGATGAGAAAGGAGGAAAAACTTCAGTTTATGAATTGAATCAGATTGTTCCTCTTAAGACTGAAGTGTGCTTTTTCACTTTACAGCCAAGCCCAGCCTTTTGTATGGATATGAGGGAAAAGATACTATAAATGGATTAAAATCCACAGAAGTTGCTACCAAAGGCTTACATCTTTTAAAGGAATTTACCATTTTTTTAAAAAAAATGATGTATAGTCTTACAGACAAGCTATTAACATAGACGAGATTATGAATGCGTTAGTGTGACATACTAAGTCAAAGCTACTTTCCTGTCCCATGATATATGTCAGATGATGCCTCAGGTTGTGGTTTATTGTGATATGCTAGTTTTCCTACACTTTGACTCATATTCCAGCTATCTTTGTGTGGGCTGGTTAAAAAAAAAACCTTCTGCATTGATTTTTAGCAACAAAGAAATAACATGAGGATCAGATAAGGGTCTGAACCATTACAAAGAAGGCATGGGAATTAAGATTTCCCAGGCTATTAACGTTACCATTTTATTCTCTGCATGCCTGCTGGATTGGTGCTCACCTGGATTGAACAGGTGAGATACTACAAAGGGAGCAGTTCTCATTCCCACTCTATGTCCAGAGTCAAAAGGAAAAATTTATCACCAAATGCTTCCTATCATCTTGGTTGAGACAATAAACTGGACCATGGTGGAGATGAATAAACTATGGCAAAACAAATGGTTGATGGGCTCTTTCTTACACCAAGTCATTGATTTGGACTACAAATTGTGCATGGGACAAATCTGATTGCTCCTTTTGAATGAATGGCCCTTGTCAAAGTTGAAAGTCACAGGGGCAGTTTGATACTATTTAGACATTAACATGCAGAATAAGAGTGCGAAGTATTACACTGCTAGATGGGTGCCTGTTTTTGGCCTACTGCATATGTGCCTTTTTCAGACCAATGCACCAGTCATTTATATTCATTGTACCTTGCAAGGGGATGCAGTGACACAGAGGCGTAATGATACTGAAACTGCCAGCCAGAAATGGTCTGTACTTTAGCTGTTCGAGCCCAGCTCTGTGAGATGGAGTAAGTTCTTGTTGCTTGATCCCTAGTTCCCAGCAGTTCAAAAGCATGCAATATTGCGAGTAGATAAATGGGTACCACTTCAGTGGGGAAAACCTAGATGTGTTCATTTGCACTGAGAGCAGAAGCCAGTGCTGAACCTGGCTGGATGCAAGGCATCCTGACATGAGGTGAGGCAATACTGGCTGAGGAGCCTGGAAGAGCCAGCCGCTAGTTAACTAGTACATCAAGGATAGGCGTGTAAAAGTTGAACAGAATGAACAAGCATTCTAGTCTGTCAGGACTGCAGTGTGTGTCTAGCATGTTTAGATTTCCCTGACATTGTATGCCATATGCTAAATAAAAATTAAATTGTACTTGGGAATGATGAAACATGTATTCTTAAAAATCTGGAGAAAATGAAGTTTGCAACAATGGACTTATAATTACATTTAGAAGTGATGCAACATCAGAGCTAGTGACTAATGTCACAGATTATGGTATACCATGGCTTGTTACAGATGTCGCAATTGTTTGGCATTACAGAGTATACTTTGCCACTTGCAAATAAGCCTTTTTATCTTGAACTGATAATGTGAACTCAGCAATTATATTTACTAATAGTCTTTCATGCATTTGTTACTCTTAGTACATCACAACACACTGACAGAAAAAAGGCCTTTTTGAAAAAGATGCAAATATAAAACATACATTGTGCCTTTTAGACCTGAATCCAGGAGGATTTGACTTCAATTTTTTCAATCATAACACTGGGGATTTATACTAAGTTTTGTCACTGGGATGGAATGAAGAACTTCAGAATTCAGATTTTTCTTTGGATCAGATTCAAGACTGGTTATTGTTGTTGTCATTAGTTGCGAAGTCGTGTCCAACCCATCGCGACCCCATGGACAATGTTCCTCTAGGCCTTCCTATCCTCTACCATCCTCTGGAGTCCATTTAAGCTCACGCCTACTGCTTCAGTGACTCCATCCAGCCACCTCATTCTCTGTCGTCTTTTGCTCTCAATCTTTCTTCTTCTTTTGCCCTCAATCTTTCCCAGCATTAGGCTCTTCTCCAGTGAGTTCTTCCTTCTCATTAGGTGGCCAAAGTATTTCAGTTTCATCTTCAGGATCTGACCTTCTAAAGAGCAGTCAGGGTTGATCTCCTCTAGGACTGACTTGTTTGTTCGCCTTGCAGTCCAAGGGACTTGCAGGAGTCTTCTCCAGCACCAGAGTTCAAAGGCCTCAATTCTTTGGCGCTCAGCCTTTCTTATGACTGGTTATAGGACCTCACTAAAATCCTGGTTTTAAGATCAGCTCTTAATGTAATACTATATATAATAAAAATGTTTTGAAAATGTAATCCATAAAAAACTCAGATTTAATTTATTTTTAAAATAGTGGGTAAATCTTTTCTTGGAGGGTAGTTTGGGCCTTCTACAATATTCTTATGATGGATTAAGTGAAGATCCAGTTTTTTAAAACTTGCAAGTTTAAAAAATGACTTTGATTTACCTCAGAGTGCTTCTTGGCAGATTATTCAACTCCAGTATTTGTTGTTGAATAGATTTGATCCAGATGCTTTTACTGCATATGTATTTCTCAATGGTTAAGAGGTTTGGGAAAAATTAATCTGACTTCTAAGCCAGTAACCCTTTTGTATAGAAAGCTGAAGGAAGTGGATGACATTGATATTAGTTACTTGTGCAACCTCTGGAATAATATGCTTGAATGTCCTGTTCTGGTAAACCAGTGGTGTTTCTTCCAATGATGCAAACTTAGTTTCCTATAGTTTTAAAATGAGGTTACATGGAAAAATATGGCTTGTACACAAGTGATAGGGAGTTGCTTGGAATTGAGCAGTGCTCAGATTTAATAATAAATAATTAAGTAAATATGTTGGGTATCTTGGTGAATATTTAATATGGGTTAGTTGCAAGCGTCTTGTTGGAAATACCATTCAAGACTTGGATCATTGAATCACATGGTTTAGACCAGGGGTCTCCAACCATGGCAACTTTAAGACTTGTGGACTTCAACTCCCAGAATTCCTCAGCCAGCTTTGCTTTGTTTTTTGCTTTGCTGGCTGAGGAATTCTGGGAGTTGAAGTCCACAAGTCTTAAAGTTGCCAAGGTTGGTACCCCTGGTTTAGACTTAGCCAGCAAATGAGATTTCATTGTAATAGAGAAATGTACATTGTGACAGGTTTGGTCACTTGCACTCTCCCTCACAGTCCCATACACCTCTGACTTATGTTTTGATTGTTATATTTGGAGCAGCAAGCATCAGGTTTGTCAGTGTGGACAGGACATACAATAATCTTAAGTTTTGTCTAGTAATTAACAGTTTTGTCTAGAAAGCAGGTGACAGTGAGTTCAAGTCCCATTTAGCTACAGAAGTAGGCTGGGTGACTTTGGGCTAGTCACTCTCTTTCTCTCAGCCCAACTCACCTCACTGAGTGGTGGTGATGGGGAAAATAGAAGGAAGAAGGTGTGGTGGATATGTCTCCCACTTTGAGTTATTTATAAAAAAATAATAAAGGTGGGATGCAAATAAATAAAATAATAAAAAATAATACGATCTATACAAAGATGCATGCTCATTTTTCCTCTTGCCCTAATATATTGTGTCTATACAGACATCAAAAATGGTGGATTTTTTAAGTAGGAGAACTGGCTAAAATAAATATACTTTAACACTCAAAGAAATAATCTGTAACTGAACTGAATGCAATGAACTGTTGATATGTGTTGTCTGTTAATAATGGAATAAGGGGGTTGTTTTGCAACAAAGGGGCAAAGAAAATGATTTTTGAGCCATAAGGTAATTTTTAATAGTAGTAGTTCTATTTATATAGGTTCCCAGACTTCCCTTTTTCAAAATATTATTTATTAATTTTGAAGTCACATCATATAGTTAGTATTATTGTATGACTATTTAAGCCTTTTTTTACCATACCGTAACATACCAATTCAATAAATCTAGTCTGGTTTCATGTATCATGATACATATAGAGTTTTAGTTATTAATAAATCTACATCCCATAGCAGAAATAAAGAACAAGCAGAGCAAAAAGTTCCAGCGTTTCAGATAATCTGACTAAAGTGGTAATCAGTGATGAGGTTTCTGAAATGGCTGTGTTCCACTGGACATTTAATTCCATTAAAATGCCCCCATCCAAAGCTCATTTAGCACCTGATTTTCAGCACTGACCTCTGATAAATTGAGCCTGTAATTCTGTAACCACAATGAATTGAACAGTAATTTGCTGAGTGAATTAACAAGCTGTTAGACATCAGAAGCCACTTGCAGTACCTGTGGTTTATAGTGGACGAAATAATTTATGAACACAAAAATTACACCCACAAAATTAGGGTTAATGGGAACTCAATGCCCACTTGCAAAAGTCAATCCCGAAGCTAAGTTTTCCAGCAAGCATCTTCATCCTTTTGAGGAGCCACTAAATCTGACAGAAATGCTCTACAGTTACCTGTAAAGATTAGAAACTGATTATTCCAGAACCTCTGAGCTGGGACTGGGGGAAAGGTCCACATACTATGGGGGAAAAATCATTAAGATATCCGCAAGTAATCAGTATTATACAGAAATAATATGAATGAACTGCATCTTACTGAATTTTCCTTTAAGAACAATTGAAAGAGAAGCTGTTAGTTTAGTTTTTTTTCTTTAAAAAAAAAGTTTCATGGTGTTTGATAAGTCTTCAAACTTCTTCCTAGGGCTGAGAGAGACTAATTCACCCAAAGTCACCCAGCTGATTTCATGCCTAAAGCAGGAGTACAACTGACAATCTTTTAGTATATAGTTCAGTGCCTTTAACCACTATATTAAATTGTTATGTTGTTGGTTTGAGCTCTGAGCTTGGCGATTTAGTTGCAAACGTTTCATCCCCATTCGAGGAGACATCTTCAGTGTGCTTTGGATTGACGATGTCTCCTCCAATGGGGTTGAAACATTTGCAACCAAATCACCAGGCCAAACCAACATAACTATCGATCCGAGCTACTAATATTCAGACATTTCATAATAAATTGTCTTTAACCCTTTTATTTGCTTCTAATCAATTTAATGAAACATACTTGAGTAACTCACTGTTTTCATGGGTTAATTTTCTTATCAGATTCTTATGTTCACCTCATCCATTTTTAAACCAATTTGTATAGGTCAATTTTGTGGGGGTCTGTACTAAACCTAAAGTAACCAATCAGTTTCTTAAGCTTACAATGCAGTAAAGATAGCAGTAAATATTTGCATAACAACATGCAAAGCCATGGCTTTCGTTACTTCTTTTTACAAAATAAACCACAACCCCTTGAGTACACATGAAATCATGACTACTACATCAAGCTGGATGTCAATAAGTACCAGAAGACTATTAATTCTTGTGTGAACCAACCATAATTTGACCTTTGTCTCTCATAACCAGGAAAGAGTTGAGAAGCATAAGTCCTTAACATAATACAAACTGGAGTCATATCCAAACAAGCTACATTTACACATTAGTGAGTTACGTGGCTTAGTGTGTTCAGATCCCACTCCTAAGAACTTTTAAAATATCCTTGCTTTCCATCTTTGCATGAAAACATTCTTCAATGATTAAATTAATTTTCTGGACTACACCCAGCACTTGGGAATAAAATATTGTTCCAGCATTAGGATTTTTTTTTTTTGTATTCTCAGTGCTACTCACGCTGAAATGAATCCAGGCAAACCCTTTTAATAGAAGGTAGTTTATAACAAGGTAGTTAGTTTATAACAGAGTTATTAGTTTCAGTGTTGTTTCTGCATGACATGGCTAGCCAAGTGAATGAACAAGTCACCAATAAAAAAATTAAAAAAGAAGTGTAGTCCCCTGTTCAGATTTTGCCACTGGTTTCTTTTTGAGGGATACTCTTTGGTCCAAACTTTATGTAACTGGTTATCTCAGATTTCCTCTTATATAGAGACACAAAGGAAGCCAGGATCTATATCAAAAACTTTTTATTTTACTCTGTTTTAGGAGTATCTGCATCCTTAGTCTTGCAATCTAAAATATACAAGGCACAAGAAAAAGGGAGGGGGGAGAGAAGGATACCCCTCCCCATACCCCTCCATTCCCTTGTTTTTGGTTTCTTTCTCTAGTTCTCATGTTTTAAAACCCCACAAGCATCTAGTCACCACAGATGGGGACTGCAGCCAAGAAATTAAAAGATGCTTGCTCCTGGGGAGGAAAGCTATGGCAAATCTAGACAGTGTACTAAAAAGCAGAGACATCACCCTGCCAACAATAGTGCGTATAGTCAAGGCTATGGTTTTCCCAGTTGCAATGTATGGTTGTGAAGGTTGGACCATAAGAAAGGCTGAGCGCCAAAGAATTGAGGCCTTTGAACTCTGGTGCTGGAGAAGACTTGGACTGCAAAGCGAACAAACAAGTCAGTTCTAGAGGCGATCAACTCTGACTGCTCTTTAGAAGGCCAGATCCTGAAGATGAAACTGAAATACTTTGGCCACCTAATGAGAAAGAAAGACACACTGGAGAAGGAGCCTAATGCTGGGAAAGATTGAGGGCAAAAGAAGAAGGGGATGACAGAGAACAAGGTGTCTGGATGGAGTCACTGAAGCAGTAGGCGTGAGCTTAAATGGACTCCAGAGGATGGTAGACGACAGGAAGGCCTGGAGGAATGTTGTCCATGGGGTCGCGATGGGTCGGACACGACTTCGCAACTAACAACAACAAATACCAGCATGCCACTTGCTTCCGGGCAAGCCATCATATGGTCTTTGGTATCATGTTAACTAGAAGAAATCTTGGATAGCTCAATTCACTTTGAGCAGTAGAATTTAAAATGTTTTTAATCAGTCAGATCTACATATCATGCTAAAATAAGGTTTGTTTTAACTAGTTTACTGAGTAGCCCATACTTGACTGAGTCTGTTATAAAATGCCACACCAAACAAATCATAGTTTACCAATGTCTGGAGTCATAAAGCAAAACCGCAAAGCAACTTTATGGCTTCATATGTATGAACCCAGCTAGGACTTCCGTATTAATTCTATCCATAATGGTGCACTCAGTAAGCTGCCATGACATGCAATACTATTATTGAGCGTATACCTGCTGCCATGTTACCCCAGTGTTGGACATCTAGAAGAATGCTGTAACTTTTAATAACCTTGTTTTTTAAATGTGAAAAATGGTGTCTGTTTGATGCATACATAACAAAGAAGAGTGATACAGTCCTGTGGAGGAAATAATCTAGCAATGAGCTTATGGTCAATTGAATATTTTGATTTCAAAAATCTTGCCAATACAGTTGCTGACTATGATTTATTAACTCAAACTAACCAAATTTGTGCAATCTGCTGTGCCATAAAACCCAATTTGTGAATTACAAAGGCCACATTCACATATCATCAAGCCGTCTTAAAGCATAGCATGATTTGCCTGTCTTTGGCACACTACGCTTGCTCACAAATTCAAAAGCTACTAAAGCAGACTTTAAAATAAAAACTAAATACATTACGTCTTCAACCTGCTCAAGTAAAATTGAATCTTTTTGTTGCACTTCAATGGCTGGATAGTGATAGGGCCTCTGGTGGCTCAGACTGCTAAGACAGTCTGTTATTAACACAGCTGCTTGCAGGTTCAAGTCCCACCAGGCCCAAGGTTGACTCAGCCTTCCATCCTTTATAAGGTAGGTAAAATGGGGACCCATATTGTTGGGGGCAATAAGTTGACTTTGTATATAATATACAAATGGATGAAGACTATTGCTTAACATAGTATAAGCCGCCCTGAGTCTTTGGAGAAGGGCGGGATATAAATGCAAATAAAAAAAAATATCATGGTGGCACAGTGGTTAGAATGTAGTATTGCCAACTGCCAGCAGTTCAATTCTCACCGGCTCAAGATTGACTCAGCCTTCCATCTTTCTGAGGTCGATAAAATGAGGTCCCAGATTGTTGGGGATGATATGCTGGGAGGGCTGTAAAGCACTGTGAAACAGTATATAAATCTAAGTGCTATTGCTATTGCTATGACTAGAGTAATATAGAGAGATAAATATTTGCTTACTCCTTCCCATTGTAGAACTTCAAGTAAGCAAGAAACTGTTCCAGTGATATCACGTTAGGATGTGCCCATTAGTTACAATTAATAATATATATACTAAGAAGAGCAAAAGAGATCAGGATCCTGCAGGTTTGAGGAATTTCTGTTTGCTGTGCCAAATCATTTAACTATTAGCAGAGTCTAAGAAGATCCTTGTCAGGTTAAAAACTGTCTTGGTCAGTATTCTGGTTGCGATAAAGAACAAGTGGCAGAACAGTCAACTTTTTAAAAACACACACACTCTCTTGGAAAAAATAAATAAAAATAAAATAAATAAAGGAGAACATTTGTAGTTCAGGGTTGAAATGAGGGGTGCTTAGATGTCTCTGAGATTGGTTGTTTTCTTGCAGTCATTTCATTACCCAAACTAGATAACATCATCAGTGCTACTAAGGAGTGGGATTTGCTCTCATTTTATATTCTAGTGGGTTGTCCTGTCAGTATTGGTGAGAGTGGTCTCTGGAGAATCTTGTTTGGGCTGGTTACTGTTAGCATGTTTAGCAGTTCCTTGATTGTAAAGTATTATTTACTTCTTGACTGTTGGTCTGATGTTAATCTTGGTGTTAATCTATACTCCTCAAAGGGCGATTGTTGGTAGGGAGGTGGTTTGGTCATTTTATTCCCATTTTGGCTTGTTGATTGTCTCTTTTGCACAGTAGGTAGATGTTATGTTTAGGTGTTTAAAGCAGGGGGCTCCAACCTTAGCAACTTTAAGACTTGTGGACTTCAACTCCCAGATTTCCTCAGCCAGCAAAGCTGGCTGAGGAATTCTGGGAGTTGAAGTCCACAAGTCTTAAAGTTGCCAAGGTTGGAGACCCCTGGTCTAAAGGTAAACTGTGCAGTTGTGTCTGACTCTAAGAGGCGATGCTCATCTCCATGTCTTAGCTGAAGGAGCCAGCGTTCTCCAAAGTCATTTCCATGGTCATGTGACCAGCACTTACGTTAAGGCACACAGAAAGATATTGCCTTTCCACGAACGTGGAACCTATTTATCTACTTGCGTTTGCATGCTTTTGAACTGCTAGGTGGGCAAGAACCGGGGCAAGTAACAGGAACTTATCCCATCGCACAGTGCTCAGGTCTTAGCACAGGCTGTCAGCTTTCAGGCTCACAAGCTCAGCATCTTTAACTGTGTGAGTCATCATGCCCCTTTTTATGTGTCTATCGATGGCCAATTGGTCAGTTTTCAGGAATTCTCTTGGAAGCACTTGGACTTCACTTGGTCTAGGATGGTCAGAATTTTCCAGTTGACAATACGATTTAGTCTGTCCATATATGTGAAATCAAAGTTTTCATAATGTCTTCCAACTGCTGGATGGTGTTCATGGATGTGTTCTGCTAATCTTCATGCATGTTTCTTATGTAGTGGCTGTTGCAGTGTTTACACTGTATGTTGTAAATGACTCCTGTTTTTATTTCTGGACCTGCTATGTTATTTATTTAGGATGTTTTGGACAGCTTTAGTGGGTTTGTGTGCCATGCTGATTCCATGTGATTGTAATAATCTATTGGTGGCTTGTGAGATGTTTTTGATATAGGGCAATGTTGTGTGGATATCCATTTTGCTGGAAAAGGTTGTATAGAATCTGCTTCCTACCTGCCTAACAAAATGGAGGGCAATGACAGCTTCAACCAGGGAATATGTACTCGTAAGATGCTGGCTCTTAACTAAGATGATGAATGCACTGTGTAATTTATCACGTGGATACCAAGATAGAAAACCCTACTATAAAATGGGAATAGCTAGAGGTGAATTTTGGCTGCCTTTGTGGTGGGCTGGGGATGAGCCAAAGGTTGCAGCATGAGGCTGCCTTGTAAATATGACCAGCATATTTAGCATAGATTATGGTTAGGTGAATGTGAGAAAGAACCTTGTGATGGTTAGATGACTTCAGAAGCTGCAGTAAGTTACTAGAGGAAAAAAAATCACAATTGGAAGGAAAAAGGTGTCTTTTATAACAGAAGATTCCAGTGTCACAATTCCACAAGGTAGCTTTGTGTTTGCATGACTTATCATCCATAGTAACTTTGATTTAACCATTTTTCGGCATTCTCCGGACACACACAGAAGCGTTAAGCTAAACCAAGATCATGCCAAGTTTGCATACAAACGGTTGCCTAGTCTGTAGTGAAGAGTGCCTCCGGTGACCCATCTGGTTCCCTTTCCCCAAAATCACGACACCCCCCCCCCAAGCTCCCGACTTTAGAACGAGGCTTTCCTTTCCTTTCGCATCCAGCGCTCAGATGGTTAAACGAGATAAGTTCGCTACCCAAAATCCCTAAGGAGCCTCTTTCTGCATGGGGGAAATGACATCGATTTTTACCCCGAGAAGAGAAAACACGCGATGTGGAATCGCACAACCGCAGCCGTTGAATCAAATTCAAAAAGTGGAGGAGTTGCCGCGCTTGAGATTTATAAAAAAAAAAAAAATCACCACACTCTAAGCAAACAAACTAATACCAGCCAAACTCTCGCCCAGCCTAGCCTACTTTCCCAGTTAAGGCATCCTCGCTATGATGTGTTCCTGAATGACGCGCTTTTTCTTCCCCCGTCGACCCCAAGAGTTATATCGTGTTTCACTGAAACCCAGCGGCGTTTTCTTTCTCTTTCCTCCTCCTGGTTGCTACGATGGATTCGAGGCAAATTCCAGCTCTCGCCAGCGCGCACTCCAAGGAGCTCCAAGAAAGTTTGCATCAGCCAGCCTTTCTCCCTCAGGGCGCTGAAATCCTCGCTCTTCGCCGCCTATACATCCTCCTCCTCCTCCTCCCCTCCCTTCCCCCCCCCCCCCGGGAGCCGCAGCTGGAGAGATCCTGGTTAAGCCGAATGGCCTCGGCTCCGCCCTCGCGATTGTGCCTCGGCATGTGAGCAGGATCCCATTTCAAGGGGCTCCTCCGCTTGCGCCTGCGACTAAGGTGGCTCGCGAGGACACCTCTCTCTCCCCCTCCCCCCCCTCCTCCCCCTCCAACTTTTCCCATGTGATCTGATTCCTCCCCCACCCCCTTTTTTCCCCTCGTCTCTCGCTCCCTCCTCCCCTGGACTTTCCTATGAGGTCACCAGCTGCTTCCTGGCTCCTCCCCTCTGCATCCCCTGGCTGTTGCGGGCCGTGGCTCCGCCTCCCCTGTAGAGAGTCCGCTCCTCGCGTTCATTTCATTCCTCTTCTCATTCCGAACATTCTTAGCATCGCTCGCGCTGCACAAGCCCATTCGAAAGCCCAGCCCGCCCTGCCGCCACCGGTTTTGGGGGCAGTAACTAATCACTTGAAGGGCTTCAATAATCCCGCAAGCCAACAAGCTGTAGAGCCCAAGACGCACACACACAGTGATTTTTTAAGGGGCAAAAAAAAAAAAAAAATTAACATCCAAAAAACAACCAACAAGCAAAAAAAAAAAAAAAACAACCAACCAAACACGAAGGCTATTAGACATTTTAAAAGCAAGCCAAAAGTCCCCAGGGGAAGCTGGAAGAAGTTTTGAAATTGATTTGCACAAAAAACAAAAACAAAAAAAGAAAGGCTGGTGGTGTTTGCAAAGGTGGGGAGTGGAGTGGAGGTAAGTTTTGTGCGTGTGCGTGGAGGGGCGAGTGGAGGCTGGAGGGAGCAGCTTCTCTTTACGGTTCGCTTTGCTTTGTGTGGCAGGGAACGGTGGATGGCGGGAGGGGGAGGGAGGTCCTCTGTTATTTACTTGGGAGAATCATGTCGGTTGCCCCCCCTCTTTTGACGCCCCCCCTCCCTTCCCGCGTCTCAGTCTCCGCAGGTGAACAGAGGGGAGAGGAGTTGGGGTGGCGGGGGGGGTGTGAGGAAGCGAAAAATCAGGAAAAGTAGCCTTGGGAGACAGGGGAGGGGGAAGCAAAGCTGTTTCCAGCGGAGTTTAGCCTGATTTGGGTATTTAGCCAGAGCTGCAACAGGCGGCCGCGCCGTTCCTCTCTCGCCCTCTGCGCCTTATTGCTGTTTGCTGCTTTAATTTACTTGCCTGAGTCACTGCTTTGCAGCCTGGCGCGCGCGCGCGCACTCTCTCTCTCTCTCTCTCTATCGCACAGACACACACACACTCGCGCGCGCGCGCACGCACACACACACACAAATCTTTGGCATTTTTCACATTTTTCGTCGAGAAGAAATAACTTGGGAGGAGATCAGGCCTTGCATAGTAAAACGAACCCATCCCTCGAGTCCCTCGTCCTAACGCTGAGCTTTTGTAAAAAGTGGCTGGATCGGAGATTTCAGCTGCCTGTTTATAGAGCTTTGAGGTTTTGTTTTGTTTTGTTTTTTCCTTCTTTTTTTTTTTTGCTCCCTTTTTCGTTTCGCCCCCGCCCGCCCGCCCCGCCCCCCGTTTTTATCCCTCTCCTTTTAAAGATGAAAGAAGGAATGTTCTCTTTCGTTGCTTCTTTGCTTTCTCCAGAACTGCTGCTGCTTAATTGCACATTCAAGTGGAAAATTTTTCCGGAGTCAGCAGAAACATTGTATCCCAAAAAGACAACAAAGTCACAGTTCCAACAAAACGAGGAGATTGTCCCTGGAAAACTTCCTTCGGTAGGAGCCCAATGTTTATTTATTTTCCTCTAACCTTTTACAGGAACCTTGTGCATCCCCTCCCTACACGTTACTAGTGCTGCTGGCCAAAAGAGACTCTTTTGTTCCACAAGTCACACTGTCAAAGAAAGGAAGTCCACTTACATGGGGGGGTGGGTGGGAATTAAGTTTATCTAAACCCAAAACAAAAAATAGAAAGTGAGCAATAGTTCGCTAGCCAAACTCTTGTTTTTTATTCCAATTTATTGGCGGAGATGGACGAACAAGAAATTTATACCATTCTGGATTGGTTTTCTTTTTTTAAAGGCACCTAACGTTAACACTATTAAAATATTTTTGAAACTATGAAAAATCAGTGCCACCTGTGTTTCTCAGAATAGTTAAGAGATTAGAAGTGACTACCTACTCTGGATATGTCTCCATATCAAATGGCCTTCAATAAATGCCTCCAAAGTTGATGGGCATCTACCTTTCTTTATTTCTAAATGTAAGTGTCTTTATGTTTTAATTTCAGGTGTAAAAATCTCTTCTCTTGCTATATATTTTCTATTTTTTAAAAAAGCATGGTGCTTTTAACTGATTATGTGACTTCTGGCATGATGTATCTCTATTCTGATTTAAAATAGCCAATGAATAAAAGTAGCTCAGCTAAAACTCTTTATCAGGAACACTAAACATTCTAATCTGTAAATTAATCAAATTAAAGAAACATCCTTAGTTGTAGTTTTGCAAGAATAATCTAGATAAGTATCAATATTGAAAGCGGTTAAGTAAAATATCACCTTTAGCTAAACTTACAATGCATTTTATTATTGTAGAAATTGTATTCAAGGACAGACTCACAAAAAGAAAAGAGCATTATGTACAGTGCACTGGGAACAAAAATTGTAAATAGAAATCTGGTCTTATTTCATACAAGATTAAAAGAAATGTGCTCCTAAATTTGGAATGCTTGTCCTGGGGTACATAGTGCATTGCAATCCCTATAAATAGTTGGGGAATACCACTGCAAGGACATTAGACTGTACTGACAGTGTTAAAAAGATTCCAGATAATTCAGATGCTGTTTTACACTGCCTTACTTCTGTATCTCTATACAGACAGCAGCTCCTGCCTATTTTTCAAATGGAATGCTGAGAATTCATATTTCTCTTCAAAAGGTCAGGAGTACAAACTTAAGGCCTAGCTGAGTTTTAGGAGGGGTACTCTTTTAGTATTTTCACAGCTCCCCACAATCCATTTTAGATTTCTTCATATTTTATTTTAATTCATGTTTATGCAGTGATGATTTGTTAATAAAGCTAGCCATAATTTTGGAGTTCTAATTGCATTAAATATTTTCAACATTTATAGATGCATTGTTTAGGAAAATAGTTTGAGCCTTTGCTTCCATATTCTCCCCTTTTGCTAAATGAAAGTAATGGAATGATAATATCTGAATATGTGTGATTGCTGTTAATAATTATTGATGTTCAGTTCCTCTGAAAACATTTAAAGTTATCAAAAGCAACGGCACAATCTGTTAGATATATGATTAATATTGTGTTTAGTTTCAAACTGTGTTCATTAAAGTTATCTCAAGTAAGAGACTAGAGTGAAGTGTTGGTTTTGAAAGAAAGTTTAGTAAACAGTGGAAAAGAACAGTTTTAGCACAACTAAGAACTTGGCCCTTAGTGAATTCCAGCTGGAAGATTTTTAGTGTTGGAAGAATGTGGCTCTTTATGTGTGTTGGTTGAAAAGCCACTTTAGTAATTTGAAAGTAACACTTTTTTTCCTTTTGCTTAGATGGTGAATAAATTTTTGAAAGAGGTAGCCTTTTATGGTAGTTCTCCATTGCTAATGAAAGTTAAGATTAGAAACATGAACACAGTAAGCCCTAACATGTTTGTAAAAAGTAAAAAACATTGCTAGAGTTCAGCAATTAAATGATATTAAAAACTTTTAAAAAATGGATATATCTAGAGGCATTAAAACAAGAAGGGATGGAATTAGTATTCTAGTTGTTAACATGAAAGTGTTTTGTAGAATGGCCCAAAGGTGTACTAGAACTAAATTGCAAAAACTTCTAAGCAATGGAAAGTTGAAGGAAAAATAAATATAAATGTTTTTGTGTATATGTATAATAAAAAGTGGTAATTGGGTAGCCATTATCCTACTATATGAACTGTGCTTTCTGTGAAAATAATGTATTTTATTTTAAAATATTTTGGGCTTATTGTGAAACTTGATATGCAGCATGTGCATTTAAGTAAGGAATGGATATCTTATAAGGGTATTTTAAGTTTTTAACCTAGCAGGTTTTCTGGCACAGTTATGAGTTTCACACTGTTTATCTGAAATGGCTTAATGCCTTGTTTCCTAAAGCTGCTTCATTAGTTTAGGATTTAAATATTTGTTGCATCAAAGCCCTCATATTAACATGGGATGTCTGTTTATTTATGCTGTTATGCAATTAATTTTTTGCTGATTTGATCTTTTAAGATTTTTATGTTCTGAGAATTTAAAAAATTGTAATCTAGGAAGTAATTCAAAAATAAGAATATAGCTAAACATGCAATGTGGATATGAATTGTAAGCAAGGTTTATACTATATATTTTTTCTCGTTATGGTTCTGCATAGAGATAGAGATATATTTAAACAGAAATGCATTCATGCTTCCATGGTTTACTGTAGTGGACTTTTTAAGAAAAGTTACCTACTAAATACAAGTGAAGAACGCTAATATGGGTGTATTTCAATTGCATACAAATGGTTGCCTAGTCTGTAGTGAAGAGTGCCTCCGGTGACCCATCTGGTTCCCTTTCCCCAAAATCACGACACCCCCCCCCCAAGCTCCCGAGTTTAGAATGAGGCTTTCCTTTCCTTTCGCATCCAGCGCTCAGATGGTTAAACGAGATAAGTTCGCTACCCAAAATCCCTAAGGAGCCTCTTTCTGCATGGGGGAAATGACATCGATTTTTATCCCGGGAAGAGAAAACACGCGATGTGGAATCGCACAACCGCAGCCGTTGAATCAAATTCAAAAAGTGGAGGAGTTGCCGCGCTTGAGATTTATAAAAAAAAAAAAATCACCACACTCTAAGCAAACAAACTAATACCAGCCAAACTCTCGCCCAGCCTAGCCTACTTTCCCAGTTAAGGCATCCTCGCTATGATTTGTTCCTGAATGACGCGCTTTTTCTTCCCCCGTCGACCCCAAGTGTTTCACTGAAACCCAGCGGCGTTTTCTTTCTCTTTCCTCCTCCTGGTTGCTACGATGGATTCGAGGCAAATTCCAGCTCTCGCCAGCGCGCACTCCAAGGAGCTCCAAGAAAGTTTGCATCAGCCAGCCTTTCTCCCTCAGGGCGCTGAAATCCTCGCTCTTCGCCGCCTATACATCCTCCTCCTCCTCCCCTCCCTTCCCCCCCCCCCGACGGGAGCCGCAGCTGGAGCGATCTTGGTTAAGCCGAATGGCCTCGGCTCCGCCCTCGCGATTGTGCCTCGGCATGTGAGCAGGATCCCATTTCAAGGGGCTCCTCCGCTTGCGCCTGAGACTAAGGTGGCTCGCGAGGACACCTCTCTCTCCCCCTCCCCGCCCTCCTCCACCTCCAACTTTTCCCCTCCCCATGTGATCTGATTCCTCCCCCACCCCCTTTTTTCCCCTCGTCTCTCGCTCCCTCCTCCCCTGGACTTTCCTATGAGGTCACCAGCTGCTTCCTGGCTCCTCCCCTCTGCATCCCCTGGCTGTTGCGGGCCGTGGCTCCGCCTCCCCTGTAGAGAGTCCGCTCCTCGCGTTCATTTCATTCCTCTTCTCATTCCGAACATTCTTAGCATCGCTCGCGCTGCACAAGCCCATTCGAAAGCCCAGCCCGCCCTGCCGCCACCGGTTTTGGGGGCAGTAACTAATCACTTGAAGGGCTTCAATAATCCCGCAAGCCAACAAGCTGTAGAGCCCAAGACGCACACACACAGTGATTTTTTAAGGGGCAAAAAAAAAAAAAATTAACATCCAAAAAACAACCAACAAGCAAAAAAAAAAAAACAACAACCAACCAAACACGAAGGCTATTAGACATTTTAAAAGCAAGCCAAAAGTCCCCAGGGGAAGCTGGAAGAAGTTTTGAAATTGATTTGCACAAAAAACAAAAACAAAAAAAGAAAGGCTGGTGGTGTTTGCAAAGGTGGGGAGTGGAGTGGAGGTAAGTTTTGTGCGTGTGCGTGGAGGGGCGAGTGGAGGCTGGAGGGAGCAGCTTCTCTTTACGGTTCGCTTTGCTTTGTGTGGCAGGGAACGGTGGATGGCGGGAGGGGGAGGGAGGTCCTCTGTTATTTACTTGGGAGAATCATGTCGGTTGCCCCCCCCTCTTTTGACGCCCCCCTCCCTTCCCGCGTCTCAGTCTCCGCAGGTGAACAGAGGGGGGGGGGGTGGGGGGGGGGGGGGGGGGGGGGGGAGGAAGCGAAAAATCAGGAAAAGTAGCCTTGGGAGACAGGGGAGGGGGAAGCAAAGCTGTTTCCAGCGGAGTTTAGCCTGATTTGGGTATTTAGCCAGAGCTGCAACAGGCGGCCGCGCCGTTCCTCTCTCGCCCTCTGCGCCTTATTGCTGTTTGCTGCTTTAATTTACTTGCCTGAGTCACTGCTTTGCAGCCTGGCGCGCGCGCGCGCACTCTCTCTCTCTCTCTCTCTCTATCGCACAGACACACACACACTCGCGCGCGCGCGCACGCACACACACACACAAATCTTTGGCATTTTTCACATTTTTCGTCGAGAAGAAATAACTTGGGAGGAGATCAGGCCTTGCATAGTAAAACGAACCCATCCCTCGAGTCCCTCGTCCTAACGCTGAGCTTTTGTAAAAAGTGGCTGGATCGGAGATTTCAGCTGCCTGTTTATAGAGCTTTGAGGTTTTGTTTTGTTTTGTTTTTTCCTTCTTTTTTTTTTTTGCTCCCTTTTTCGTTTTGCCCCCGCCCGCCCGCCCCCCCCCCCCGTTTTTATCCCTCTCCTTTTAAAGATGAAAGAAGGAATGTTCTCTTTCGTTGCTTCTTTGCTTTCTCCAGAACTGCTGCTGCTTAATTGCACATTCAAGTGGAAAATTTTTCCGGAGTCAGCAGAAACATTGTATCCCAAAAAGACAACAAAGTCACAGTTCCAACAAAACGAGGAGATTGTCCCTGGAAAACTTCCTTCGGTAGGAGCCCAATGTTTATTTATTTTCCTCTAACCTTTTACAGGAACCTTGTGCATCCCCTCCCTACACGTTACTAGTGCTGCTGGCCAAAAGAGACTCTTTTGTTCCACAAGTCACACTGTCAAAGAAAGGAAGTCCACTTACATGGGGGGTGGGTGGGAATTAAGTTTATCTAAACCCAAAACAAAAAATAGAAAGTGAGCAATAGTTCGCTAGCCAAACTCTTGTTTTTTATTCCAATTTATTGGCGGAGATGGACGAACAAGAAATTTATACCATTCTGGATTGGTTTTCTTTTTTTAAAGGCACCTAACGTTAACACTATTAAAATATTTTTGAAACTATGAAAAATCAGTGCCACCTGTGTTTCTCAGGAGAATAGTTAAGAGATTAGAAGTGACTACCTACTCTGGATATGTCTCCATATCAAATGGCCTTCAATAAATGCCTCCAAAGTTGATGGGCATCTACCTTTCTTTATTTCTAAATGTAAGTGTCTTTATGTTTTAATTTCAGGTGTAAAAATCTCTTCTCTTGCTATATATTTTCTATTTTTTAAAAAAGTATGGTGCTTTTAACTGATTATGTGACTTCTGGCATGATGTATCTCTATTCTGATTTAAAATAGCCAATGAATAAAAGTAGCTCAGCTAAAACTCTTTATCAGGAACACTAAACATTCTAATCTGTAAATTAATCAAATTAAAGAAACATCCTTAGTTGTAGTTTTGCAAGAATAATCTAGATAAGTATCAATATTGAAAGCGGTTAAGTAAAATATCACCTTTAGCTAAACTTACAATGCATTTTATTATTGTAGAAATTGTATTCAAGGACAGACTCACAAAAAGAAAAGAGCATTATGTACAGTGCACTGGGAACAAAAATTGTAAATAGAAATCTGGTCTTATTTCATACAAGATTTAAAGAAATGTGCTCCTAAATTTGGAATGCTTGTCCTGGGGTACATAGTGCATTGCAATCCCTATAAATAGTTGGGGAATACCACTGCAAGGACATTAGACTGTACTGACAGTGTTAAAAAGATTCCAGATAATTCAGATGCTGTTTTACACTGCCTTACTTCTGTATCTCTGTACAGACAGCAGCTCCTGCCTATTTTTCAAATGGAATGCTGAGAATTCATATTTCTCTTCAAAAGGTCAGGAGTACAAACTTAAGGCCTAGCTGAGTTTTAGGAGGGGTACTCTTTTAGTATTTTCACAGCTCCCCACAATCCATTTTAGATTTCTTCATATTTTATTTTAATTCATGTTTATGCAGTGATGATTTGTTAATAAAGCTAGCCATAATTTTGGAGTTCTAATTGCATTAAATATTTTCAACATTTATAGATGCATTGTTTAGGAAAATAGTTTGAGCCTTTGCTTCCATATTCTCCCCTTTTGCTAAATGAAAGTAATGGAATGATAATATCTGAATATGTGTGATTGCTGTTAATAATTATTGATGTTCAGTTCCTCTGAAAACATTTAAAGTTATCAAAAGCAACGGCACAATCTGTTAGATATATGATTAATATTGTGTTTAGTTTCAAACTGTGTTCATTAAAGTTATCTCAAGGAAGAGACTAGAGTGAAGTGTTGGTTTTGAAAGAAAGTTTAGTAAACAGTGGAAAAGAACAGTTTTAGCACAACTAAGAACTTGGCCCTTAGTGAATTCCAGCTGGAAGATTTTTAGTGTTGGAAGAATGTGGCTCTTTATGTGTGTTGGTTGAAAAGCCACTTTAATAATTTGAAAGTAACACTTTTTTTCCTTTTGCTTAGATGGTGAATAAATTTTTGAAAGAGGTAGCCTTTTATGGTAGTTCTCCATTGCTAATGAAAGTTAAGATTAGAAACATGAACACAGTAAGCCCTAACATGTTTGTAAAAAGTAAAAAACATTGCTAGAGTTCAGCAATTAAATGATATTAAAAAAACTTTTAAAAAATGGATATATCTAGAGGCATTAAAACAAGAAGGGATGGAATTAGTATTCTAGTTGTTAACATGAAAGTGTTTTGTAGAATGGCCCAAAGGTGTACTAGAACTAAATTGCAAAAACTTCTAAGCAATGGAAAGTTGAAGGAAAAATAAATATAAATGTTTTTGTGTATATGTATAATAAAAAGTGGTAATTGGGTAGCCATTATCCTACTATATGAACTGTGCTTTCTGTGAAAATAATGTATTTTATTTTAAAATATTTTGGGCTTATTGTGAAACTTGATATGCAGCATGTGCATTTAAGTAAGGAATGGATATCTTATAAGGGTATTTTAAGTTTTTAACCTAGCAGGTTTTCTGGCACAGTTATGAGTTTCACACTGTTTATCTGAAATGGCTTAATGCCTTGTTTCCTAAAGCTGCTTCATTAGTTTAGGATTTAAATATTTGTTGCATCAAAGCCCTCATATTAACATGGGATGTCTGTTTATTTATGCTGTTATGCAATTAATTTTTTGCTGATTTGATCTTTTAAGATTTTTATGTTCTGAGAATTTAAAAAATTGTAATCTAGGAAGTAATTCAAAAATAAGAATATAGCTAAACATGCAATGTGGATATGAATTGTAAGCAAGGTTTATACTATATATTTTTTCTCGTTATGGTTCTGCATAGAGATAGAGATATATTTAAACAGAAATGCATTCATGCTTCCATGGTTTACTGTAGTGGACTTTTTAAGAAAAGTTACCTACTAAATACAAGTGAAGAACGCTAATATGGGTGTATTTCAATTGGAAATAAATGCTATGAAAATTATAACACTTTAAGTGGAAGCTGTTGCTTTTTGTGGCCGCACATTATCTTCACTACATTTCTATAGAATCATGTAGAAATCATAAACTTAGAAATGCAACAGTTAAACATTTTCTACAAAAGTCTTATGGTATTCATAAAGTGTCCTTTTGTAACTTTAGTTCTGTGTAATAACCAATTGATCCCCAAGTCTGTTAAAATCCTTTCAGATATCAAAGAAAACATCAAGTTAACCTACCACTAGAATCTTCTTGACCAGAGGGTATGTGGGAGGAGGGGAGATGGGAAATATGCATGTTCAGAAGTGAATCTACTAGATTAGCTGTGCATTTCTCCTTGGAAGCTCTTGCTTGAAGATGAGAACAGATCTTAATACAATACATGTATTAATATACATGTATTGTATATTAATACATGAATTATATTAATTATATTAATACATGAATTAAAATATTCCTCAACAAGGGCAAAGTGATCTCAAGCTGATGTTTTATGATGATGCGGATTGGAATCGGAAACAAATGTACTTTTTTTTATTTTGAAGCTTCAAAGTCGCTTTGTAAGCCTTGCATGCCAACTTGGTAGACTAACATTCTTACATCACAACAGCAATATCACAATTTGTAGTGTTGGCATGTATCATCACGATTGGCTTGACACCCTGGATTTATGATTGGGCTCCCAGGATCCTATCTCATAATGCTGCTTTGAGTGGAAATACTTAATTGGGGATTTCTAAAGTAGATTATATTGTGGTACAGTATTACAAAATCCTGATTAGTTGTTATAGGAGGATTTTTAGATGATGAGTCTGTGCTGGAAAATAATCTTCAGTGTTAAATAGACGCTTTCCTGGGAATGCTTACTCACAAATAACTGTCTCTAGGATCATAGACAGACTTTATTAGAGCCCTTTTTAAGAAGCAGTTCCATACCTCAAGGAAACTTGTCATTTTATAAAACCTCAAGTGGAATTTTATTGAAAGCAAATTATTTTAAGCAATTTGAAGCTTAAAATAATTGAATGAAATTATGTGATTATGTCCTGTACAAGGTATGTTATTCTGTAACCTTTGCTCCTAAGCAATTCTAACATAAATCTCAATAACACTTGGGTGACCAGAATACTTGGGAGCAAAAGTTTGCACCTCAGTTTGGTATTATTTGAAGGAGGGTTTAAGGTAAGAATGGAACCCTATAATACCTATTAATACCTGCCTGCTATAATACCAGTAAGGCCTCCTAGCTTTAATGTAAAGAGCAGGTTTTACAGGAAAGGTAGGGAGGAGAATTTGAAAAAAATAAAAGAGAAAAGAGTATTGTGAAAATCACTGACTTCCCTTTACTTTCAAATAATAGAAATTACAATAGGATTTTTAAAAATGGCTTAATTCTTTATTATATTTAGCCAAATAAAATCTAAGTGTGCTAATAGTTTTTGCTTTTCTTTTGTTTCAGCAAAAGATGGAAAGCAGCCTAATGTTTTGGCAATTTGACAACTATTTCTTTTATCAAGACCAAAACTTTAAAAAACCTATTAGTCAAATGATTATAATTTCATTCCCATTGATCTCTTAATATCAGTGTATTCTATTATTTTAACAGTACATAAACTGAAAGCTACTCAATGGGAAATGTTAATTATGTGAGAACATATTGAACTTACATTCTCTGCAGCTAACCCTTTAGTGCATCTGTTGCATTGCCTTATCCACAGAATTTCTGAATTATCATAATTCGATGTCGTTCCAGCTTTTGGAAGGAGTTCAAGATGGTATTTTAAGTTAAAATAAAAGGCATCCTAAGGAAAACCCAAAGTGTTAATATATTCAGTTCAATAAGAAATTCGTGTTGAAAATTATCTTATTGGCAGATCAGGTAATAGCAGAGACCCTTTCATTCTTTTAGTTCATTTTTGTGAGCTGTATGTTCTCTCACCATCCAAATATAGTTAAATTGAATTTATTTGAAAATATATGAAATCCAGCTCATAATGTCACTTTAAATACTATAAAGGCCTGTTATGTATATTAATAAACTTCTTTGTGGTGAAGGCTTTTGAGCAATTGATTGGGCTGTCCTTAAAGGATGCTTTTAAGAGCAACATGAAAACAATTATTTATATGTGTGTGTGTGTGTGTATTTCATGTTGCTCTTAAAAGCATCCTTTATATATAAAGCAAGCAAGATTATATAAATAGAATCTTCATTGTAAGTCAAATGTGAATCTATGACTTCTACAGAAGGCAAGTTGTAAATCACTTTTCTCTATTACTTTTTTCCACCTTACCTTTATGACGTTGGTTAAGACAATAATTTCTATTTGCTCTTAATGTTCTGAAAGTTCTTCCAGAACACAATAATGATTTCCGATGTGCTAAACTGATGCAATTTGTTCACAGGATTTGTCAGCTTTATATAGGATCAGAGCATTAATTTCTTTTGCAGTTGCAAATGAAAGCAAACCCCCCCCCCAAGTGTTTTGTTCTTTGCTACAGTGCTGCACACGGTGTTACTGAAATGCATAGAAAACCCCATTGAAACAAAATGACTTCATTGGAGTTGGCACGTAAGAGCAGGCAGAATCCACTTCGGCCATGCTGAAATAAAGGAAGCCAAGTGTTTTAAATAGCCACTCCCCTTGGCCAGAATGTTTTGAGAGAAGCTCATTGTCTCCCTCTGAGCTCTAGCAGTTTGTCTGCCTCTGTTAACTCTCCCAAACCAGACAGCTTGCTTTTGAAAGTTGACATCTGGTTTACTCTTTGTTCACCTGTTTTTTAAAAAATGCAAATAGATGTGCATGCAATTGCCTTAGAGGCGTTTTTTGTTTCTTTTCTGTGCCTGGGGTGGGGTGGGGAGAAATGCCACAGAGGGTTCTGTCAAATAATGCTTCCAGTAGAATACTATATACCCTCTTGCTACATTAGTAACAGATCAAAAAAAAAAGTTTTAACACCATATGTCTACTTTACATAGTTATCAGTGAATTTAGCTGATCAATAGTAGTTTTATGCATCTTATGTTTGGATTTCCAAGGAGCTTGGCTATTCCAGATGAAAATATTCCTTGGATGTTACAGGAAGAAGCCCGGATTGTATTGGAATTGTTTATTTGCTGAAATATGTAGTAACTGGCATATAAATCTACAGCAGAGGTCTCTTTGCTGGCTGGGGAATTCTGGGAGTTGAAGTCTGCCAGGTTTAAAGTTGCCAAGGTTGGAGACCCCCTGCTCTACAATATATATTCCAATTGTTGAACTAAGTTTGCAGATTATTGGAACCCTTGACATTTTTTTTCTTATAGCAAATTCTGCCTATGGTTTAGCTGGTAACTATGAATTAATTCAGTGCTTGGATAAATTTGGGTCCTGTGGAATGACCTGGAATTCTTTTGACTCTCCTTTGTGTCTTAAGTCTTGGACCCGACCTGAGCAACTTTTTCAAAGTTTACCCCAGAGGAACTCTTTCTGAAATTGCATGGGTTACTTAGAAATGAAGTACTGTAGATTCTAGATACTAAACTCATTACTGATGAATACATCCCAAACTTAGGAATCGGATATAAAATCAATATGCTTCCTTTTCAGCCCAGCAACATTAAAAAATGATGTCATCTGTAAGTTATTGGTAAAATACTAAAAGGATATTTTATATTGGCCCAGAACCCACCTGCCTGCAAGCAACCTAAACATATAGTGTCTAAATGTTTCTGTTTAATAGATCAAAACAATAAATATAATTTATAACACATTCTGAGAATTTTTATGACATAAAAAAACTTTTATGGATTCTATGTTAGAATATAATTGCAATAATTGAAAACAGTGCAATGATGTGACTAATACTAACTTTACTAATATTGAATTAATTATGTCATTAATTCAATTTGTTTCTAGACTCCTGAAGAATTGGGAGATTTTAGAATAGGCACAGAATGCAATGGGATTTTTTTCTTTGCCTATTCTATGTTTTTGATGTAGAAAATATTGGTCCCAACAACTTTCCATTTTTGTAATTGAATGATTTTAGAATAAAATCGTCCTCTGTTGCCCTTAGATCCTTCCAAACATTCATTGTTCCTGGGATTTTCTTACTTGATCCATCTTTTTTGTTGTTGTTTAAGATTATACTCTCTTGTCTCTTTTCCATCCAACTTCCCTGTACTATTTTCTCAAGGTTATTTTTCTATTGCAGTTTTCTTCTTTTTTAGGGATCACTATTGTATTGATATTTCAATTTCCCATAGTTGTGAATGTGCCCCTTCCGACTTCATTTTCTAAGCCTTTTTTTTTAATATGTCACCTGCTGCTACCATTCTTGTTTTCAGCAGTGGTTGCTGATTTCTAATCCAAACATTAGTTCTTTATGCAAATTAAATTGTTTGGTATGAGCTTTTTCTTTCTCATTTTATGAGCTGCATGGCAACATTTTCCAAATTTTCCAAGATTTATCTAAATAGTCCATTAAGCCGGTCAGCTTAATATCTCCGTCCTTCCTAAATCTTAATATCTTTGTATCTCTGTGTCTAAGAAAAAGATACAAAACTTTTGAACCACTTCAAGTGATTCAGATTATTTAGATTATTAATCTGAGAAAGAATTTTTTAGAGAGATAACATGTTTGAAAAAATTAATACGATGAATATAAATCTTCTATTCGGTGCATTGACTTTTTAGAAATACCTTACCATTATTTTCCCTTGAAAATCATCAGAATAATAATTTTTATGCGGCAAACAAGTATTGTCACCTCTACAAAAACTGAGCTTTTAAAATAGCCAAATAAGCTTTTTTATTTATATATATATATATTGAAGCCCATACTTTCTGTACTTTAATCCCTGGTATATATATTTCTACAATCTTACAATATGTATTCTTTTAAAAGAAGTCCAGCATTCTTTTGGGCTTGATTTGACCCATGTGATCAAATGAATGTTGGATATAGGTTTCTTAAGTCAGAAGTTCTATGCAGGGTTAACAAGTCTCAGTAGAAAGTAAAATATTTGTAAACCAATGAAATGATGTGGGATAATGCTCCTGATGGGTAAAGGTTGGCTTGCAATTACTGCAGGTTCTAGTCCCACCAGGCCCAAGGTTGACTCAGCCTTCCATCCTTTATAAGGTAGGTAAAATGAGGACCCAGATTGTTGGGGGCAATAAGTTGACTTTGTATATAAATATACAAATAGGATGAAGACTATTGCTAACATAGTGTAAGCCGCCCTGAGTCTTCGGAGAAGGGCGGGATATAAATGCAAATAAAAATAAATAAAAAATAAATAAAATAAAATTCAAGGTTTTGGAAAATCCTCTTAGCATTTTGGAGAAAGGCTGATGGAAATTCCTCTCCTCTCTCTGATACAATGACATTAAATTAACTTCATATTTACAAATAGAGTCATAGTTAGGAGGTTGCTTCTCCATGCATTCAAAAATCCTAGGAAAAGAACTAGCTTCTTCACTTACAGCTGTACAAATAAGTATAGTTTTCAATCTTAACACTACAGGTAGTCCTTGATTTACAACAGTTCATTTAGTGACAGTTCAAAGTTACCACGGCATTGGAAAAGTGACTTATGACCATTTTTCACACGACTGCTGCAGCATTCCATAGTCATGTGATCAAACTTCAGGACACTTGGCAACTGACTCATGTTTATGATGGTTGCAGGGTCCCGGGGGTCATGTGATCATCTTTTGTGACCTTCTGACAAGCAATAGGGAAGCCAGATTCATTAACCATGTTACTAACTGAACGGCTGCTGTTATTCACTTAACTGCAAGTTAAGAAAGGTCATAAAATGGGACAAAACTCACTTAACAAATGTCTCATTTAACAACAGAAATGTTGGGCTCAATTGTGTTCATAAGTCGAGGACTACCTATATAAAACAACAGTCCCCAACCTTTCTGGCTCTGGAGACTGTTCATTGGCAGGAGGGGGAGAGAGAGGATGCAAGTGGCATTCCTGCTCGTACATGAAATTGTTGTGTCTTACCCGCTCTCACCGCAGCCGGGGTCGTCTTATCTGCTTCCGAACGATGAAGAATGTCCTAGTATGCCTCCTGGCCCCAGCCCTGGCTCCATGCCCAGACAGGCTGAGGAGGAGGGGGGAACCTCCCGGCCCCAGCCCTGGCTCCATGCCCAGACAGGCTGCGGAGGAGGGAGCACCTCCCGGCCCCAGCCCTGGCTCCATGCCCAGGCAAACGGAGCAACTAGACCCCTCCCCCTCCCCCACAGCAGGTGAGCCTGAGGGAGGTTTATTACCAACAACTGCCGACTGGAGTGACCCTCGCTTCAGAAGAATTGATAGGCGGCGGCGTCAGAAGGAAGGGAGGGGCAGGCCTGGATAAGTGCTGAGTCATGGAGCCACACCCCATGGCCTATATAAAGGATCTGCTTTCTGGCAGTCTCTGAGTCAGGCAAAGTCGAACATATCTTGCTGAAGTCACTTTCTGGTCTCCTGCCTGCCTTGAGGACTTTGCTAGGACTTTGGCAGAGCTGCAGAGGCACGCCTGATTCGGATTTCCCTGACCCGGTTGTCAGCGGAGGAGTGGGACACGACAGAAATTCCAAGTATGTGCATCCACTACTCACACAAATGGAGTTTTGCACTCTTGCCTGCAGCTTGCATGGCTCGATTTCCAACAGGCTGTGGGTCAGGGATTGGGGGGCCCTGATATAAAATACACATATTGGGAAGATTCTGCTGCTAATCTTAACAACTTATTTAAATAGTTCCTCATTTTTATTTAATGAGGAAAGTAGTTCTGGGATTGAAGTCATACATACATTTTCTCATCTAACAGTGGCTCAGTAATGTGACATTTATATAGAGTAGTACCCAAGTCACTTTCTGATTTTTCTGCTGTATGCAGGATTATCATTGTTAATTTTTTTTAAATTTACATTTATATCCCGCCCTTCTCCAAAGACTCAGGGCGGCTTACAGTGTATAAGGCAATAGTCTCATTCTATTTGTATATTTTTACAAAGTCAACTTATTGCCCCCCCAACAATCTGGGTCCTCATTTTACCTACCTTATAAAGGATGGAAGGCTGAGTCAACCTTGGGCCGGGCTTGAACCTGCAGTAATTGCAGGCTGCTGTGTTCTAATAACAGGCTCCTTACAGCCTGAGCTATTACGGCCCCATTCCATCCCCTTCCTTGAATCTGTTGTCTTCTCCCTCAGAATCTAAGGCCAGTCAGGAAGATTGGGTTTGTAGGATATGACAAATGGAGCTGTCAAATAAGCTGGGGTGGGGCATGTATATGCTATATTCCTTCCCAAGGTCTTTCAGTCTCTGAACAGCCTCTAGAATTAAATATTCTAGATTGCTTCTCATGAACTGTAAGTTCTCCCCACTGTTAATGAGAAGTATTAGGGAAAAGTTCACAAATGGCCCAGGATTGTTCCAGACAAGGATGGAAAACAAAGAATCTTTACTACAAATCGCAGATAAAATCTACATGATTGACTGCAAATATAAGAAGCAGTGCAATACTTTTAGTTTCCATCTTTTTAAATGTGCCATATGGAGGGATGATATCTGGAAGAAAGCTTAACAAGGGTGTGTGTCTCCAACAATAATGGAGGAGGCATGGTGGTGACAAGAAAGGATTAGTGGGAGTTCTTGGCATAATTCATCTGAACCTTGAGGACTCATTGGGTGGGCACTTGGAATGGGGAGGGATAAAAAAAATTATATAGGATTTCAGACCATACATGGCCTAAAAAAAGCTGACATGAGCTGACTATAGGAAAAAGAGCAGGCCAATTTTCTTGCTAGAAATGACATTGTTATAAGATAGTGCATGTCAACATAAAAGCAGTTTCCCAGTGAACATAGACAATAATTAAAAGAACTGCTGTTCTTTTAGACATTAAGCTAATTAAAGTCTGAAAGGAAAGTTTTGAGTAGTTTCCTAAAAGGAGGAAGGGACTAAATGTATCTCCAGGGGAACACATTCCATAGTGTCAGGGCTATTAAAGAAATTCCTGCCTTCATGCCATGCCCTTCCTGAACACAACCTATGTGAAGTAATCCAATGCTATATAGTCTTTTATAGAAGATGGAAATCGCGTTGAACTGGGCATTTACTCTTTCTGTTTCATCATCCGTAGATAGATGATGCTGAATATAAGTGGAGCTACATATCTTAGTAGGTGAAATAGAGCTTTCCAAAAATGTGCCATGAACTGGCAACCTCTTTCAGAAATGAGATGATTCGGTCAACCATATTTCCAGAAATCTATTGAATAAATGGATGAATAATCTCAGGAATAGAGAGAGGCTGTGACAGGAAGTGAAACATGAAGTCAGAGAGGAAAGATAAGTTATTGCCAGAATGGCATCCAGGATCTTGAGACATCGTACCTCAGAAATAAAATTTGAAGCTGCAGAAGAGGGGGATGTGACGATTGAAATACATTGTTGAAGAGTCTCTTAGCCTGCAATACTCAAGGCAGGAAGAAGCACAGACCTTGATATCTGCTCTAATGGAAGGCCATCAAAAGTCACACAGGTGAAAGTGATTTTAACTAATCCTAAATATCTACTTGGCTGGCTATTGTGATGCAGCGGTAAGACTTCTCTTAGAGAAGGAAGAAGATACAGTATAGCTAGTTGTTGAGAAGCAGTTCTTCCTGCTTCCAAGAAAAGATGATGAGCTGAAAACTAAGGTTACTCTGAAAGTTATCTATCCAAGCCAATACATATATGAGAGAGATGTTAACTTCTCTTGTAACAACTTGGAGTAGAAACAGTTCTTCAAGGTCTCTTAGATCTTTGATTACTAATATTTATTATACATGAGTAGTTTATTTTTAAATGAGAAATTTTCATGGAGACAAGTTAAGATTGGAAGGTTCTGATTCATTTTCTCACTGGGGAGATATGTCTCGTCTCTTTTTAAGGTGGGGTAGGTTGCACCTGTTGGTGGTTTTGGAAATAGCTGCTAGACTTCTTGTCATTGTGACAACCAGCTGTCATAGCAGGGCAGGTGCTGAGGGGGTGACAAAGATTTCCAGGTGCAGAATGAATGTGGTGGGAGGATCATAGTACAAGAAATAATCCAGTTTACATGCTAAGTCATTGGAGTTCTTGTTCTGCAGGCTAGGAAATATAAGAGAGAAGAATGTTAAAATGGGGGGGCGGGTGGGAATTGTGACCTTGTGACCTTCTATGTAAGATTATGAGAAGTTGGAACTTTGTTGCTTGATACATCATGGAAGATGATGCTAATGTTCTAGAGTGTCTTTGAGAGCCAAAAACTCTTAGGTAAAAACACCATAATTTAACTGTCCTGGTCAGTATGTGTTCGGTATTTTGGGGAAAAAGATATAGGGGAACAGACTGTCATCAAATGCTGGAACAGATTATGGAAATGATCTGACTAATGGATGGTAGTGAAGTAAAGGCTAGCTTGAGTAAAAGAAAAACCTTTCGGGGTTTTGGAATCCTACCTTAAAAGGATCCTTTTCTTGATGAGAGAGCAGTACAGTTGGTTGGAAGGAGATTCTCAATAGGACATTTCACTTGTGAAGTGGCAAGGTTTTTTCACAATATAAACATCTTACACCCTCCTTTGCAATCATTATTTTGTTGCAATTCTGTGAGTCTTCCATTGATAGCTATGGATCAGTGGGATTAACAACTGAAGTCTCTGAGATGACCTTTCAAATCAACCAAATCTTTTTTAAATATACACTTTATTATGTTTTGAAGAGAACACAAAATTAACAGAAACTAGTACAAAATAAGAAAAAGGGGGGGGGAGAAAAAACAAACAGAACAGAAACAAGTTCCAGTTTCCTTTGCAGTGAATAAGTATGATTACAAAATTACTTCTTGCTCTATATGATTACCAAAAAAGCTCTTCAAAATCACAAATTATGTGCAGATTTTTCATGCAAATAACGTAGAAGGGGTCAAATGAATTAATCCTGAATTTCATTTGATAGTTCTCTTCATATTAGTTAAGTTAAACTTTATTCATTATAACTAACAACTGAAAGTGTGTGTGTGTGTGTTTGCATGTATAACTTAAGGCTTTGTATTTTGTGGTTGTCATACACTTGACTGGCTATTGTTTGATCTATTTGGCTTTCTCAAATGTAACTTTCAGAACCGTCACAAAATTCCAGGTGGTTTGGTGCTAGAAGTAAGGTTGCGCATTTTGCAGTTCCCTTGGTCAGATGATTAAAATTACTATGTAGAACTGGAGAGAGAGTCTTGAGGTCTTGTTGAGATGTGTGATTTGCATTGAACAATGAAATAACAAATCTGCCAAGATACCCATCATGCTTGTCAAGCTTTGAAAGGCAGGTATTTGATGTCAGGGAGTTGCTGCTGCAGTAGTGACTGTGTATCTTAGAGTCTAATACTCGACTTGCTGTTTCTTCCCACCTGCTGAGGTAAGAGTTGGTATTCAAACAGATAAAGTTTCAACTTGTTGTGTAAACAGCTAGCTGAAGACCTTTCCCATTATCTGTGAAGATAGCTGTTTGCACAGTAGGACTATGAGAAAAAGACTTGGAAGTTTCCAAACTCATGTACTCAGGCATATTGGTTCTAAATTGAACCTAATTAACTTGCCGCAATTCTTATACTAGTACTCCATTAATCTTAATACATATTGCTAAACCAGTATTCTGAGATAATCATACTTGGAGAAGAATCATTTTTGATTCAGGAAGTTGCCAAAGTTAACCCAGTGATATCCTCTGGGTTAATAGGACATCTGGGCTGCAACCCAAGCAAGACATTGGAATTGATCCAGTAACAGTGGAATTGTTAGAAATTCTGGAGATGTTGCTTAATCTAGAGATTTGAATACAATGCTGCCTTTTTGTGAGTAATGTGAAGGCAAATGTGCTGTCAAAGATTCATAGCAAACATAGTATTTCCCTCCAATCTTCACCTTCCCAGATAGAGATAGGATTAGCTAAATAAATTTATTACAGAGAATTAGGAAGTTACACATATCAAGAAGTTCTTGTCTCATGGAATCTTCCTGATGCACTAGTTAACATGATTAAAACTAGAGCCCTTTTGAGTCTGTGGTCAGGAGGCTGCTTATTTCCTGGCCTTGAAGGTCCTTGTCGCCTGCCTCTTGTTGACTCAACAGCTCTTGTTGATTGTGAGTATCAGAGAAATCTTATATTCTATGTGAGATATTGGTGTACAGTTTTAACTTAAGGGAAACTGTTCTTGAAACTTTGGAAAAAGTATCTGCTAATGAAATGAAAAATATCTTGTGCAGGCAATCCAAAAATGTCATAATCTCATGTTCACATATTTTCCAGTCATGAATGAAATATTTTGGCCTGTTTTTCTAAAATATGAAATTACAACTGCTGGATGTATCTGATCATGACCTGGATGCAGTTTAATGCTACCAAATATCAGACTGAAAACCGTGTGAAAGCATAATTTCATAACTGTGTTTAATTCCTAGAATTGTCTGGTACTACAGTGCTCATAATTTCCATGCAATTTTCCAGATTATGACCCATACTATAATTGAGAACAATGGGCATTGAAGATCAGTCCATCTGGAGACTATCCTATTGTAGAAAACGTTTACAACATATCACTGAAACACAGTTTGGTCACTGTAAAGTTGCAGACTGCTGAAGATCAGATGGTGTTTTAAAGTTGCCCAGTGTTTTGTACATTAGAGCAGTTGGCAACAACAAAGTGATTTGACTCATCTTGACATGAAACCATTTGTCTGGTTAGTACTTGAATAGGAACTTACCAGGAAATTTCAGAGATGTTGATTAGATTGACAAGCAAATAAATAAATAAATAAAATACCCCAGAATGCAATGAAAGAGTCCCAGAGGTGATATTCAGTAGGTTCTGACCAGTACTGGAGAACCGGTAGCGGAAATTTTGAGTAGTTTGGAGAACTGGTAAATACCACCTCTAACTGGCCGTGCCCCCATCTATTCTCTGCCTCCCGAGTCCCAGCTGATTGGGAGGAAATGGGGATTTTGCAGTAACCTTCCCCTGGAGTGTGGAGGGACTGAAGATTTTATGGTATCTTTCCCCTGGAGTGGGGTGGGAATGGAGATTTTACAGTATCCTTCCCTTGCCATGCCCATTAAGCCACGCCCACAGAACCAGTAGTAAAAATTCTTGAATCCCACCACTGAAGAGATCCATTCCTTGGAGGACGAACTGTTATCATCTTATGCTCCAGAAATAGCCATACTAATATAGTGTCTGCTCTAGTCATTTTAAATTATGGAGAGAATGATATTTGACAGGTAAGTAGACAGTGTGATCATTTACCCACCCATATGATAACTGTGTTTTATCTAGATGGCCAACAGATTGTACTATGAAAGCCAGTGCCTATATAACAATGATGTGACAAATATACTGTCCTAAAAGCAAAGGTTAGGTTACTGCGATGTTAAATTTTATGGAATCTGTCAATCTATGAAAAGCTCTAGGTGTATTGTGAACTAAGCAGAGCTAAAACAATTGTTTTACTGCAGTGGTGAGACTCTTATACTATTTCAAGGCCCTGGCTTGTTGATGTGTTAATTCTCTACTTATGAATTGTTTTTCTACCAACACAATGGAAGGATAATTGCATGCAGTCAAGATTTAATCTTGTTATGAAAAATATGTCTTATTTGTGTTAGCATGTCTTCTAGTTTCGAATCCTTCCTTCCCTTCCTTCCTTCCTTCCTTCCTTCCTTCCTATGATAAAAAATAAAGGAAATAAAAGTTAGACTGTGAAATTGGAAGATAAATCTAATACTTTCACATTAGTTTTTCCCAAAATGTGTCTTGTTTCATATGCAGATCGATCTTTGATCTGATCCAACAGCATTAAACTTCTAAGAATAATGGAATCATTTCAGGTAAAATTTGTCCTTACTTTAACTGCCATTTCTCCTTATGCTTGGAAAATATACTTCAAAGCACAATGTGATAAAAGTAAACCATGTTTCAATGCTGCTGCTTCCTTAGTAAGTCACATAAGGAGATACCACAATGCTTAATTTAGAAAGGTTCATTAATTTGAACTGAAGCATTCTATCTTATGTGGATTTGAATTAGCCAAGAGGTACATTCTGGAATGGTTGCAGGTTCTCTACTTAATATTTTATTTTATGGAGCCTGTTGAACATGTAACACTTGTAGACCATCTTATGTATTAAGAGTCAGTTTCAGAATATACATTCCTTTAGCTTCAAGAATAAATTATTTCCTCTTTAGAAGTTATAACAGTAACATTTATTAGTATGTGTATTGTGCAATTTATTGTAAACTGCTTGGATTCACTTTTGAATGAAAAGACATAAAAACCCTTGTAATAAATAAATTCTGTCTGCCAAATGTTAAAATGTTAAATATTTGAATATTTGACTGGGTAAGCAGAATTGTGCCTGAAAGCCAGACCATCCATATTCAATTCAAAGGCTTGTGTGTGTGTATGTATGTAAAAGATGTGTTTATATTTGTGTGTTCTAAATACAACATGTTTATATTTTATTTACGTCATTCCTACATTGAGCACAAGTCAGTTAAATCTGTTATTGCCTGTATTTTTTTTTAATGATGCATTTCCTTTTCAGAGCTGAGCAAGTCGGCTGTCCATCAACTCTTGTTGAAGCATCTGCTTGAGGACTTTGGTACTAAAATATTGTTGAGGCTAATACCTGTTAATATATAAATACAAGTTAGCCAGATCACATTTTGGCATATATTTTACAGCTGTGTGTGTATGAGCATTTTTAGGTCTCAATGAGCCACTAAGCCTGACTGGTGGATTGTCATGACATATTTTGAAATATTAAGTAAAATCTGGCATGTGAGATTTTTGAGAACCAAATGAAAACATCTTTTTAAAATGAGACAGGCTGCTTTTAATATTTCTTCTGCATTGAGGAAAATACAGTATTGTAGGCTTTTTATTGCTAGGCATGAAGTACAGGTTGAAGAGCCTTCGATTCAACCAGCTAGGCCTGGTGCCCTGAGGTAAACTCTATTTCACAAAGGGAATTTTGATTATGGTCTCCAGCTCTATAGCACTGTGCAGGCTTCAAGAGGTAAGTGGGAAAAGCTACCGAAAGCAAAAAGCAAAAAGCAAGCTGGATTGGAGCCACTAACGTCATCTAAGTAAATCTGCTCTAGGACTGAAGCCATAAAATGACTGCCAGTTTCAAACTGAACTTTGGCCTTTTCTTGTCAATTGTTACTTTTCCCCCCCAGCATGCTATCTTTTTGTAGTTTCTTTTTAAATGTGCTTGCAGTATAGTGTACAATCTAAAAGTCCCAAGTTGTCCCCTTTTCCTATCTTCCTGGTCTCCCTGTGTAGCAGGGGCTGCTAATGGCTTCTGCCTTTGTTCTAGAAATCAAGGGGGTATATAGATCAAGGGGGGTATAGCATTTTCCTTCCCAAATGTTGAAGGAATTGGGAATTTTATAGGCTTCTCCATGTCTTCAAGAGACTTAATTTCCAAATTTCAGAAAGGGAATGTTGATGTGTGAACTTTCTATTTTCTGGAAGATTGTTGCCAAGCGTAGAAATGAAAGGTCCGAAATTTGGTGTCGTCACTTGTCTTTGATTAAATCAGAATGGTATAAATATTGCAGACTGACATTAGCGAAAGAAGATTTGATTAAAAACATTTTTCCGTTTAATTTCTGGGAAGGGGGGTTCCATAAAAACATTTGATATCTACCTCCTTTTTGTTTTGATAGCAAAAACAGCATTATGTTTCAATTACAAAGTCTGAATAGTTACTTGGCAGTTCTTCTTTGGTCTCTGTAAAAATCTTCAGAATGGTTTTAGATAGTATAGTAATGGGAGCAAATATATTGAAAAAGAAGCTGAAAGCAAATGTAAATTGAAATGATGGGGTTTCCCCCATCTCAGCTATAACAGAGATTTGTTCTGCTTTAAAACTATGAATTAAGCCTCATTTAGGCTTGATGTCAGGTTTTTGAATCTTATGATTAAGAGCCTATTAAAATCAGTATCTTGCTCATGAATCATTAGATGACTCAGTTCCTGAAACCACTACAAGCTTCTCAGTTTTTGGCTACAACCAAAAGCAGGAAATTCAATGCTGAATAACTTCCTTTCCTAGTGCTGGCTATATCAGGGTCAGTGGTTAGTAGACGCTGCTTTTGTAAGCAATAGGAAGACGTTTGTCTTGGGAACAAAGGCCTTCAGAGCTCCTTTTGCTAAAGCTGTTTATGATCTGTGGTCTTGATTTTGAATGTCTGGATACTGTGACATCTACAAAAGTGAATCAGAACTATTATCTGGATTTTTCAAGAATAAACATGTAGTTTAAAAAAAAGAAATAGAACACTTTTTAACTCATACTTCTTTCCCCAAAAAGTTTTAATTTTTGTAGAAAAAGCTTGGTAGGAACCAGGCTGAAAGAGACAAAAGGACAAAGAGTAGAGAAAAACCTTGGAAAAAATAAGTGATTTGTCTTTCCTATTACCCTTCCTTAGATAGAAAGTCCCAGCCTAGACTTAGTTGTGTTTGCCTCAAATATAACTAAGGCCAGGATGAAGTTAGCTCTCTAACTCAGCCTTGGGGGCTACTAAAACCATTTCTGTAGGTGAACAACAGCCTGTACGTTGACTTGGGTTCAGCAAATGCAATTTTGTACTCGGGCCTAATTTTTTTTCCTCACACATTCTGTACAAAACAGATTTATTTTATTGTATTAAGAGCTTTTCTTTCCTTTTTATTCCCTGCAATAGGTTTCCAAACCTGAAATTTTCTGAGCCAAAACAAATTTGACATTACAATTGTTTTCAGATTGATTGGAGACATTTAGATGCTGTGCCTTGTGTAGTGGCCTGATAGTTGCCTGACTACCATGGAGTAGTTGTAAAGCAATGTAGGGGGGGGGTTGTTTGTTGGGATTTAAAAGCAACATTTGCTATTAATGATACTCTGAGGCCAGTAGGCATGTATGTATGTATATTTGTATATATGCTGTTAATTGGCTTTTGCCATTCTAAGTTTCAAAATGAAAGCTTTCAAATTACAATAGATTTATAGCGCAAATACAAATAGATTTATAGTGAGGTATACTGGTGGGTTCCCTTTCTCCTTTCCTTTCCTTCTTTTTGAGATTAGTGAAAAATTGTACACTTCTTGGGTTCTTGTAATCCTCAGTAAAGTAAGGATTTGTGATATGTTTTGCTGTGTGGCTCTCATTTAGCTATTTCCCCTATCCGGTTTGATTCATGGAGGAGTAGTCATTCAAATTTGGGGAAATAGTAGAGGAATTCCTGTTACTTGAAGCATTTTTGAAAGACAGGCTATTTTGACTGTGAGTATGGAAGAGAGATCTCATGTAGTATATTGCATCTGCCCTTGCTGAACTCACACCTTATTGTCCTTAATGATCATACTATGATTATTAATCATCATACATTCCATGAATTCCATGAGCTTTCCTACATTCCATGTCATCATTCACATGGATGATTGTTTTGGAAGTTCTTCCAGGAAAAGCTTTTAAGAGGTTATTGAGTTCTGTAAACGGGAAGAGGGGGAAAAATGAAGACATGACTCTGAAAAGAGCAATCAGAGGTGAAGGCAAGGTCAAAGGAAGGACATTATAAATGGCAGTCAGCAGAAATTTAGTCTTCAGGCACAACATGGTCAGGAAGTTATTTCCAAGGTCATTAGCAAGAGAAGTCAGAAATATAGGCAGGAAGCCAAGCTGAAAACAGTGGGTTGGTAAAGCTGCTGTGGACATTATTTCGACACCTGTCTATTCCCTTCTGAAGGCTTCTGTGCCTTGCTTATAAGTCTCCATACTTTCCAAGGATAATCAGGTTAAATATCTCTCTGCCAAATGTAACTCCCAAATAGATTATCTGTTCCCAGATCACATGTTCCTTCTCCTTTCTGCCTTTGGGACCAACCTTTGAAATGCCCATGTCATGCTTATCTTCTGTCTACCCTGATCAAGACTATTCTTTGGGCTCAGCAATAAGATCAGAGCATTAGGGGATGTCATCTGACCTTTCTCTAACTTTGGAATTTAAATGTGCTGCCAAAAATTGTGACTGCTAGCACCACGTTTCAGGGACAGTGCACTTTGCAGTTGGATTTTGGCAGAAAAAAACTTTGCCACCAATTTAGTCATTTTAAAAAATAATCTCCGTATGGACTCCTTGAGTTGGTCCCTATGGAGCTATCCCATCAATCTTTCTCCACCTGCATTAATATTTAATACAGAAGAATGACCAAAAGAGAATATCTGCTCCTGAGAAGGACCAATGGATTGCAAGCTGATGATTCAAATTAATTTTTTTTACTATAAAACTTTAGATGTGCTCTTTCTCTATATATACATATTCATGTTAAAGATTGGATTTAGAAAAGTCTTAAATACATTCCTGGGATTCAATTGAAGCTAAACGTCAAATATTGAAATAATTCATTATACCATTATACCAAAACCAAATTATACTAAAATTGATTAAATCAATATATTAAAATATTTGGAGCTAGCTTAAAACTTACTACTTCAGAACTTCATATTGGAGATTAGTTTGAAATAAATTGTTTGCCAGGAATTGATTTACATAACCATGTTTTTCATTTGATTCAACTAGATAAGTATACCCTTCTGGAGTTATTGTCCCCCCTCCCCTTAGGTAGCACTTGGCATATGACAGAATTCAGCCTTTATCCCTTCCCCCAAACACTCATGTATACCTTAATGTACTCAGTCACAATAACAATCACTATTTTTTTCTGTGACACAAGTTGAACACTGATGATAATGACTGAAAAGATGTACCCAAATCAGGCAAAAGAACAGCTGAGCATCTGGCAGATAGCATATGGAACATGACCCTATTGGAGGGTATGAGTTGGAGGTCAGCTACTGTTGATTTATCTTTCAAATTAGAAACATTTAGATTGTGAAAATCAGCCCTTATTATGTAAATAGGAGCTCATCTGAAAATTTTGGGTGGGTAAGGGGAATGAAAAACACCTAAGATACTTGATCTAAGTTGGAAGGAAGCAAGAACTATACAGACTTCAGTAAGGTATCTTTAACACTAATCTGGGATAAATATAAAATCTTAAAAGCTATAAGGGGACTTTCCAGTGGTGAGATTCAAGTAATTTAACAACCAGTTCTCTGCCCTAATGATTTCTTCAAACAACCAGTTTGCCAAGCTGCTCAGAAAGTTAACAACCGGTTCTCCCAAAGGGGTGCGAACTGGCTGAATCCCACCACTGGGATTTTCCCACTCATATTTATAGTGATCTAATTAAGGCAGAGTCTATTTGAATAGTTTGAAACTTTCACATGTTTTTGTCACCTTGGCTAAATAAATTGCCATTTATTAGATTAGCTGCCAATTGACTTGTACATCTCTTATGGTTTATGTTAGTGTTTTTCAAAGTTGGGAAATGTAAGATGTGTGGACTTCAACTCCCAGAATTCTCCAGTTAACTGGCCTAAGTGTCTTTCTCAGTCTCCTCACAGTCCCTTATGATTCCAACTAGAAAATGAAGTACTGTAGGTATGCTTAATATGTGGTAAAAGAGACATAACAGAAATTAAATTTGGGGTCTTTTAAAATACCTTCCTAAGAAATTAGTGCGGCGATTAGGAATTTGAGCTGCCTGAAATTGATTTGCGAGGATGAACAACTATTTTTGTATTTGTTTCATCATATGGTAAGAGTGAAACCTTTTTGCATACTATAAAAGAGTGCATAGTAGTATTTCATTTTATTTCTTATTTTATTTCCTTTTCTGTCAGAAGATTGCAGAACTGTTTACCAGAGAACTAAATAAAGCAGACTTCAATAAAACCAAAAATTCTTTTAAACAAAATACAAGATGCATTCTTTTTGATCTTAAATGGCAAGCCTTGTTTTGGCACAGCTCTAATTATATGTATAGTCAAATAATATACAAAGAACCCTGTATTTTAGAGTGCATAATAGACAATATTATCCCAAAGAAGATATTATAAATTTCAGAAATATACTGCTAATTGACAGACAATGTGTTTCATTCTTTACTGACAATGCAAAGTTCTGTACAATTTGACATATTTGAAATTTGTGCCTCCCAATGATACATGCAAGACTTAACTTAGTAGAAGCAGCAAATTTGATGTCAGTTCATGAGGCGACTTATCACTATAATGTGGATTTCAGGTGGGAGTTAGAAGCCTAAGGCATCAAGTTGTATATTGTCCATAAACCCAGTCATCAGTGGCTAGTGATTGATTCATTAATTAAAATCAATTTAAATGGATTTGTAAGCTTTCTATAGCTGCTTATCTTATTAACAGCACCAAAGCAGTGTGGCCTTCAAATATGTTTAGAGAAAATATAGCTAGCTTGAAGAAATGTTTCCTCACATTTACATAAAGAGAAACTTTCTTTTTTAAAAAAATAGATTAAAACTTGCATTGAGTTTCCTGAAACTACAGTCCTTTTAATCTTCGTATGAATGCTTGTCAGGAACATTTTCTGCCCTTGTCAGATATATAAAGCTTATGAGGCGATTTTTTTTTTTACTTTTAAAAAATGTTTAGATATAGCAATAGCACTTAGACATACCGTATTTTTTGGACTATAAGACTATAAGACTTACAGGTTATATATTGGAGACTCACTCACCAAGATTTGAAGAGGTAAGTAAGAAAAAAATGGTTTTTGCCCTCCCCGGCCCCCAGAAGCATTCTGCAGGCCTCCCAAATCTTCTGCGTGCCCTGTTTTTAGCAAAAATGGGCCCATTTTAACAGGGCACACAGAGGGTTTGGGAGGCCTGCAGAATGCTCCTGGGGGAAGGAAAAAAAGCCCCTATTCTTGCTAAAAACGGGCCCGTTTTTGCAAAAAATGGGGCACACAGAGTGTTTGGGAGGCCTGCAGAGTGCTCCTGGGGGGAGGGCAAAAATGCCCCCATTTTTGTGAAAAACAGGCCCATTTTTCGCAAAAATGGGATGAGCGGGGCGGGGCTTCGGGAGGCCAAAAATGGCTGTATTTGTTGTATAAGACGCACCAACATTTCCACCCTCTTTTAGGAGGGAAAAAAGTGTGTCTTATACTCCGAAAAATATGGTATATACCGCTTTCTAGTGCTTTCCAGCCCTCTAAGCCGTTTACAGAGTCAGCCTATTGCCCCCAACAATCTGGATCCTCCTTTTACCTACCTCAGAAGGATGGAAGGCTGAGTCAACCTTGAGCCTGGTGAGATTCAATCTGCCAAACTGCTGGCAGCTGGTGATCAGCAGAACTAGCCTGCAATACTGCACTCTAAGCTCTACACCACCGTGGTTCATCTTTGAATTATTAAACTTTTAATACTGTAATGCTATTCATTCATCACAACCATGTGGTATAGCAGTGAGATTTACTGTATTCAGAGGTAGATGAGGTGCCTCTATTTTAAATGTGTCTGTTGTCAAAAATTTCTTAAACATAGACCAACAAACTAAGGTTAAGGTTTCTATTACAGGCGAGCCTCAACTTACAACAGTTCATTTAGTGACCATTCAAAATTACGAAGACCACTGTAAAAAGTGAGTTATGATAAAAAGTGAGTTATGACTGTTTTTCACACTTATGAACTATTGTAGCATCCCCATGGTCACATGATCAAAATTCAGAGGCTTGGCAACTGGTTCATATTTATGCCGTGTCCCAGGGTCATGTGATCAGCTTTTGTAACCTCCTGACGAGCAAAGTCAACAGGGAAGCCAGATTCACTTAGCAACCCTGTTAGTAATTTGACAACTGCAATGATTCACTTAACAACTGTGGTGATAATGGTCATAAAACAGGGCAAAACTCACTTAATAAATGTCTCACTTAACAACATAAATTTTGGGCTCAATTGTCATAAATCAAGGACTACCTGTATTTGCTTTTCTACTAATACATATGTTCTGTGTGAGAATATTATTATAGCTCCTTCCCAATGCCTCTTCTGATATAGTGAAGGGGGCCACAACTACAACTGTTTTAAACCCATAGTTCAATTACAAGACTTGATGAAAGCGGTACAGAACTGGCAAAAGACAGCAGTTTTGACAAATACATACGTATATAAACAATGTTATTCCTTTCTGAAGAGATGAGTTGTTATGCAAATTGTTCAAGCAAAACTGAAAGCTGCGATCAGAAGAAAAGGCAACATAGTTACAACCAGTTTACACCAATTCCATTCACCAGATTAATAATGGTGGGTTAATCATGGGATTAATAATGATAAGACCAGTCATCTGAGTAACTGAAATGATGGACAGCTATTTTTGGACAGCTGAAAGGTTCAAAATTTGGATGGTGTGTAGCTTACTGCTACTGCTACAGGAACTGCACTCTGGCTGAACTCTAATGTTTAAATAGAGTGATTATATAATTACCAAAAGGAAGGCAAGGATTTTTGAGAAGGAAGTAAAATAGAGTAGTTTTGATGACAGCATTGAAAGTGCATGTGCGAAAACAGGCTCCCGAACTCACTATCGTAAGAACTGTGAAGGCGCTTTAATATTTTCCACCAAGGATACTGGAGGCATTGCATTCATTTTTGTTACCCAGGCTAGGAGTGAATTTCAGTGTACAGAAAACCTGGACCTATTCTGTTTATTGTTTTAACAAAATCCTCAGACATGACCATTAATGAAGCTTGGTTCTTCATTTTTTTGTATATTGTTGAGGCTACAGGTAGTCCTTGACTTATAATCACGATTGAGTCTGGAATTTCCATTCTAAGTTGTTGCAGTTATAAGTGGAGCTAGACCCAATTTTACAATAATATGATAGTTTTTAAGTGGTCATAAAATGAATCCAGATTCCCCACTTTTGTCATTTTTTCCCCCCAGAATTTTTTTTAAAAAGGTAGCAAATAGCGATCATGTGACTGCAGGATCCTGTAACCGGTCATATATGCAAGCTGGTTACCAAGCATCCAATTTGCAGTCACGTGACCAGAGGGCGATGCAACAGTTGTCAGTCAATTTTCAGTACAGGTCGTCAGTCAATTTTCCCAAGATTGTAACTTTGAACTGTAGTTAAACAAATGGTTGTAAATTGAAGATTACTTGTATTATAAATGGGTATTAAATGAATTGTGCAGTAGAAATCCTTGAAATGGTGCCACCTGATGGAGACCTTGATAGTCTTACTTTTTCAGTAATGGTGCCTGTCGTCTTCTCAGTGTTTGGTTGGCTTTGACCCTGCTATCCTGTAAAAAGCTTTTAAATACAGGTAGTCCTTGATTTACAACATTTCATTTAGTGACCGTTTGAAGTTACAACAGCACTGAACAAAATAACTTACGACCATTTTTCACATTTACAACCGTTGCAACATCTCCATGGCCAGTGATCAAAGTTTGGATGCTTGGCAACTGGTTCATATTTATGATGGTTGCAGTGTCCTGGGGTCACTTTCTGACGAGCAAAGTCAATGGGGAAGCCAGATTCCATTAAGAACCATGTTACTAACTTGACAACGACCGCGATTCACTTAACAACTGTGGCAAGAAAGGTTGTAAAATGGGGCAAAATTCACTTAACAACTGTCTCACTTAGCAACGGAAATTTTGGGCTCAATTGTGGCCCTAAGTCGAGGACTTCCTGTATTGCTTTCGCAAGTGCTGGAGACAATAGGAGTAGGTTTCCATTGTAGTAGATCGAATGAGCAATACTGACACTGCTGACTTTTAGTTTCATTTGTTTGGGGGAGAGGGCTTGCACACCAAGCCATTTCAGTTGGATGGCCATAAACATTCTATAAATGAATAGATGAATAGTATTAAAAAGTCTTAAGTTAACTTCTACAGTGATACTTGAGATTAATTCCCATCGTACACTACTGGAAGAATGTCAGGAATTACTGTACTACTTAACGCATCTAGAGGACAATAGGCTAAAGACAGTTGCTGTAACACCCACTGAACTGTTTGTTTGTTTATTTATTTATTTAATTAATTAGATTTTTATACCGCCCTTTTCCCGAAGGACTCAGGGCGGTTTACAGCCAGATAAAACAGAACAACAGAATAAATACAGGATAAAATAATATTTAAAAAACTTATTAAATTTGGCCCAGTTTAAAATATATTTAAAACAGTAAAACCCACTAAAAATTAAAAACAACAATTAAAAAAACTTATTCTATTGCCTAATTTAAAAACAATATAAATAATAAAAAACCCCTTAAAACCAATAACTTTAAAATCTAATCCAGTCCCGCGCAGATGAATAAGTGCGTTTTAAGCTCGCGACGAAAGGTTCGGAGGTCCGGAAGTTGACGAAGTCCTGGGGGGAGTTCGTTCCAGAGGGTGGGAGCCCCCACAGAGAAGGCCCTTCCCCTGGGTGTCGCCAGACGGCACTGCCTAGCTGACGGCACCCTGAGGAGTCCCTCTCTGTGGGAGCGCACGGGTCGGTGAGAGGTATTTGGAAGCAGTAGGCGGTCCCGTAAATAGCCCGGCCCTATGCCATGGAGCGCTTTAAAGATTGTCACCAACACCTTGAAGCGCACCCGGAAGGCCACAGGTAGCCAGTGCAGTCTGCGCAGGATAGGTGTAACACGGGGCTCCCTCTATCACCCGCGCAGCCGCGTTCTGGACCAACTGAAGCCTCCGGATGCCCCTCAAGGGGAGCCCCATGTAGAGAGCATTGCAGTAATCCAGGCGAGACGTCACGAGGGCGTGAGTGACCGTGCATAAGGCATCCCGGTCTAGAAAGGGGCGCAACTGGCGCACCAGGCGAACCTGGTGAAAAGCTCTCCTGGAGACGGCCGTCAAATGGTCTTCAAAAGACAGCCGTTCATCCAGGAGAACGCCCAGATTGCGCACCCTCTCCATCGGGGCCAATGACTCGCCCCCAACAGTCAGCCGAGGACTCAGCTGACTGTACCGGGATGCCGGCATCCACAGCCACTCAGTCTTGGAGGGATTGAGCTTGAGCCTGTTTCTCCCCATCCAGACCCGTACGGCCTCCAAACACCGGGACAGCACTTCGATAGCTTCATTGGGGTGGCCCGGTGTGGAAAAGTACAGCTGGGTGTCATCAGCGTACAGCTGGTACCTCACACCGAAGCCACTGATGATCTCACCCAGCGGCTTCATATAGATGTTGAACAGAAGGGGCGAGAGAATCGACCCCTGCGGCACCCCACAAGTGAGGCGCCCCGGGGCCGACCTCTGCCCCCCTGTCAACACCGTCTGCGACCGGTCGGAGAGATAGGAGGAGAACCACCGATAAACGGTGCCTCCCACTCCCAATCCCCCCAACCGGCGCAGCAAGATACCATGGTCGATGGTATCGAAAGCCGCTGAGAGGTCTAATAGGACCAGGGCAGAGGAACAACCCCTATCCCTGGCCCTCCAGAGATCATCCACCAACGCGACCAAAGCCGTCTCCGTGCTGTAACCGGGCCGGAAACCGGACTGGAACGGGTCTAGATAGACAGTTTCATCCAGGTGCAGAGGAAACTGATATGCCACCATACTCTCTACAACCTTCGCCGCGAAGCGAAGGTTGGAGACCGGACGATAATTACCTAAGACAGCCGGGTCCAGGGAGGGCTTCTTGAGGAGGGGCCTCACCACCGCCTCTTTCAAGGCGGTCGGAAGACTCCTCCAACAAGGAGGCACTCGTAATCGCCTGAGCCAGCCTCGTGTCACCTCCTGAGTGGCCAGCACCAGCCAGGAGGGCACGGGTCCAGTAAACACGTGGTGGCATTCAGCCTACCCAACACCCTGTCCATGTCCTCGGGAGCCACAGGGTCAAACTCATCCCAACAAATGTCACCAAGACCACCCTCAGACGCCTCATCTGAATCGCCGCAATTTTGGTCTAGACCGTCTCGGAGCTGAACGATTTTATCGATAGATAACCGTTAAACTCCTCAGCACGTCCTGCAGCGGGTCATCCCGCTCCCCTGGTGAAGGAGGGAACGGGTCACCCGAAAAAGGGCGGCTGGGCGGTTATCTGCCGGCGCAATGAGGGAGGAGGCGTAGCAACGCCGCTTCCTCAGTGCCACTAGGTAGGTCCTAGTATAGGACCCAACTAGTGTCCGATCAGCTTCTAAACGGCTAGACCTCCAGGAGCTCTCTAGGCGTCTTCTCCGGCATTTCATCCCCTCAGCTCCTCGGAGAACCAAGGAGCCGGTTGGGATCTGCGCCGGTCAGAGGCCGCAGAGGCACGACACGGTCAGCCCCAGCCGCAGCCCGTTGCCAGGCTGCGGCTGGTTCCTCTGCCGTGCCGTGAGCCAGACCCTCAGGAAGTGGCCCAAGCTCCGTCCGGAACCTCTCCGGTCCATCAGGCGCCTGGGACGGAACCAACGTTGTGGTTCCGTCTCCCTGCGGTGTTGAGTGGCGGTCAGAAAGTCCAGGCGAAGGAGAGAGTGATCTGACCATGACAAAGGTTCTATGACTACATCTCTCAAATCCAGATCCTTCAACCACTGACCAGAGATAAAAATAAGATCCAGAGTGCCACCCCCGATGTGAGTGGGGCCATCAACTACTTGAGTCAGGTCCAAGGCCGTCATGGAAGCCATGAACTCCCGAGCCACTGTCGATGACGAGCCGGCAGATGGCAAGTTAAAGTCCCCCATGACTAAAAGTTTGGGGGTCTCCACTGCCACCCCGGCAAGCACCTCCAGGAGCTCAGGCAGGGCAGCTGTCACGCAGCAAGGAGCCAGGTACGTGACCAGCCAGTCCTATGCCAGTCCTGCGCGAATAAATAAATATGTTTTCAGTTCGCGGCGAAAGGTTCGAAGGTCAGGAAGTTGGTGGAGTCCTGGGGGAAGTTCATTCCAGAGGGTGGGAGCCCCCACAGAGAAGGCCCTTCCCCTGGGGGTCGCCAGCCGACATTGCTTGGCGGACGGCACCCTAAGGAGTCCCTCTCTGTGAGAGCGCACGGGTCGGTGGGAGGCAATCGGTAGCAGTAGGCGGTCCCGTAAGTAACCCGGCCCTAAGCCATGGAGCGCTTTAAAGGTAGTAACCAGCACCTTGAAGTGCACCCGAAAGACCACAGGTAGCCAGTGCAGCCTGCGCAGGAGTGGTGTCACATGGGAGCCACGAGCGGCTCCTTCTATCACCCGCGCAGCTGCATTCTGAACCAACTGGAGCCTCCGGGTGCCCTTCAAGGGGAGCCCCATGTAGAGAGCATTGCAGTAATCCAAGCGAGAGGTATGAACAGTCACGACAGAATTCTGAATTCTATGTAGAACAATGAGACTGTCTTTCATTGCTTGGTTCTCAGACCTTGTTTTAGGCCAGTTTCAAATTCTTGCCCTGGCTGCTAGACTTGTTCCTCGTGAAGAACTGGACAGGCATTTCTTTCCTATCAGGATTATAAAGAAATATGTTAAGGGAGATATTCTACATGTGTATCTGTACCACATCTTTTTAATGTTTATCTTTCTCCTGGGGTAAGAATTGCATAATTTGGAAAGTCCCTGTGAGGCATTTGCATCACACAATATGAATGAGGTTGGAAGGAGGTATATGCAACGTGTAGCCAGAGGGACAAGATTGGCAGTCAAGATAAGTCTCTTATTGTTGTTTATCTCAGGGCGGATGGAACAGATTAGAAATCTGAAAAACTAATTAAATAAAATGAGACTTTATTCACAAAAGTCAGTTCAGAACCTTACCTCAGCTGGAGATCTTCAATGTTCCTGAGTTTTCCTCCCTTCTTACCATATTTATAATACAACTTATATTGAGACATAAAAAACCACAAGCAACTCAAATTATGCAAAATGGAAAAGTGTAGGTGCTTTTTAACATTTCATTGCTCTCACTTCCAAATTTGAATAGCATGTTCATGAATTTATTGCATTGCTCTTGCTTCACTAAACAGAGCCCTTTTGCATTCAACTAAAATTTGCAGCGTTTTTATGACAGACTCTTGTCCTGTCCCATTCCATACTGTACAATCCAGACAAATAGTTGCAAAGAAAATTACAAACAAAAGAATTCTAGAAGTAAATGAGAGGATGCCTAAACTAATAGCAATTTAGAGTAGAGACAGTTATTTGGTACTATTTAAGTGTTGGGGAAGAACACTTGCTTACTTGGATCTTCCCCTGTCTTTTTTATTTTTTCTAATAGAATAGAATAGAATAGAATAGAATAGAATAGAATAGAATTTTTTATTGGCCAAGTGTGATTGGACACACAAGGAATTTGTCTTGGTGCATATGCTCTCATATACATAAAAGAAAAGATACGTTCATCAAGGTACAACATTTACAACACAATTGATGGTCAATATATCAATATAAATCATAAGGATTGCCAGCAACAAGTTATAGTCATACAGTCATAAGTGGAAAGAGATTGGTGATGGGAACTATGAAACGATTAATAGTAGTGCAGATTCAGTAAATAGTCTGACAGTGTTGAGGGAATTATTTGTTTAGCAGAGTGATGGCCTTCGGGAAAAAACTGTTCTTGTGTCTAGTTGTTCTGGTGTGCAGTGCTCTATAGCGTCGTTTTGAGGTAGGAGTTGAAACAGTTTATGTCCAGGATGCGAGGGATCTGCAAATATTTTCACGGCCTCTTCTTGATTCGTGCAGTATACAGGTCCTCAATGGAAGGCAAGTTGGTAGCAATTATTTTTTCTGCAGTTCTAATTATCCTCTGAAGCCTGTGTTTTTCTTGTTGGGTTGCAGAACCGAACCAGACAGTTATAGAGGTGCAAATGACAGACTCAATAATTCCTCTGTAGAATTGGATCAGCAGCTCCTTGGGCAGTTTGAGCTTACTGAGTTGGCGCAGAAAGAACATTCTTTGTTGTCCTTTTTAATGATGTTTTGATGTTAGCTGTCCATTTGAGATCTTGCGATATGATAGAACCCAGAAATTTGAAGGTTTCTACTGTTGATACTGTGTTGTCAAGTATTGTGAGAGGTGGAAGTATGGAAGGTTTTTTCCTAAAGTCTACCACCATTTCTACGGTTTTGAGTGTGTTCAGTTCCAGATTGTTTTGGTTGCACCACAAGGCTAGTCGTTTGACCTCTCGTCTATATGCGGATTCGTCATTGTCTCGAATGAGACCAATCACTGTTGTGTCATCTGCGAACTTCAGTAGCTTAACTGATGGATCATTGGAGATGCAGTCATTGGTATACAGAGAGAAGAGAAGTGGGGAGAGCACACAGCCTTGGGGGGGCCCTGTGCTAATTGTACAGGTATTTGATGTGATCTTGCTTAGCTTCACCTGCTGCTTCCTGTTTGTTAGGAAGCTTGTGATCCACTTACAAGCCTGTTCCGGTACCTGTAGCTGGTTTAGCTTAGTTAGGAGAATGTCTGGAATGATGGTATTGAATGCTGAACTAAAGTCTACAAAAAGGACCCTTGCATAGGTCTTTGGAGACTCAAGATGTTGTATCAAGGATTAGTGTGGGAGCATCTCTTTTTGGCCAAATTTCTTCTGATATCATGGTCTTCAAGGAAAGGAGCTTTGAGGACAGGAAGATTGCTGGTTGCAAATGTTGACTTCATGCTTCCCTTTGGGAGCTGAGCTCTGTATTATGTGACCATCCTAATCCTTACTCCCACCCCCATTTAACACAATGAATGCTTTCAGTCTGATTTTATATATGCTGTTTCAGAAGTAAGTGTGCATTTGGATTTCAGTCTTGGAATGAAGAGGAAAGAATTGCCGTCAAATTTAACTTTTTTCCCATTTTTTTTTAAATGAAGATAAAATATCAGAAATAAAATCTATTTTGTGCAACTGAAGTCACCAAAGCTGTGCCTTTTTTCCTCCCATCATAGTTCATGAAAAATCTATTTAGTTTCATCATTTTTTTAAAAAGTTACAATTCCTTTGTACTGTATTGAGGTGCTTTTTGTGTGTCTATAGGAGGAAACGGGAAAACACATGACTATGAGAGGAAAAAAGCACACCTTTCTTCCCTCTTCAGAGTTCAAGCCTCTGAAATAGTAAACTTACCTAAGGAATCATATTTAGGCAAGCAGAAGCAGGCATTGATGTGAAACCAGAGCAGCTAGTAACTTCAGCAGGTGCAGTTACAATATATACAAATCTGAGACACTGATTACTTTTTAACATGGATTGGGGGGGGGGAACTGAAGTTGGCTCTAAAATTTAGATATTCCTTTCTTTTTGCTTATCCTCTTAATGTAAATTCAATTTCTCCCCATTCGTCTAATCTGTAAAATCTGCTTTACAAAGTCTTAAGACAATGGGTGAGCTGACTCGCAGACCTCGGATGTTCTGATGGAACTTGTAATCAGTATTTAAAACTAAAAGGGCTGTAACATGCCTTTGGAAATATTAAAAATCTCACTCGCCCATGCTGTGTATTTAGCCAAAAGGCCAGACTGTTTCCTATCTTAATCCAAGATAGTTAGACTTAACAGGAAATGGTTTCAACAGAACAAGGGTGTCAAACTTGCGTGGTCACATCATCATCACTGATGTATTGTGACTTTTCCCCCTTTCGGTAAATTGGGAGTGGGTGGGGGCAGCGTGTGACGCATGTGGCCCGCAGGCTGCGAGTTTGACAGCCCTGCAACAGAAGAACAATGCCCCCCACAAAGCACATAAAAAGGGCTTATTTTCCTCTCTGAGAAATCATGGCCTACCTATATGCACATAACATCATGGAATGTTGCTTTTGGGTCAAAAAATTGCATTTTGAAATATGCTTGGATTCTGTCATTCAACTTGGAGATTCAAGACTTGTTGCTTCCTCCAGTAAATGATGCAGTCTGTCATACTGTTCCTTAAGTGAGTTTCGCAAAAGTTGTCCTCCCTCCCTATGTAAGTTACTTTTTATTTTGTTTCAGGGCCAGTTCTCTGCAGTTTGGTTTAGAAATACAGAAAAGACAAAAACACATTGTTAACTATTTTATTTTTTAGAAAAACCCTATATGACAATTTGAAATTAATTAATCAACAGTACTGGTTGATGCAATTCTTTTCCCCAATAGAATAGAATAGAATAGAATAGAATAGAATTGAATTGAATTGAATTGAATTGAATTGAATTTTATTGGCCAAGTCTGATTGGACACACAAGGAATTTGTCTTGGTGCATATGCTCTCAGTGTACATAAAAGAAAAGATACGTTCATCAAGGTACAACATTTACAACACAATTGATGGTCAATATATCAATATAAATCATAAGGATTGCCAGCAACAAGTTATAGTCATACAGTCATAAGTGGAAAGAGATTGGTGATGGGAACGATGAGACGATTAATAGTAGTGCAGATTCAGTAAATAGTCTGACAGTGTTAATGGAATTATTTGTTTAGCAGAGTGATGGCCTTCGGGAAAAAACTGTTCTTGTGTCTAGTTGTTCTGGTGTGCAGTGCTCTATAGCGTCGTTTTGAGGGTAGGAGTTGAAACAGTTTATGTCCAGGATGCGAGGGATCTGCAAATATTTTCACGGCCCTCTTCTTGATTCGTGCAGTATACAGGTCCTCAATGGAAGGCAGGTTGGTAGCAATTATTTTTTCTGCAGTTCTAATTATCCTCTGAAGTCTGTGTTTTTCTTGTTGGGTTGCAGAACCGAACCAGACAGTTATAGAGGTGCAAATGACAGACTCAATAATTCCTCTGTAGAACTGAATCAGCAGCTCCTTGGGCAGTTTGAGCTTACTGAGTTGGCGCAGAAAAAACATTCTTTGTTGTCCTTTTTTAATGATGTTTTTGATGTTAGCTGTCCATTTGAGATCTTGCGATATGATAGAACTTAGAAATTTGAAGGTTTCTACTGTTGATACTGTGTTGTCTAGTATTGTGAGAGGTGGAAGTATGGAAGGGTTTCTAAAGTCTACCACCATTTCTACGGTTTTGAGTGTGTTCAGTTCCAGATTGTTTTGGTTGCACCACAATGCTAGTATAATAGATATATTATACACACACACACACACACACACACACACACATATATATATAATATAAATGTATATATATATTAGTATAATAGATCTTCCAATGTTATATTAGTTATCCCTGAGTAGGTTGATGTCTGGAAGTAATACAGGAAAAAATGCTATTGCTCCTTCTGCACAGGCTCCATGATTCAAACACAAGAATGATTGTTCAGACCAACATATAAGCCATGTTGCTCATGATGCATACACAGCTTCTTATTGAGTGACACCTAAACTATTATAAAAACTGCTTGAAATTTGCCTAGATCAAATATATTTCAGATGTCAAGTTTTGAGAATATCTCCACTAGTTTTAAATTGTAAATAAAACTCAAGGAGTTGGGGTTTGGATTTAAAAAGTAATCTCCACTGCCAGAGTCTTTTTGAATGTATTCAATATAGAAATAGCATGTTGCAAGCAACATGATGGTCAAATACATTTTCCAGGATTAGGCTTATGGATGCAAATAAACAATTATGTGATTGCTTTTATGAAAACAACCCTGGGAAATAAATGTTTTCTATGTTTTCGTCAACTGTCTCCTCCTGGAATGTAAACCACATCAAAGGAAAAAAACTAACTCTTTGAAGAAACTTTTGGAATTAAAACTTCACTCCCCGGGCATATGTGGAGCAAGGACATGGCATTTTTGTTGCTGACCTATTCTGTGCTTTGAATCAATCATCCCTGTTTTGTAATATGCAGGTCAGTTGCTCTCAATCAAAGCATGCAAGCATTCCTTACTAGCAGTGTTTTGATCATATGATGGTAGTTGAGGGCAGTTTTAAGAATTTGCAGCATTGTTAGTTCTCTGCACAGAGTTATTGTTTGAAATCCTTTTGCAAGCTAGCCCTGTAGAACAGGGGTACCTAACCCCCGATCCGTGGACCGGCACTGGGCTGCACAAACAAGTAAAGTCCCATCTGCGGGATGCAGGTAATATACAAAACCATGCCCCGTCCGATCTGTTGGAAAACCTTTCTACAAAACCAGTCCCTGATGCCACTGCTGGTTGGCGGTCACTGCTGTAGAGGATAGTCAGCAGCCAAAAAAGTCATTTTCATATAGATATCAGCCTGTGAAGGTCCTTTAAATGCTACATCCTCGTCTGGAGTGGAGTCTGCTTCTGAGATCCACATACCCTCTTTGTTGCAAGTTTCTAAAATCAATGTACTATTTTAATATTTGATGATCGTTTTGTATTAGGAGATCTGAAGGAAGATTATACTCTGTTTAACAACGGCAATCTGTTCCTTAAATCTGAAGCAAAACTATTGCTGAGCAAACATGTAACAGAGAGAGAGAGAGATGCTGTGAAGATCACTGGTTGATTACATCTCATTTAGAAAAAGTTCTCTTGTCCTGTGCCTGACCCATTTTCTTCCTTTTTTGTACTTTGTCGCAGGGCAAAGAGATTGCTTAAACAAGCTATATCTTCCTGAGCTGCTTTTCTCCATAGCTAAGCTCTTCCCTGGAAAATACTAACTGCAAGATAACAAGCTCAGCTCTGTGACCTTAATTAGTTGTTTAGAGCCCTCCCCACAGCTGGTGTTGCTACCTGAAACTGACCAGATCTCAGTCAGTTTCACATTAAAGGCTTTTGTTATCAGGCGTGTGAAATTTGGTCATAAATGCATGTATTTTTTAAAAAATTACTATTGTAGCTACGAGTGGTTGTTGAATGAAATAGCTGTTAAACAAGGACATGGTTGTAGATGTGTTTTACGATGCTTTATTGAAATCATTGCAACAGCCCTAGGTGATACATTGCATTAGAATATTCAGGAACTCAATGTAGTAGATGATTGTCTTGCCATGAAGCTAGCTAATTTGGATTATAATGTGTCTCAACCTCCTTGTTTACATCATGACCACAATGCGTACACTTGGAAGCTAAAGGCACTGAGACCATTTTCCTTCAGGAACCAGTTCACCTTGGCCTGTAATTGCTTTTACAAACTGCTGTGTTCCTTTCAACAGACCAAGAAGGAAGTGCAAAAATAAGGCATCTAACCTAGTCAGCGGTACATGCCTGTCCCCACTTTTAGCTGATCAGGTAATGGGGGAAAAAAAAGATGAATGATTGGCACAAAGACTAGGCAAAACAATTCCTCTGCTGCATTGAAAAAAACTTAGTAGTGCTCAGGAGAGCTGAGGAGCTGGGAGCAAGAATTCCTGCTGGTGGAAAATGGTTTGCTTTGGGCTCTAGCTTTATCACTGCAAATCTTTCTCAAGTACAGCCATGTTGGAAATTAATCAGAAATAGTATAAAAAGATAGAGCTGGGTAGGACAACAATCCTGAATTAACACAGAATGTTTTGACTATTTGTCCCCTAAGTTACTGGAGAGTGATTTCTGTATTGGAGCAAAAGCATAAGATGTTCCTGAACAAATGCCTTCCATTCAGAAGTCTGGAATCTTGTGTGAATATCTGTGCAATATTGGGAGGTAAATAAGACAGGGAGAGAAGCTATCAAGGCAAAAAGGATAGCTCCAAGTTGTATAAAACTACACAACCTCTCCCCAGTGGATTTGTTACTTTTTCAGACCCATGAATAAAGCAACTGTGTCCTGTAATGCAAAAGGAGTCTAGGGTCATATGCCTATAAATGCAAGTAATCCTCAACAACAGGATTAATGACTGTTTAATGACTGTTCAAAGTTCAACGTTATTGAAAAAAGTGACTTATGACCATTTTTCACACTTATGGCATCATCCTCATGGTCACGTGATTTACATTCAGATGCTTGACAGCCGATTCATATTTATGATGCTTGCAGTGTCCCAGGGCCACATGATCATCTTTTGCAATCTTCTGACAAAGTCAATGGGGAAGCCATATTCACTGTACTACCATGTTACTAATTTAACAACTGCAGTGATTCATTTAACAAGTGTGGCAAGAACAATCATAAAATGGGGCAAAACTCACTTAACAAACTTCTCACTTAGCAACATAAATTCTGGGCTCAATTATCATAAGTCAAGGACTACCTGTATACTAAAAGTATCATCTTGATATCCCTCCCCCCGCAAAGAAATCCAGCCACCTTCAGTGTATCACCCACTCTTCTCCATTTATTTATTGATCTATCAAATTTGTTGGCCGCCTATCTTAACACATACTTCTCTTTGCACTTGAACTGTAGCTTCATTTCCCTGAAAGTTTGGAGGTAGCTCCTTGGATTCCTTGCCCTGTGTCAAGCTAGAAGTGCTGGAGACACATTCTTTTTGCACCTTTAAAAATAGCATGTTTGTACGACAGCTGTAAGACTTGGTCACTCAACTTGAAATAGTAATCTTAAGCAGAGGTATTACCAAGCCCTCAAATAAAAGCAGCGGGATGAAACTATTATTATCCATGCATGACTTCCTTGTATGGCGTAAGAAATTTAGATTTAATTGTGCTAATCCATTTTGAATCCTGTGGAGCAAATTCATTCTTACTCTAATTTCCGTGCCACATGCTAAGATGAGGTGCTTTTGTAATGAGCCCACGGAGTCTAATATTTTGCTCCCATTTTACAGAGGAGAAACTAAGGCTAAGAATGACATTTGCTTGTAGCTTCAGAAGTGAGTGAGGTCATGACAATGTTGTAGAATGAAAAAAGGTGACTGGGAAGAAATATAATCCTGGTAGGTTGAACTACAGTTCCTATCATTCCAAGATAGCCTGGTCAGTGATTCTGTCTGGAGTGAGAATTACAGGAGTTGTAGTTTAACTGATGTCAAGAAGCCTGCTCTAAACCTCCCAGTGTTAGAACCAGAATCTTAGTTGAGATGTGAGTTGGTCCTCTGACTTGCTAAATGCCCACTGTCATTTAGATAACCTTTCAAGTATTATCCTGTACTACCCAATACTTGCAAATAGAGTTTAGGTCCCCCCCCCCATGTTAGCGCCTTCGGTTTATGTTTACAGCTCTAGTATAGTGACATTTTACAATTTCAATTAATGGACCTTTTTTCCCAGTTGAATTTATACAGTAGAATTCTGGCTAAAAGGGAAAGACATTGTTGATAAACGGCTTTTAAATGACATCCTGCATAACCCCACCATTATGACTTCAGGGAGTATTTTCAATTCTACGTCCATCTGCATATACACATTGTGACCTGCACTTTGTCTTAAGACAGCAGAAACTTGTTGCAGATGTTGTGAAACAGTTCAAGATTTGAAAAATCATAGTGAGTGCAATTAGTTAGCTCCTCCTTTACATAAACACATTTTTTTTAGGAAAAAAAAAGGGAGGGGGAATTGCCATAGCTACAGTTCAGTGTTTATATAAAAGGCAATTGGGTTTTCTAGTAACATTTCCATGATGCTTTTATAGAAAGGTCAGTAGTATGTAATTATGTGGCGGACTAGTGGCAGGTGCTGGGTTGAAGCAATTGCCACCCTACAAGTTAAATGTAATAATTATGCTGAGCAGCTACTTTGAAAAGTGTAGGACAATATATTACTTGGACAAAAAATTAATGCAGTGCTTGTCACAACATCTAATTTAGTAATATGCATTAAGAATAAACCAGTGTTTTTAATTTTGCACAGAGATGTATTGCTGAGGTTATTCAAAGGGTATGTTCAAATATTCTTGTATTGCATGTATAAGTTTATGAATGTAACATTTTGTTCAGTTGGATTGGCTACTATTCTTCTTAAAAGAAAATAGGCCTCTTTTTTACCAGAGCTATCTAAACAATTTCCTCCTAGAATAAAGAACAAAATAAAAGAAGCAGTTTTTAAATATTGAATCAGAAAGAGCTTTTCTTTTCAGAGAAAGCAAAACTGATTCAAAAACAGCTGAGGACCTCCCAGGCCCTTATTAGATTTTACATAGGCATATCATTTTTTAAAAAAATAGTTTTTATTGAATATTTTACATTTTTAAATCACTTTATAGTAGAAATTCATTTAAAATAAAGTCGGGGGTGGGGGGAGTGTGAATCTTTATTTTTTTGTGAAACAATTGTAATAAAGACCAGGATTTATTGTTTTCTGGTTAGCAAGTAAGAACCAAAACAAGTAGCTTGAGAAATCTGTAAACCTGTTAAGAGAGAGGGAGAAAAAGCAAGTGTAAATTTTCCTAGGTTGCAACTTGGGAGTTTATGGGTTGAGTTGTGAGTGAAGATTCACAGGATTGTGTAAGAAAGGTTAGGTAGAGACTAGTTTTTTGACATGTTGGGATGAAGAAATTCTGCTTGCATTCATAGAAGTGTAAATATTTACACCTGCCATTTCCTACTACTAAAGCACTATTCAAAGCAGGAATGATGGTAACAAGAAGCTAGTCAGATTCAGATTATCACTAAACCACATTATACAAATACAAAACCTTGTATTTGGGCCAGTTGTTCTCTTTTGTCCATTGTACTTTACCAGGTTGTTGCTGTGAGGATAAAATTAGAGGAAACTTTTACCTTGAGTTGTCAAAAAAAAATGTAGGATAGAAACGAAACAGTGCTGTTTAAAGAGCCTGTGGGAATCCCTTGATAATGGTAATAGTTTTGAAGCTTTAGCATAATAAATATACTTACATAGTAGAGAAGGAGGGTACAGATATTTTTCTTGTTTATCAGTAAACTTTCATTTGCATTTTTTTGCCAATAATTTTTTTAAACAATTCGCTGAAAATACTCCCCTATAGAAAAATCAATAGCACAATCACTTTGTGCAATTCAAAATATCAATTGATAGTGAGGGCATTGCTCTGCTGTGAGAAATCTGAAATGTGTCCATGATGCAATGCAATTCAAGCGTAAGAATTGAAACATTGCAGCTGGCCAGCAATGCTAACTGGGAGCTGAAATCCAAAGCATCTGGTTGACCAAGCTTGCCTATCCCTAGACAAATGGTGCCAGATGAAGACCATTTAGAGCAGAGGTGGAGAACCCTGGCCCTTTTATGATCTGTGGACTTCAGCTCCCAGAATTCCTGAGCTAGCATGGCTAGCTGATGAATTCTGGGAGTCAAAATCCACAAGTCATAAAAGGGCCATGTTTCCTCACCGCTGATTTAGAGGAACAAGGCATAGGATTGGAATAAAAGTCAGATGTTCCAAGTGGACAGGAGGGCATAGAAGGAAGCAGAAGATGAGGTTCTATCCTCTTGCAAAACTAGAGGAAACATTATAGCTGTTGAAAAGGGACATAAAAAGAACAAACCAATCACACGCAGGTTGAGGTGTTGTCACATTTGTTCTGTTTCTCTTTTTTCACCTAATTTGATATACATTAAGGGCACCTTTGCAAGTTGGACAGGTGAATAAGAAGGACCCCATTCATATAGTTCCAGGATTTCTGTGTGTTCCCTAAACAAAAGTAACATATATAAATAGTCCTTGATTTACATTCCCAACTGAACCCAGTTGAAAGTCATTGCACTGAAATGATACTGTGAGCTGATCAGAGTTGCTTCTTCATTTTTGCTTACCTATTTACAAGAATCTGGCCAAACGGATTACATTCTCTTGAAGACAGCTAGATAAAAGCTTCAGAGTTGGGTTTGGCCTCTGTCACTTACTTCCCAAGGAAGGAAGTACTCCAAGCTTGTTAGTCTTTTCAACCCTTTTCAACCCTTCCCTCACTCCAGTTGCAGATTCCACTTCAGGACCGCGGGTTGTTTTTTTCCTTTTGACATTTTTTTGCAGTGGTTCATTAAGTGAATGCAGCAATTTTTAGGTGAATCAGTTTTTCCCAATGGACATTTTTTTTTTGCAAATGACCAGAAATAATTGTTGGAACTGGCAAAAAAGAATTGCAGATTGCAGTCATATGACAATGGGATGCTGCAAATGGCCATATAGGTGAACTTGGTTGCCAAGCACCCAAAAGGCAATAGCATGACTGTGGGGTGCTGTGGACGTGGAAAATTAAAAAACAGATTATAAGTAACATGACCATTGCATCCCCATGGTCATGTGATGAAAATTTGAACACTTGGAATGGGCAAATTGTGCCAGGATCATGTGAACACCATTTTGTAAACTTCCAAGCTGGCTTCCAACAAGCAAGTTAATGAGGAAATCCCGATTTGCTTAATGGTTCACATGATTCATTTAACAAATTTTGATTTGTATAATTTCTTTTGTTAAAATTATTTATATAAGTCTGTCTAAACACATTTTGTACTGGGTGACTTAAGATTTCCTTTTCGGACATCTAAAAATTGGGAACTCATTAAACTTTCTGATTTTGCTTATTTCTCTATGATTGAATTAGGACTTTCACCTTCACTTTAGGATATTTCCAAGAAAGTCAGAAAATAATTATGCTGGATGAAGGCTGAATTTTTTAAAAAAGTCAGGCACTAATTAGTGACTGTTTTAAGAAGAAAGATTATTCTGTGGGTTCTAGATAATATTTACATTCATTGAAATAAACTGCTAGATTAATCTAGCTAATATATGAAAGAAAAAAGGAGACAAATTAGTTACAAAATTAATTATTGTCAACATGTGAAGATTCAAAAATTGAAGAATTAATATGTCTTGGTTTAATAAAGGATATTGGCAAAGCTGGAATATACAAATAATTTAATGGTAAATTAGCTATTAAAAACTTTTGAAATAGTTGAAAAAATGGGTAAAGGTGAAGATGAAGCAGCAGTTGAATTTCTTTTAAAATACAAAAATCTTGTTTTCCATTTCTCTTAATTTTCTTGATGTGAACCCAGTTCCAGAAGTGGTTTAAACAATATAAAAACAATATTACAAGGTTAAAAAGCACCAACCCACTCAAAATATAAGTAACAGGAGCTTAGCAATTAATGAAAACTATTTTTAAAAGAGTGCTTATGAAAAATCTCCTGATATGTACCAGCTTTGCTTTTCCTGCACTTTAGAAATCATTCCACAGAACTAGTGATAATGCAAAAGTTATATTTAGTAACAAACTTTTTATTTATTTATTTTTTATTTGCATTTATATCCCGCCCTTCTCCGAAGACTCAGGGCGGCTTACACTATGTTAGCAATAGTCTTCATCCTATTTGTATATTTATATACAAAGTCAACTTATTGCCCCCAACAATCTGGGTCCTCATTTTACCTACCTTATAAAGGATGGAAGGCTGAGTCAACCTTGGGCCTGGTGGGACTAGAACCTGCAGTAATTGAAAGCAGCTGTGTTAATAACAGACTGTCTTACCAGTCTGAGCCACAGAGGCCCAGTGTATTCTGCAAATTTAAACTGATTTAAATTTACAGAATACAGCATAACAAAGTTGGAAGGGACCGTGGAGATCTTCTAATCCAACCCTCTGCTCAAGCAGGAGACCCTATTCCAGACAAATGGCTATCTAATCTCTTAAAAACTTCCACTGTTTGAGCATTCACAATTTCTGGAAGCTAGCTGTTCCACTGGTGAATTTCATTAAATATAAGAAGCAATGATTAAGAAAAATACAGGAGAAATATAAAAATAGAAATCTAATGAATGTGAGAAACAAATAATACGATGTCTAGAATTCTGATTATTTTTAGTCATATGAAGTCCATCCTTAATTAAACACGGTGTTTTAGAAACGAAAGCGACAAAATAAACTACAGTAATAGATCCATGGAAGATGAATATTAGCAAAAACTTAATGTATTAAAATAAGAATATAAAGGAGTTGGATAAAATAGCAAAAAAAAATTTGTAAAATAATCCTGATTTTTTTTGGGGGGGGAGGGAATTATCTGTTGATTTTTGTTTTTTGAAGACACAATCCTATCATTTCTAAAAATGAGCAGAGTGGAAACAGAGATCTGCTTTGTACTGTTCCTTATTCACTAGAATCCTGTCTTGTTCCATATTATCTGCAGGCAACCAGCAATTGCGGCTTTATTTTGGAACTGGAGAGATCTCCGTTGTACAGTAGAAGCAGCATAAAGCAGTCCTGCTTTTCTTTTTGCTTCCTTCTTCCTTCTTGAGAAACAATTTCTTTTTGATGAAAGAAAAAAACTGGGGAGGAAATAAGCTTGCTATCTGGGAGTCTGCATTATTGACAACATGCACCTAAAAAGAGTCATGTTCCCCAACCCATAGCTAATTAGTAGGTAATAATAATGGTAGTTAATAAAGGGAGAGTATAAACATTATTCTCCATAAATGTAAATTCCAGAAATTGGTATAGTAGAATATAATATAACATGCTGCATTTATGTTTAATTCTTAGTGTCTTCATATATCTATACATAGATAAGGTAGTCCTTGATTTATGATATTTCAGCCTAGAATTTATGTTGCTAAGTGAGACATTTGCTAAGTGAGTTTTGCCCCATTTTACAACTTTTCTTGCCTCAGTTGTTAAGTGAATTGCTGCAGTTGGTAAGTTAGTAACCCAGTTGTTAAGTGAATCTGGCTTCCCCATAGACTTTGCTTGTTGGAAGGCCGCAAAAGGTGATCACAAGACCCAAGACTTTGCAACTGTCATAAATACATGTCAGTTGCTAAGCATTCAAGTTTTGATCATATGACCATGGGAATGCTGCAATGGTTGGAAGTGTGAAAAATGGTCATAAATCACTTTTTTCAGTGCCGTTGTAACTTTGAACAGTCATTAAACAAATGGTTGTAAGTCAAGGACCACTTGGATTAATTAAACAAGGTTTAATTTTTAATTTAACCTTTCTACCAAAGAAACTCTGGGTGGTGAAGAAAATAAAGCCACAATCGATAAAAACAACAACAACAATACAGAATATCGAGGCTTTAATAAAACTCTCCCATCAACTACCCCGTGATGGTTCCTATCATCCTTCTGGCCTCAGTGCTGTTTTGTTGCTGATTATCAGCTTAAACTACCTTGAAGGATTCTGTTTAAAGCTGAAGAAGCTTTCTGGACGAGAAGTGAAACTTCAAAGAAAAACAAGAAAATTCAGTTGCCTCTTAAAAAATCACCTTTGGGACAACCATGACCTGGATGATTGAGAATCTCCATAGACATTTAGCGATTCTGTTTAAAGTAACATAATTTCTATTAGGAGGAATAAGCATTCAAAGACAGAAATATAAAAGCCATTACACTGAGTATTTTAAACTTATGTTGCTATTAATCCTTTAATAAACCTGAACCTATTCTGAGTATCAATGATCATAAAGTCTTAGAATATATATTAGAGAAGTGTTTGTGAATAGAACAGAATAGAACACCACACCACACCACACCACGCCAGAACAAAACACAACAGAATTCTTTATTGGTCAAGCGTGATCAGACACACAAGGAATTGGTCTCTGGTGCATAAGCTCTCAGTACATTGTACTGAGTACATACAAACAAAATTATAAATCATAATCCTAAATCATAAAATACATTAGAAATCATAAGATACAAAGTGATAAATCATAAGATACCAACAGGAGAACATAACAGGAAAGATGAGAAGGATAATAGCAATTCAGCCCTACTATATGGGTAAATATCCAGCATCGGCAAAATATATGCACAGTCAGACATTCTTTTATCTCGGGAGTCTTGACAAATAGGAGAACAAGTTTCTGGATAATATGCTCCTTCCTTGTCCTCTGGTGCAGGAGAAATAGATAAGAGTATAAGGACTAAATAGGGAAAACAAAGCTTTCTTTTAGAAAACAGGAACCATTGTAATAGTAGAGAATACCTGTATTTTTCAGAGTATAAGACGCACCTTTCTCCCCAAAAAAAGAGGGTGAAAATCTGGGTGCATCTTATACTCTGAATGTAGTCCCGGCCAGCTTCTCAAACGGAGGTTTCAGAGGCTGAAAAAAGCCCCAAACAGAGCTTGGAAAAAAATCCCCAAATGGAGCTTTGGAGGCTTTTTTTCTGAATCTCTATTTTAGAGGCTTTCAGAAGCAGAAAAAAGTTTTTTCTGAAACAGAGTTTCAGAGGCAGAAAAAAAGCAAAAAAAAAAGCAAAAAGAAGAAGAAGCAAGGCACAGAGCTCACAACCAAGGAACCTGTTGCCAAAATTCACCTCTGGGAACAGCTGATTGAGGGTATTCCGGGAGGCCAGTCCACCTGTCAATCGGCTTTTTTCTTATTTTCTTCTCCCAAAATTATACACCGGTGTGTCTTATACTCCGAAAAATACGGTATATATAGCTCAGAGTTGATCTGTTGGCTTTTGATATTCTGTGAGCTTGTTTGTTTTCTGTAGATATTTCATTACCAGCCTAGGTAGCTTTATCAGCCAACTGCACACTCATGCGCTGCTGATATTTCCTAGCATAGTAACAAAGCCTTTTATCACAAACAATCAACTTTAACGATCACCAGGAACCCAACCGTGGGAAACAATGTGCCCTCAATCTGGATTGAGATAAGCGTACTAACTCTTCACATCATCTTTCATATGAAAATGGTAGTTACTGTATCTATACTTGATAGACTGTTGTATCTGTTTGGGCACTCCAGGAGATTAAGAATCTGGAAAATCAGAGTCCTTATTAATAGGGGGAGCATCCCTGTCTAGAAGCAGCTCTTCATTTCAGATGGTTGCTGCAACATCCATCCATCCATCCATCCATCCATCCATCCATCCATCCATCCATCCATCCTATCAATAGTGACATAAACCAGTAAGTAGAATAAGTAACCTTCCTTATTAAACTTGGGAATGTGTACATAATATTCAGGAACAGCATATTGTATTCTCCAATCCTTTACACTTACTAAATAGCCAAACCTAACCCATTATAATAAAGGTCTTGGACCAGGCTACTCGAACGTCTTTAGAGGAAGCATACAGATACCCATGTTCAGCTAATTCAATGAAAGAAACTGAGGATTCAATTTATAGTTTGCTCCGAGGAAGCCTGTTAAAAACTTCTTAATGGCTGTAGGAGGAAGTTTTCTAAGGATCAAAGCACAGCCCAGGGAGTGATAAAAATGTGGTGAGTTCCATAGGGGTTTGAATCGATCGGGTGGGAGGGCAGATATATCCATCCTGGCAAATCCTTTGTCTTGATAGGGTATTGACACAGAGACAAGCAAAGGCTTTTCATGCACAGATGGCTTGACAAAACAAAACACTCACATTTCACTCTCTGCGCAGGTGAATTGGCTTTTCCACAGAAAAGAAGTGTTTACATGGTTATATATTTTCTTATCTACTCATCTGGATTCTTTCTCATTTCGCCTGAAGAGAAATGAATAAGTTGACATGCTTTAATTTTGCCTGTAAGAGTGCTGGCTAATCAAAGTGCATTAAAGCCACGCATTGAATAATCTGGTGTGAAAGTGAAAGAACAACTTGCCTGCACTTTAAGGAGATATGACTTAGGATTAAAGTTGAAAAATTAAAACCTGATATTTTCTCAGACTTTCATAGCCTCAGGATATTCCTGCTTTGTGTGAAAAAAAATTATGTAGGACTATTGTATTCATTTTTGTTATACCATTTATTTGTTCCTCAATTTCAGTGCTCTTATATCAGCAATAATAATTCTCTGTGTTGGCTTTCATGTGTATATTAGGGAGAGTGCAATCTTATAAGTCAAACCTGCCTGATGACATAAGTCCAAAATAACTTTACCTTTTTATTATTGGAAGCCACACTTTTTTTTTCCTGGAAAGACAACTTGTCCTGAGGTTTGATTGCTTAAGTTGTCAAGCCGTATTTGTGGATGAAAGATTCTGCCAGATGATTAAATAAAATCTACTTTACACAATGTTCAAATTTATGAAATCCTCATTATACAAGTTGTCTCAGATTGCTCTGTATGACTCCTTTTGTTCAGCGACTCATCCAGACCCTTCTGGAGAACATCTCTTCAGCCTTTGTAAGGTGGCATGGAAGAAACAGAATTTGAGCCGGTAGTGATATTCATTTTACTAGATGAAGGATACAATTGAATAGATCCCACAGGGAATTAAGTAAATGTGTAAAGGGTGAAGGTGAGATAAACATCTGAAGATAAGATGCATCTGGTAGCCTCTTTTGCTGATGCCTTTCACTGAGATACATCTACTGATTGCTTTCAGTCCACCATTATCTTTATTGTAGGTAGCACTGATAGGATGTGCCAAAAATTATCGCTACACAAAATTCATATACTTTTGGTTATTCTCCTTTCTTTTTGTATAATTTTTGTATAATTAATTGATTATGAATAGCTGGATTTTATACTTTTCTGGATTTGCAAAAGGCAGGTCAGTGTATATTACGTTAAAGATATAAAACATTATCCCACCCTTTGTTTAAGGATACATATTTGTAACTAATTTCTAGTGGAGTCTCCTTTTGAAACCAAATAATAGAAGGAAAAACTGAAGGAAAATATATCAAATTTTACATTCACGTAGCCTCCATTTAACCACAACTGGGACTGACAACTCAGTTGTTAAGTGATTGCTAAATGAAACCACGATGATGAACCGTTGTTAAATGAGGTAGTCACTAAATGAGAATTACTTGTATACAGTTTCAGTTTTTGATGGTTGTCTTTCTAATATAGGGGCTCTTACCCTCCCCATTTCACTGTAGCAGTGTGATTTTTCTTTTCTCCAGTAGTCCAGAATATATTGTTAAAGATATTGAAAAACAGCATGGCTGGGTTTGACTATTGTACTAAGCCACATGGTTTAGGTGTGTAAACCATGATTTGCGGTTTAGTATTATATACAAATCCAACCAGTGCTGACTTGTCAATAACACAGTAAATGACTCTGATATTGGCTATGATTTAATGTTGACTAAACCAGGTTTAGCAAAAACAGCAGCAAACTCTAATAAGGCTAGTTTAACATTTCTTTTCCTTATGTGAGGCTACAAGGAGAGGTACTCAAGCACAAGAGTTACGTTTTAGAAGCAGTTGTATTTTAGCAAAGATTTTTAAAAGTTTTCTCCAAACTCCATAGGGGAAAAAGAGGACTGGGCAAGCATGGACTATCCCTGGCTTATTCCCATCATGCAAATCCATGTTTAACTGAACCTGTGAACAAATGTGTCCAATGTGCATTCAGAGTGTTTATTTAGAACAGCAAACCCTCAGTTTAGTGGACTTTGGATACAATGGACAGATTTTCTGTTTGGATTTCATGGAGGGTTTGTCCATAATTGAGGTTTTACTGGGTATGCTGTCATTTACACCAATTATATAATCATGCAAATGATGTAAATTGATGCAAATTGAAATTTAATGGACTTCCCTCCCCCTGCATTCACCTCTGTTAAATCAGGGTTTCATTATATGGGGAAATATGCTATCTATATGAAATATATGGATGAATTCATTCTGAGTAGGTGCTGGAATTGAAATTTAGTAGAAAATCCATGCTGAGGCTATTGTGATTAGGGTAATTCCTTGTATAGAACATAGATCAGAATGACAGGTTCCTTTGAATACTGTGTGGAAGTTCCAAATGGTCAGGCTCCGGAAGAATAACTTCTTCTGAAATGTTAGATCCAGGAATATTTAGAGTAGGTCTCAAATAAGATCTTTTTCCTTTCACTTGTCAAGCAGTATTTCTATTGTGTGGGTCTTTTAAGGCACCAGGGACTGGTTCCATAGAGAGAGGTTTTTCTGTGGACTGGAAGGGGCGTGGTTTCACGTGCGGCCTGCCTCCTGAAGATGGGGCTTTGCTTGTTTGCACAGCCCGGTTTCTGGCATGCTGTGGCCTGATGCTGGTCCAGGGACTAGGGGTTGGGGACCCCTGTTTTAAGGGACAACCCCCTCCCTATCTGAAGATGAACTTTCAACTATGTTCAAGGTCACTATGGCTTTGTTTAGTAGTTTATATTTTAGCTGTAAAGTAGACAAGATACTTCAGTCTTGTTTCTCATTCATGATTTACAGTTAGGAACTAAGGTGATTAAATCACAGCTTTGAAGAAATAGATCATTCAAGGTGAGCTGACCTCAATAGATTTTTGAAAAACCTAATCAGAGTGGAGCTATTAGCAAATATCAGGCTGTAGCCTAGATTGGGAAATAAAACGAAAAACTTGAAAAAAATGCAATCACTACCATGTTGTTGCCAAGAAAAGTACATGAGTATATCTTTGTAACCCCCAGGAGTTTTGTTCCACTCAAATGAGTCTAGAGATTTTTAGGAGAGAGATGCTTAAGAAATTTACATGAAGGAAATTTTAAATATTTCAATTTAAAAAGCTATGATGGGGTGGGAAAAGCAGGCCACTTTTTCTAGGCTTACTAAATTATCATGAAAGATAAAAAAGAAAATATGCCTGTAATCAATCTGGATGGGGAAGATGAATCTTAAAAGATGGTATGATTTTGTAACAGGATCCCAAGAGAATAAGTAAAATTACAAGTGGATTTCCATTTTAAGCAGTAGAACAAGATATGAGATCATGTGGCTGAAATGAATGAATATGTTTTTGGTTTCTAATTATTCCTGAAACAGATAAAGCTAGCTTTATGTTATATGGATTCCTATGAGCAAATTCTGTTTATATTTCCAGGGGAAAGCTGTTTCTGAGTAAATGTGCACAGAATTTCTCTCAGTAGGCCTTGTTAAAGATGCTTTTCTACATTCTTTATACATACATATTGAAATATGTTGAAATGGAACTGGCAAGCTACATAGGGAGCATTCTCAGACAGGAATAGCAGATGGCCATATCCTACCTGATTTTTATCTATGTTATATTTTAAGCATAAAAGGTAAAGGTAAAGGTTCCCCTCGCACATACGTGCTAGTCGTTGCCAACTCTAGGGGGCGGTGCTCTCCGTTTCAAAGCCGAAGAGCCAGCGCTGTCCGAAGACGTCTCCGTGGTCATGTGGCCAGCATGACTCATTGCCAAAGGCGCACGGAACGCTGTTACCTTCCCACCAAAGGTGGTCCTTATTTTTTCTACTTGCATTTCTAGAATAGAATTTTTTATTGGCGAAGTGTGATTGGACACACAAGGAATTTGTCTTGGTGCATATGCTCTCAGTGTACATAAAAGAAAAGATACCTTCATCAAGGTACAACATTTACAACACAAATGATGGTCAATATACCAATATAAATCATAAGGATTACCAGCAACAAAGTTACAGTCATACAGTCATAAGTGGAAAGAGATTGGTGATGGAAACGATGAGAAGATTAATAGTAGTGCAGATTTAGTAAATAGTTTGACAGTGTTGAGGGAATTATTTGTTTAGCAGGGTGATGGCCTTCGGGAAAAAAACTGTTCTTGTGTCTAGTTGTTCTGGTGTGCAATGCTCTATAGCGTCGTTTTGAGGGTAGGAGTTGAAACAGTTTATGTCCTGGATGTGAGGGATCTGTAAATATTTTCACGGCCCTCTTCTTGATTCGTGCAGTATACAGGTCCTCAGTGGAAGGCAGGTTAGTAGCAATTATTTTTTCTGCAGTTCTAATTATCCTCTGAAGCCTGTGTCTTTCTTGTTGGGTTGCAGAACCGAACCAGACAGTTATAGAGGTACAAATGATAGACTCAATAATCCCTCTGTAGAACTGAATCAGCAGCTCCTTGGGCAGTTTGAGCTTACTGAGTTGGCACAGAAAGAACATTCTTTGTTGTCCTTTCTTGATGATGTTTTTGATATTAGCTGTCCATTTTAGATCTTGCGATATGATAGAACCTAGAAATTTAAAGGTCTCTACTGTTGATACTGTGTTGTCTAGTATTGTAAGAGGTGGAAGTATGGAAGGGTTTCTCCTAAAGTCTACCACCATTTCTATGGTTTTGAGTGTGTTCTACTATTAAGCATAGACATTCTTAATAGTTATTAAGTTAACTATGTGAGTATTTCATATTCACATTTCTTACGGGAGGAAAGGAGGGAGAAAATGAGACTTCAAGTATGATGATACTTTGGTGAAGATTAGATTAAAATATGTCAATGAGAACTAAATAAATTGTCAGTTGAATTTGGCATGCTGTTGATTGACCTTTTAAATTCTTTTGAATTTTTTTCTATGCTTTACTTTTTAGCCAGCTTTTCTTCCTTGCAAATTATTTATATGATTTTATTGGGACATAGAGCAGTCTAGATTCTTTAAAACTTTTCTTTGTCATAAAATGTATTTCCTAAACCATGCAACATACTGTGTTCAAGAAAGAACTCTGGGAAGGTGTATTGATGCTGTTTGGTTGAATAATTTTGATAAGTGGATTTGTATAAATATATTTCCTAAATTCCTGAAACATTCCCCCCCTCCACACACACCAAATTAAGAAATGAAAGTCTGTGCTGTTGGTTTTGTGAATGATTTGCAGGCAGGCAAGCAATAGATGTGAATAAACAGCTTATCTTGCCAGATGGCATACAATATTCAATCCAAATAGGCACTTAAAAAAATAACAACAGAGAAATCAGATTAGTGTTTGACTTTGTCTGCAGATGGTGTATGGTGGGGAACAGAATTGAAGATTATGTGACATAACTTTCACTCCAAGGTAACCTGTCTGATAAGACCATGGACATTATGATAGTGAAGCTCCTTTGACACTTAGTGGATAGAGGAATTGTTTGTTCTGTTTTATGCCTTTTTCTTTGACCCAGAAAATAAACGAATACTTCCGGCTTGTAATAAAGAAGAAATTGTTACTTTGTGAGTAAATTAAACCTGTGGTTTAATTGGTCGGCTACAATTGGAAGACACAGTCTTCAGAAAAGAGATGCCTTTGAAAATGAAGAAGTTAGATTTCTTCCTTTATGAGAAAGGGGGAAAATGTGTTTCTGTTTTGCTTTGTTTGAAAAACAGCTTAGGAAAGAATAGTCAATGGTGTAGCAAAGTTATTCTTTTTAGCTCATCTGGGCAACATTAACACAACTGCTTGGCAGTTTAGAAAATTATGTGTAAAAATTAGGCTACATGCAGAAATAAGTGAAATACTTCCATTCTGGACACATCAGTTTACCTCTGTGCCATGCTGTGATTTCCCAGCTCAGAACTGCTGATAGGCCTCTTCTGCAGAGCGTTTCATGCTGTTCCTTGGATTGGTAAGTTACCATAAATGGCTTTATAAGTTTGGACCCGCAATTTAACAGTCGGTAAGTGAAGCACTTGCTAAGCGAAAAGACAACTGAGTTACAATCTTCAATTTTCCTTTGCTTTACAGACCTGCTAAAATCGTAAATGCAAGGACTGGTTGCAAAGTTACTTTTTCATCATCATTGTAACTGGGATGGTTGCTAAATGAGCAAAGATTAACTATAATTCCAAAATATATCATTAGTACTCTTTTGGCATAGATCATTTAGTTTAGAAGTCCCCAACTTTTGGGACCTGGGGTTGCTGAATTAGACCACAGTTGCAATAGTGCATAGGGATTACCCATGCAATAGTTCCCATGACTAGTTGGTGCTAAACGATCTGGTGAATCAGGCTGGTCCTGGGTATGACATGTAGCTGTTGAGGATTTCTGTCAACCTTTGTCTTGCTTTTGTCTTTTCTTCTGAATAACTGGGCACATTTGGAAGCAAAATTCTGGTCTGCAGCTACGCATTGTGTTGTTTTAAAGAATGCTTACAATGCCTCTATGAGCATTGTAGAGAGTCCAACTTTGCTCTTGGAAGTAATGGTGACTCTAGAGATTGGTGCTTTGCTCTGCAGTGTGCCAGCTGCTTTTAAAGAATGTTTAAAAATGTAAGTACCTTTTCAAAAGTTTTAAAAGCAAACTGGAGAAGGGAACCAAAGGAGTACCAAGGGTGATGTTTCAAGCTGCGGTGTTTGGGATAGATAGCTAAATGTGGGAGGGGGGATTTATGCTAAATATCTTTTTATAAAAGAACAATCATTTATAGTAGAAAAATGCAGATTCTTAAGGCAACTAGTTATTTTTAAATTCAATTTATATACTTCATGTTAAGAGCCAACGCTGGATTGATTTGCTTTTTTGATCCCCTTCCAGGATCCTGCATTTTTTATAGTCATTCAAGGTTCCTACCACATGTGATGATTCCCCTTTGGTAATGAATCTGCAGGATTATTCATGCTGGAAGCAAAGGACAGTTTATATATGTCTAAATGGATGACTAAGCTGTAGTTCTACATGGCTTTCTTCTCTTAACTCATATGGTCATGATACAGAGTAGACATTTAAATAATTCAAAGAGGCAAATTAAGGGAGATGTGTGGTTTTAGCTAGTGGATCTTGCTGCTTTTAATGGCAATCACATAACAAAAATCTTGCACAGTCACCCCCCCTGGGGCAGGTGTTAACCCTGTGAAAGGAGGGAGAGCTGGGTTTACATATCAGAACATTACGTATCAGCTCCACTCCCTCCCCCAAGGTTATGGTTGAATCACGTTAAAGTTGGAGACCTTTTTTTCTTGATGCTAGTGCTTGCTGTTTGTTTCTTTCAGGAAAGATAATCCATGCCTTTTTAGGTGAAAACCTCTGAAAGAGTTGCAGGAGCTGATTATTGTGGATTAATTATGTTGGGTTTGAAGTGCAGTTTTAAAATAACGGTCTATAGAAAGATGGTTATGAAAATAATCAAATAGGCTAGATACGCTAGATATGTATTTTGGGTTCTTTAGGTAGAAAGAAAGAAGTTGTGTTTGTCTGATCTGATCTCCTCTTCTCCCCAGAGATATATTATTTAGGCTACTACTTCTATGCTTTTGTTTCTCGAGCTGAAAACAAACCGTTTGGTTTGAATGATTTAAAAATATCTATCCAGGTTATAATTTTGCATTTTTAAATTATTTTAGGTAATTGAGATTGGTGCAGAGTTTGCCAGAGAATTAGAGCAACTGTATAGTAAAGGTGAAGGCAACTTGTTCTGATCCCACGTGTGTCGTCACAATGGGAAATACATAGCTGCTTGTATGCCTCTACAAACCTGTTGTGCTGCATTTATTTTGCAAAGAAATCTGCAAACGTTGCTAGTACACAGGACTGTATTTGTCTGCTCAGTCATCTGCATTAAGGGCACTCACTAATAGCCTGAAAGAACCACTTCTTTTCTTCTGTATCAAAGTTTCCTTGTCTAGTCTTCTGCAGGCTGTTCTCGCTGCAGGCTAATTACAAACCTTTCACAAGTGTTCACATGGTGAAGTTGTAGCCTGCATAATTGCAGCGTATACTTCCTTACCATTTGCATGGGTAATTTATGGCCAGCCTCTTCTTCGGAGTGGCACTAATTAGCATCTAAAAACAAAATATATTAATTGGACATGTCTCCTGACCCAGAGATCACCTGTCTGTATATACGGTACAAGTGTTTTGCCCATACTTACCGAGATGTATGCAGTCACTATGTTGTATTATCTGAGAATGAATGTACAAAATAATGTAATTGTAGCTATTTCCTCAAAGGTATCTACAAGTGAAGCGTTAGCTAGACCGAAATAAAAGTCATGAAAAGATCCATGATGCTAATTCTTTGAGCCTTTACCAACTTGGCTGTGCTTGATGGGTCTTGAGTTTCTTGGGAAATGTACCCAAGACCTTTGGATCAGCACTGGCAGTAAGAAGTTCTGATACTTCAGGAGGGTGTCCAACTAGGGAAGTCTGCTTATATATTTGAAATTTCTTAATATTTCTCATCTACATTTTTTTTCCCAGTGAGAAAAAAAAAGGAAAATATAAAACAAAAGCACTGACCGTTATAGAAATGTTAGCATTGTAAATTCAGTACAAACCACTTTCAAATGTAGTTATGAAATTGTTTTATAGAGAAGATGCATAACATTCCGTTGTAAACAATTGCCTAGGACTGGATTGCACAAGCTGTATGCACAAAAGAAATTTTAGAAAGGTGTGTTGGAGAGTGTAATATTAGCTTGTGGGCGAGAGTTAAACTTGTTTTTCAAGTTGATCCTGAATAGTTTTGCCATACTAAAGACTATGATCATTCCAGAAGAAATCTAATTGATTGCAGCATGTTGACTTGCTTCACTAGTAAAATAGACTTTCTGTCCTAAGATTCTCCTTAGATCACAAATTTGTTTTGCCAGCACAATTAATAGTTACACTAGCTGCAGTTACTTCTGTAACTGTTTACATCTGTAAACCTGTTTCATGGTATCTATCGGCTTTTCTACAATTCCTTAATAATTATGCTGTGTATGTAGCAAATGTTTCAGAAATTTATGCAGTTATTTTTCTTACATTTTTATGCAAATAAGGCAGTATTTTAATCTAGTTAATTTATTAGGCAAAGGCAAAGAGATTGTATGGGACACAATGTATTAAAGATCATATTCACCAGTCTATGCATTTAAACAATAGGAGCCTTTATAATCTACAGTGGCATACTTAGTTAAAACAAGGCTTTGCTACATGTTTCCAGTTGTTTCCATTCATGTGCAAGTAATTTATTTGTACCGTCTGTATAGGCATAGTCTAGTTAATATTTTGTAAGAGCTTTAATCTTTATGTTGCTAATGAAGAGGGATGTGTTTTCAGCAATGTGTCTGTTTGGAACTACTAAATAACTGAACCCAAATAGGCAGGCAGTTGACGGTTCATGGATGAACAAGTGTCTTTGGTATTAATGCGTCAACATAACAAGTGCTCTTCTAGTAGTGATGAATATTTCCTCAATCTCCTGGAAGTCCAGTTAATTTCCAGCCATGTTCTCATCCATTGCTGAGGATTACGGGAAGTCATGTAATCACTACTTCCCATTTTTAGTTTGCATTTTGCTAGGCTACAATTGCTAATGTATGTACTAAATCATATATGTACACATGCACAAACATAAACATTGCAATAATTTAATCTAGGGCAGAGTTTGCATTTTTATCAGCAACTTGAGGCTGGTTGATGTGCCAGAGTTGTCTAAGAATGCCAATCCCTTGGAGATCAAGAACACACAACGTGATGTGGCACATAAGGGAGAACATTTTCTTATTCTTAGATTGATCTGGAAAGGATTCTTGACATCGATCTGCTTAGTTGATTGTGATACTGTCTTGCCCTAAATTTTGCTTCTTAGTGAAAACAACATGGCAACTTTAATTTTTGTCATCAGCCCAACCCTGGTACTGCTGTGATAGAATTGGTCAATCTGCCTTTCTTTGGTCTTATTGTTGGATTGCATCCAATTGAAATAATCTTAACAATGACCTGTCCAATTCCTTTCTGAACAAAGTATCTGGAGAAATGAAGTATACCAGTTGCTTACTCAACTAATGGGTAAATAATTTTAGAGTTTTGCTTATGATAAGGTAAAGGTAAAGGTTCCCCTCGCACATATGTGCTAGTCATTCCCGACTCTAGGGGGCGGTGTTCATCTCCGTTTCAAAGCTGAAGAGCCAGCACTGTCCGAAGATGTCTCCGTGGTCATGTGGCCGGCATGACTCAATTGCAAAGGTGCACGGAACGCTGTTCCTTTCCCACCAAAGATGGTCCCTATTTTTCTACTTGTGTTTTTTTAAACGTGCTTTCGAACTGCTAGGTTGGCAAATCTGGGATAAGGAACAGGAGCTCACCCCGTTATGCGGCGCTAGGGATTCAAACCGCCTAACTTTTGACCTTTCGATTGACAAGCTCAGCGTCTCTTACGCACTAAGCCACCTTATGATTGCTTATGATACACGAGGTCAAACAATTTGGTTGCCTGTCCTTGCCATGGCAGATCATTGGAGAGATCCTTTGAGTGAGCAAGAAACTTCAGAATACCATCTTGTAGTAATTCAGAGATGAACACTTCTCCATGGTCTTCAATACTATGCAACTTCCAAGGCACCAACTATTACATCTCTTCAACCAGATCTTCTGCGTATGATATTAGATGCTGTTGTTATTCTTTTACTTCTCTCTTTTCAATTTTTATCACTTTACATTGTTTTATTTTTCTTGTTGTATTATCTATTTTGTCAATTGCTTGGTGATGTTGTTTATATAGAACATAATATTTATATAATATGGTTATAAACCATATCATAACATAAATTCAAACATACCATATTGGTTTATCTCTGACCTATTTGAGATTTCAGGATAAAACAGGTTGCATTGCTTTTGATGAGTTATGCCAGGAAATGATTAAATAAAATAAATAGAGCCCTGTTAACTTGGGATACTTTTTGACAACATTTGATACTATGGGTTGTGCCTTAGTGACGTATTTTCAGTGATCCTCTTCTTATCACACCATGATAAATGATGGTGCCAGGAGGACTGTTGCATAACCATGGCCAGCCTACAGTATATGCTTTCTGACCTTATTTGAGATCTAGAGGAAATTTCTGAGAGAGCTTATCTAGAACTTTGAAGTGAAATGTATCCAAAATGCTTAGGACATTCAATCATATTTCTACTTTTTCACTAAACTTTGGTAAAAGACTCAGTATTTCCTTGGTTAATATTGCGTTACATGGGGGTGAGTAAGCTGGAATTAAATCCAGTTCTCTTGGTCAGTTGAAACCTTTGTTGGGGGAATGTAGTTTAATTTGTATCGAGAATATCAAGTTATTAGCCCAGCGTTGTCCTTGATTCTGTTGTGTATATATCTCAATTTCTGCGGGGCTATGGTGGAAGTAAGGTTCATACATCCAGAGTTACATTTTGTGCCCTACTTGAATTGATGGCTGTTAAATAGTTTTCAAGCTGTTCTAATTTGTATTTTTTGTGTTTTGGCCAATATATTCATCACAGAGTTCCCCTTCAAGGTAAGCAGTATCATGCAAAGTATAGAAAAAAAAATAAGAAGTAGCAAACAAAAGAAACTGAAGAGATTAAATAAGAGAAAAGGAAAAGATACTTCAGCTTTAACTGCAATAATACAAGAGCAACCAATAGATTTAAACTTAATGTCAACCACTTTAATCTAGATTGCAGAAAATATGACTTCTGTAACAGAATCATCAGTGCTTGGAATACTTTACCTGACTCGGTGGTCTCTTCCCATAATCCTAAAAGCTTTAGCCAAAAACTTTCTACTATTGACCTCACCCCATTCCTAAGAGGACCATAAGGGGCGTGCATAAGCGCACAAACGTGCTACCGTTCCTGTCCTATTGTTTTGTATTTGGGTTTTTTCTTCATATATATATATATATATATATATATATATATATATATATATATATATATATATATATATATATATATATATATATATATATATATATATATATGCTTATACCTCCTAATATTTACTCATATATATGTTTATATACTATATAATCTTTTTGTATGATACTTACATATATTGTTGTGACAAAAATAAATAAATAAATAAATAAAAAATATCTATCTGAATCAATCTCCTTTATACCAGCCTGGTTCATTATGCCTCTTATGTCTTTCTGTCTTTGATAAACTTTCTTGGCTCCATCTCAGTGATACGCCAATGCCTGTATTAACTTTTCTTCTTTAACCTTCTATGCTGTCTCTTTTTGAGGCTCTCATCAACTCCAACCAACCCTTGGTCGTTGTCTTTATCTATTTACTTCCCCTTCCTCTTGATCTATTCATTTTCTTCATATATTTGATCTGTGTCATCTCAAACTACTTAGACTTTGAGGAAGAAGAAATAGTATAATTTCTGGATAATGTAAAGCCAAGGAATGATTGGAAAGAAGGATCTGCTTTTATAATCTCATAAGACATATAGTGCTGACTTTCACTTGACAGGATTTTGACTCTTTTAGTCCAGTGTTGTCTACTTTGACTGGCAGGATTAAAATGAAGGTTTAGCTGGGCTGCCTGAAATTTCTTTAAGTACAGAATCAGTTGAATCCTGAACTTAGTGTCCACTTTGGAAGCCATATTAGCATATTAGCTGACACTTAGTGCATCTTTAAGTAGTTACCAGTATCCATCCGCAAGTTTAATAGTGTGTGCCATTGATATTGAAAACAATTAGCCCTTGTACTTATATGAATTGAAGAAAAGGTTCCCTGTCTAATAAGTATTTTATTTAGGTGGGAAATGCAGGGGGAAGGTCACCTTACAATAGCTGAGAACATAGCTAATCGACAAAGCTATTGTAGAAACCGAAGAACAGTCTTAGAGGTGCACAAAAATGAAAATAAATGGTTGAAAGCTGGTGAACTTTAGCTTTCATTGGGTGTGGAAGCAAACACCTTAGCTGAGAGGCCTCTTCGAAATCCAGATCCTCAGGTGATGGAGAATCTCAGTAGATAGAAAAGCTCTCTATTGTAGATGTACAACTTCTACAGATGGCAGAAAGCAAGAAGAGAACAAAGCTAGCACACTGATTGAACCAAAGCTAGAAGATCCAAGCATGTTCACCTGGGAAAGAAGTGGCAGAAATCAATTGAACCTCTAACAGCCATGGTCTTGGTAGCAATCAGATTTGTATCGCAAGGATTTCTCCCAGGTTCCCTCCCCACCGACAACATACTATGTGCTATAGGCTGGCTAAAAGTATACATTCCTTCCATAGCAGCAGTGTATCCATGTTTTATTGAAACCTAAAGCCCTGTATCGAATGAGTCTTACTAAAGAATACACCTACTATAGAATAAGCACATGGAGACATATGGTGCTTAGCTAGCTGTTTTCTCTTTCTTATGTGTGTCCTTCTATATGCAATGATTTGTGAGTATGTGTGTAAGCAGATTAAATTTACATTACAGATAGTCCTTGATTTACGACTATGATTGGGACTGGAATTCTGGTCATAATGCCAATGATTAATATGACTGACTGAGTTTTACGACAATTTTTTTGCAGCAGTCATTAAGCAAACCCATTGTCTGCCATGGGTATTTTTTTGCTGGCCATTGGAGGTAAATGCTGGTTTATTTGTTTTTGGCAAAATACGTTGTACATCATGTGACCACAGGACTCTGCAAATGATTATAAACGCAGGCCAGTTGCGGAGCACCCAAAATGCAAATCACGTGATTGCAGTAGGAGAGCAGCCATTGAAATTCTGAATCCAAGTTGTAAGTACCTTTTGGGGGGTTCAACATAACTTGATAACAGTTACTAAGTGACCGGTCATAAGGTTGAGGACTGACTGTAATTATATAAATGGGTTGTCTTATTTTATAGGGATTTTTAATTCTGCTAGCATTAAATCTTTTGTCCTGATCCTGGTTTTTTTTTCCTAATGTGGCCTGTATAGAGATAAGCATACTCATGTACACATATTTGTTCAGATATCAATTCTTTTTATTAGTTTATAATAGAAAATAGAAAAATACAAAAGCCAATAATAGGAAAAATAGGGGAGGGAAAAAGGAAGAGAAAAGTGTAGAGAAGAAGGGAAAAAGAAATAAAAGGCATTGACTTCCGACTTCCTTTGGTGCAGTAAAATAAGAAGTAACAAAGAACCTCAACTTTTTACTTTTACATTATAATATAAATAGTACACTTAGTACTATTAGTAATATACAACAAATAGTATATTTGTTGAGGGGAAATGTTTGCAGCATTGGATTCAGTGTGACTTGGCAGGCCCAGGTGACAATCAAAGGAAGCTGGTAGTGTAGAGATTTTTTTTCATGGTGTTTATGGAGGTTTTTTGCTCTAACCTTGCTTGGCAGGTCAAGAATCATGTTAAACCTTCCTTTTGGAACATTAAATTAGATTCTGGAAACTGGATATCTGTTAGTATAGTAAGAACTAAAAAAACTCTCATCCTGTGTCAGTCTGCCTTTCTGATTCGGTCTTTGCAGTAACCATTTATTTGCATATTCTTATGATTTCAAACATGACTTTTCCTGAATTTTTCATTCTCTGTGATTATTCATAGTGCAGCTATCACTTACCAACCAACCAACCAAGCAATAAACAAACAAACAAACAAACAAACAAACAAACAAACAAACCTCCCCTTTGAAAAAAAATCTAGGAACATGTCTGTTACTTCATTGTTGTTGGAATATTACAACTGTGCACTGGCCACTACAGAGCAAAGCAAACAATGTTTTGGTCTACTCCAAAGAAAATAAAATATGTAGAGGGAGCAAGAGGCCTCTTCAATTTACATTTTATTATGCATAAAATATTAATGCAATGTTGAACAGGTAATTTATATCCTGCCAGTTGCCATTTTGGAATGTATTCTGAACCGGTCAGCAACAATGAAAAAAAACAACCAACTGTGATTGATAATCACATTTAGACTACCTCAATTGTAGATCTGGGATTAATCTTGTTGAAAATTGAAGGTCAGCAGTAAAGTCTGTGTAGTGTGTGCTTCAAAGGGAGCATTCAAGTGCTGTCTACTGTTATTATCCTTAAGAGGAATTTCAAAGTCTCCAGCCTAGGGTACCAAATAGAGGGATTACATTTAGAAGAACAAAGACATATGGCTAAAGCAGCAGCTTGTTTATGTTAAACAAAACCTCTTTTAATTGGCTTTTTTGTTGCTGCTGCATTTCTCTTCTGAGAACACTGCAGACAGTTGGGTTGTATGATTTCTCATACAGTAGTAAAATTTTTTGTATCTTTAGAGTCACCGGTACTTTAAAGGTTATTGGTTCAGTGATTTAAAAAAGTAGATGTCACCCAGTTTACAGGTAGTCTTTGACTTACTACCACAATTGAGTCCAAATTTTTTATTACAAAGTGAGACATTTGTGAAGTGAATGTTACCCCATTTTAGGACCTTTCTTGCCACAGTTGTTAAGTGAATCACTGCAGTTGTTAAATTAGTAATATGGCTGTTAAGCGAATCTGGCTTCCCCACTGACTTCGCTTGTCAGAAGGTCGCCAAAGGGGATCACATGACCCTGGGACACGGCAACGGTCATAAATATGAGTCAATTGCCAAATGTCTGCATTTTGATCACGGGAGTGCTGCAATGGTTGTAAGTGCGAAAAATGGTCATAAGTCACTTTTTTCAATGCCACCGTACCTTTGAATGGGTAACTAAATGAGCTGTTGTAAGTCGAGGACTACCTGTATTAGGGTTTATGACTGAAGGAGACAAGTGCTTAAGTAGTGAAATCTCCACTGAGCCTTATTTTTTCTCTCAGCTTGTATTCGGGCATCATATTGGGGTCTTACAAGGAATGATAATTCTTTGCCCGTTATTCAAGAATCTTCTGTTCCTCATCTGCGTAGGCAAATTTGAAATATGGGGCACTCTTAATGGTAGATCTGATATTCTCTTGATAGTCCTGTAAACGAAATTGGGAGATAAACTGAGTTCTGTTCAGGAATACCTTCTGCAACTGGATCCTGTACCTCAGTGGTGGGTTTCAAAATTTTTTACTACCGGTTCTGTGGGTATGGCTTTGTGGGCATGGCAGGGGAAGGATACTGTAAAATCCCTGTTTCTTCCTGATCAGCTAGGACTTAACATAACATAACATAACATAACATCAGAGTTGGAAGGGACCTTGGAGGCCTTCTAGTCCAACCCCCTGCCCAGGCAGGAAACCCTACATCATCTCAGTCAGATGGTTATCCAACATTTTCTTAAAAATTTCCAGTGTTGGAGCATTCACAACTTCTGAAGGCAAGTCGTTCCACTTATTAATTGTTCTAACTTGTGGGGCAGAGAATAGATGGGGTGGGGCCAGTCATAATTTTACTACGGTTCTGTGGGTATGGCTTTGTGGGCATGGCAGGGGAAGGATACTGTAAAATCCCCGTTTCTTCCTGATCAGCTAGGACTTAACATAACATAACATAACATAACATCAGAGTTGGAAGGGACCTTGGAGGCCTTCTAGTCCAACCCCCTGCCCAGGCAGGAAACCCTACATCATCTCAGTCAGATGGTTATCCAACATTTTCTTAAAAATTTCCAGTGTTGGAGCATTCACAACTTCTGAAGGCAAGTCGTTCCACTTATTAATTGTTCTAACTTGTGGGGCAGAGAATAGATGGGGTGGGGCCAGTCATAATTTTTACTACCGGTACTCTGAACTAGTCAAAATTTCCACTACTGGTTTTCCAGAACTTGTCAGAACCTGCTGAAACCCACCTCTGCTGTATCTGCAGCAAGTCAGATGCAGATCTATATTTGTCTCCTGATCTCCTGAATCTGTCTCCAAGGAAGCTAGAATGTGCTATTTCCCTTCTGCACTGAGTTAACTTTTGTATGTGGAATTTCTATTTCTAGCTCTGTCATTACACATCTTCATGTATGCTTTGAATGGAAGAAGAAATTGGGGAGACAGGAAGAAAGGTTTGATTGATTTTGAAGTGACGCTGGTTGTATGCCTGTCGTGTCCCACTCCTCCGCTGACGGCCGGGTCAGGGAAATCCGAATCAGGCGTGCCTCTGCAGCTCTGCCCAAAGTCCTAGCAAAGTCCTCAGAGCAGGCAGGAGACCAGAAAGTGACTTCAGCAAGATAAGTTCGACTTTGCCTGACTCAGAGACTGCCAGAAAGCAGATCCTTTATATAGGCCATAGGGTGTGGCTCCATGACTCAGCACTCATTAAGGCCTGCCCCTCCCTTCCTTCTGTTGCCTCCGCCTATCCAATCTTCTGATGCGAGGGTCACTCCAATCAGCTGTTGTTGGAAGTAAACTTTCCTCAGGCTCACATGCTGTGGAGGAGGGGGAGGGGTCTAGCTGCTCCGTTTGCCTGGGCATGGAGCCAGGGCTGGGGCCGGGGGGTGCTCCCTCCTCTGCAGCCTGCTTGGGCATGGAGCCAGGGCTGGGACCGGGAGGTGCCCCCTCCTCTTCAGCTTGTCTGGGCATGGAGCCAGGACTGGGAACGGGAGGCATACATTCCTCCGTGTTTGAGAGCAGATAAGAAGGCCCCGGCTGCTGTGAGAGCGGGCAAGACACAACAATGCCTGTGTAAGTCTACAACTTGTGCTTAGCTTGGATGGCAGAAGAATTTATGAAATGATGCTGATGGCAGGTCCTGAGTGTGTTATTCAGGTAGTCCTCAACTTAGGACCAGAACGAAGCCCCAAATTTCATTTGTTAAATGAGTTTTGCTCCAGTTTACGACTTCCCTTGTCACAGTTGTTAAGTGAATCACTTCAGTTGATAACTGAATTAGTAACCTGGTTGTTAAGTGAATCTGGCTTCCTCCTCCTTGACTTTGCTTGTCAGAAGGTTGCCAAAGGGATGATGATCCCTTGAACTCTGCAACCGTCATAAATGTGAACCAGTTTACCAAATGTCTGAATTTTGATCACATGATCAAGGGGATGCTGCAAAGGTTGTACCGATGAAAAACAGACAGTCACATTTTTCAGTGCTGTTGTAACTTTGAACGGTCACTAAATGAACTAAATTGTAAGCTAAGGACTACCTATATCTTACCTATTAAAAATTAGTGAGTGAAGGATAACTCCTTCATATTGATACAGTACACATTCTGCTAATCAAATAATGTTCATGCCAATAGTGTGTAAAGTATATAAAAATGTATAAACTAGCACTGATGTTATCTAGTTTGGGTAATGAAGTATCTGCAAGATAACAAGCTCAGAGACCACCAAGGAATTGAATGCAACTAAATATTTGGCATAGCAAGCTATATCATATTAATATTTGCTAGAATAAAAGACCATGGCTGATGGTTGGATTCCGAAAGCTCTCCTGTATGGATAATTAGTGCAGGGAAAGCGCCTTAGAGGGAGATCACAGCTGCAATATAAGGATATCTGCAAGAGGGACCTAAAGGCCCTGGGAATGGACATTAACAACTGGGAAACCTTGACCTCCCATCGTTCAGCTTGGAGGCTAAAGACGCAGCATGGCCTTCTCCAATTCGAAGAGATATTTGTTCGGCAGGCTGAGGCAGAGGCAGTCCCAGAACCAGCAAAATCTGGGGGCTGGGCAGGGGACAGAATGTATCTGCCCTCAGTGTGGAAGGGATTGCTACTCTCAAATTGGCCTTTTTAGCCACACTAGATGCTGTTTTAGGATCTCTTTCCAGAGCACGATACCATAGTCTTTTGAGACTGAAGGATGCCAATGATAAAAAGACACAAACCTTTTCAAATGATTAGGGAGCCAGTTTGGTACAATGATGAAGTTGCTAGCCCAGAAAACAGGAGACTGTGAGTTCTAGGTCCCCTTAGGCATGAAAACCAGTTGGGTGACTGTAGATCAGTTACTCAGCCCAGCCCAGTTCCCAGGGTTGTTTGGTAGGGAAAATAGGCAGGTTTATTAGGTATCTTGATAAAAAAAAATATATCTAATAATATTACAATATCTTCTCCTGTGCAGTTGAATAACAGTGTTGGAACTGCAGTAGTTTCGTTTTTGCAAAAACACAGTCCTGTGCTGAACAGAAACCTGAAAATGTTCAGTTAGAACAATATTTTGTTTAACGGCTTTATGCAAGTTTCATTTCAGGCAAGCAAATTTGGTAAAACAAAGTTTGCTAAATGTTAAAGCCAATTTGCATACATACAAGAAATTCAAGTTTTGCAAGGTAATAAAAATAATTGTTTAATTTTATGAGTAGTGGAAATAATAAGCATATTTACTAGGCTCTTAAAAGATAAGGCATTTTATTTTCCTTTTGAAGAACAATCTTGTGGAGAGGAGTTTTCTGAAAAGCCGCATTCCAACCATGTTTCATGAGACAAGAAAGAATTTCTGGAATTCACGTCTTCCACAAACTCTCAAATAAGCATTCATAAATCATCCCCACCCTTTCTCACTGGTGTTTTCCCCCAACTTTTAGAGAATGCCCACTGATCACTTCCAAGCACCACCAAAAAGGGTTTCAGAATAGTACCTATATAAACCATGTTACGTATGTGTGTAACAAAAAAGGTAGAAAGTATAGCACTTTTAATTAATATTATATAATGGAATTTTAAAAAGCTAACTGTGCCCTTGCTCGTGCCTATCATGTGTATGCAAAAAGAAAAACAAAGTTATGGGAGCATGTTTAATTTACAGTATTTCCTCATGGCTAATATCTCAAAGATAGTGCTAAATGTAGAATATTCAATTTATACTTAAATTTTATTCATTTATTTTCATTATTTTTTAAATTGATCCATATAAACATGCAGGTGATTCTAGGTGAAGCCACAGCTATTTTGAGCCTATTTGTAGGAAACAATTTGAAGCACAGGATGAAAGTTAAAGTTCTAATTAGGAAGCTTCAGAGTTCTGAGTAACAATTCATGTAGGTTCTAGTAGTTTGAGGTGCATTTTTATCTTTCTGAAATCCATTCCCTCTGGCATTCTCAGCTTCTAGAATTCAAAACCAGTATGGCATGCTGGTGTCTGGAAATACTGGAAACTGCAACTACCAATATATTTGGAGCACTGGCAAGACTATTATTGGTGATACTGTCTGTCTCTCCATTCTCCCATGATGTGACCAAGAGAAAGAAACTTAATTCTTTGATTCATGAAAAGCAATAAAGTCTGCAGCATATACTTTTTCCTATGTTCCAACCAGCTTTCATTTCTTCCTCCTAAGGAAGATTCCCTGCCCCCTCATATTATTTCAAGCTAAAGGAAAAAAAAAATCCTTATTACGGTGCATAAAGAAAGTTTTTTTTTATTTGCATTTATATCCCGCCCTTCTCCGAAGACTCAGGGCGGCTATGTTAGCAATAGTCTTCATCATATTTGTATATTTATATACAAAGTCAACTTATTGCCCCCAACAATCTGGATCCTCATTTTACCTACCTTATAAAGGATGGAAGGCTGAGTCAACCTTGGGCCTGGTGGGACTAGAAACTGCAGTAATTGCAGGCAGCTGCTGTTAATAACAGACTGCATTAGCAGTCTGAGCCACAGCCAAAGTGGCAGGAGTTGCAATGAAGCGAAATGGGCAGCTATATAGGAGCTATGGTGGCACAGTGGTTAGAATGCAGTATCGCAGGCTAACTTTGCTCACATTGCCAGGAGTTCGATTCCTTCGATCCTGACCGGTTCAAGGTTGGCTCAGCCATCCATCCTTGTGAGGTCAGTAAAATGACCCAGATTGTTGGGGGCAATCTGCTGATTCTGTAAACCGCTTAGAGAGGGCTGTAAAGCACTGTGAAGTGGTATATAAGTCTAAGTGCTAATGCTAGTGCTAGTTACCCATTACTATTGCTTTCTGGGGGGTGGGGAAGGGTTAAGGTGCTATTACAGGTAGTCCTTGACTTACAACCATTCATTTAGTGACTGTTCAAAATTACAATGGCACTGAAAAAATGGCACATGCAATCTCCATTTGTTTATCTTTCCAGCCAGCTTCCAACAAGCAAAATCAACGGGGGAGGTTGGATTTACTTAATGACCACATGATTAACTTAACTGCCATGAACAACCATGGCAAAAAGTTGTAAAATTGAGTGTGACTCACTTAACAACCACCTTGCTTTGTAATGGAAATTCTGGTTCCAGTTACGGTCATAAGTTAAGAACTACTTGTACTGCCTAGTTTTTATAATATTAAGCTCAAAGTAGCAGAACACAAAGGAGCTACAGGTAGTCCTCGACTTACAATCATTCATTTAGTGACTGTTCAAAGTTACAAAAACACTGAAAAAAGTGTCCTATGACCAGTTTTCACTCTTATGTCCATTGCAGCATCCCCATGGTCACGTGATCAAAATCCAAATTCTTGGCAAATGGCATGTATTTATGACATTTGAAGTGTCCCTGGGATCATATGATCACCTTTTGTAATCTTCTGACGAGCAAAGTCAATGGGAAAGCCAGATTCGTTTAATAACCATGTTTCTAACTTAACAACTGCAGTGATTCACTTAACAGCTGTGGCAAGAAAAATCATAAAATAGCACAAAACTCACGTCTTAGCAAAGTAAATTTTGGACTTATGGTCGTTAGTGGAGGATTACCTGTATCAGATTTCCCTTAGTTAACCATGGAGGAAAGACTCAAATAAAACAAAGCAGGTTTATTATGGACTTAGAGTAGTATTTATGGAAGAAAGAAATACTGTAATTTGCAATGAAGATGGATACAATTGGAGTCGTTAATAAGTCACCAAAAATAGTGGAAATATTTTCAGGTCTCCTTGAATTATAGCAGATGCATTGCTTTCAGCTGTGTCTGCTTACCTTTTCTCAGGAATCAGGAAATTCTGGAATTTGGAAGGATTTTGGGCATAAATTTTATTAATTTTCTTAAATGTGACAAGTAGCAGTACTTCCCACCGCCAAAATCTTGCGAATACAATTTAACCCATTCAAAAACTAGGTATAATATAAAAAACTAAGTAGGGTGAACAGGCTAACAACATAGCTGTAAAGAAAGAATGAAATTGAAGTAGCAAAGGAAATAAAATAAAATCATACACATGCTTTCTACAATACAAGAATTGTAGTTGCATTCGTAACTACTAATCCATTTTTAAGCAACAGATTGAACTTTGACCACATAGAATTGCATTACCCAATCTTTTCTTTTTATTGATAAAAGAGCCACTTCAAATGCTGAGAATTGAAATATTTTGTTAAGGCAACCTTTGAAGTCCTTCAAGGAATTCATATTCATCTTCTCTGCTGCAGTCCATAATCAGAACTCTGAATAAATAAAGGTTGGGAGGGCGGGATGTACATATATGTGTGATCCAAGCTCAAATTCACATAGATTAGAAAGAAAATTTTTGGTCATGTAGGACCTTCCTTTTTTCTTTAAAGTTCCAGGTAATTATTATTATTATTTTTTACAATATCTAAAACATGAAGCCCTGGCTCTTTTTGTGTCTGAGTATATTTCCACATTTAGAGCAGGTTTAGTTCTCATTGGCAAACATTGGCTGTCTTAACAGTAATTTCACTTAGAAGTGAAACTCCTGCACAGTTAATTTTATGAGAAAGCTAATCATTGGGCTAAATCATGTATAAAGTGATCAGCCAGCACTGATTATTTAGCACCTGCAAGTTTGGCAGCAAAGTAAGCACAAATGTTTCTTGCTTTTTTACAAAGAAGGAATGATGGGCCTGCCTCTTATGTATCTCCTCTCCAACCCCAATATATTCCCTTAAGCCAATTATATTTGCTTAGTATCTTCTTCCCTTTCTTCCCCACTGCAGCTATATTGCCAAACATCTTAAAAGGGATTCTCACATAATATTCAGAGTGACAACCAACAAAGTGGAGGCAATAGTACAACCGAAGCTGAACTGTTGGGAATTGTCTTCTGTCACCTGTGTAAGTTCAGGACTAATTTACTTCACACATTATCTTGATGGTGGCTTCTCTGCCAAAAACAGAGATATATAAACAGGTGCCCATGTTGTTATTTGGTAAAATGCTTGCTTGAAGCAGCACCTGACAATGTTTAGAAAATGACTTGAAAATAGTATTAAATTAGGCACAGACCTCAATCAGTGGTATCCATGCTACCCATTTCTGCAAATATGTTTTATTTTATTCCCTCTAAATATATTCTGCTCTAGTAAAACATCTTAGTTATTTTCCTGGCAATGTGTCTAGGATACTTTTAAAAGGCGCTCTTTATGTTTCTGTTGGACAAGCTGAAGTTGACTTTATAAGGACATGGCTTTTATATCCTTGTTTTCTGTGATGATGCACTCAAATTGGTGCCTGTATAAACATGCAATCAATGTGTGCTTGCTTTTTGCTCCATGTGTTCAGAATCGTAACATAAAATTGCATGAATTTTCTTTTTCTAACTTATACTTAACAGGAAGTGCTATTTTGAATTAGAATGTAATACCTACATGTAAAATTCCCTCCATCATAAGAGTTTTCCTTGGAAAAGAACTTCTCTGTCATGTTTAACCTCTCTGGTGATGAAATGAGTAAAAACACAACTTCTTAATTTGGTAAACCGAAGTGTTACTTAGTCTAACAAATTTAGGATGCTGTTTCTGAAGAACTGTTTCCTAAAATAAAAGATACATCTCTCCAATATCTCTGTATTTGTATATTATTTTATGGATGGTCTTATAGTCAGCCAGATGTTTACACTAATTTTGCATTTTTATCCTTCTATTGAGTTCTTCCAAGGAATCTTGGATAAGCAGACGTTGTCTGATGCTGTTAAAGATGTTGCAGATTAAACTATTCTAAATTAAGCTGCCTTTTGCAATTGACTGATGGTAGTTATATTGTTATATTTATTAGTAGCAGTAGTAGTATTGTGATAATTTATCACACTATCCCTTGTGAGTCTTCTGACTCCAGTTGGTATTCCAAGCATCAGTTTTGTGTCGTATAATAAAATCCAAATTAAAACTGAATACAACCACTTGATTTTTACTAATTGAAAGGACTTGCTGAAAGTTCCACATGTTTGAGGCAAATTCAGGAAAGGTGAATTCCAAAAAAGATGGGAATCACATTTGGTCCTCCAGATGTTGAGGCAGCATGAACATTTTATTATTACTACTACTAGTAATCTCCTGATCCCTCAACATTGATGCAGATGGGCACTGTAGTCAGTAGCCCTTGAAGAGCCATGTGTTCTTCACTCCTATTCTACTATTTTCTACAGGCCTGTAAGACATGTTACCATAATAGATTAGGCAAAATGTTTTATGTTCTTAATATTAAATCTTCAAGAGGGAACATAATGTATTATAATTTTAAACTATACACTAAACAGCAAGAACAGAGACTTGGTAATAGCTTTCAGAGAACCTTATTAATTCATCCTAAAATATCAAAAACGTTTAGAAATACCCCAAGGTTTTTTATTTGTGTTACCTTCTCCCAAGACCTGTGATAAGCTACAATTCCACAAAATTCCAGTTCTTATGCACCAAGATCAGAACAAATTTTGGGGGTTCCACCTTAGTTTTGTTGCTGCTGTTGTCCTGTTGTACAGTAAAAGTGAATACCATTTTGTTTTGCTTTGATATGTAGAAATAAGGTTTCTGTTAAATAATAAAACCCAGAAGCTTGGGATGACTTCCACAAAAAAATTCTCAAATCCTGTGCCAAAGTTACTTCAGCTAAATTCCCCATTAAAGAAAAAGTTTAGCTGATGCAGTTTGGATCAAGTCTACATGCCTATTCTATTAACAGGACAAGTGAATGTTCTATATAATGTAAAAAGGCAAGTTTGTATAACCTTCCTTAAATGTTTTATGTAGATGTTAAATAGCCTGGAGGAGCCTATAGGCCCGCCTTTCCACCTGGTGTTCTCCAGATGTCTTGAACTGTAATTTCCATCAACTCTGTGCAACAGAGCATGTCTAGTTCCCTGTGTAGATTATTCATTAAGTAACCAAAGAGGTCTTTAACTGATAACTGATTTAGTCTCCTTTCGGGCTCAGATTCAAGTGAGTAAAATTTCATGATGGATAGCTGGAAGGATTAATTAAGATTCACATAACACAAAATGACAACAAAGTGATAACGTTACCCATCTGACAAGTTTTAAGAGAGAGTCCTTGTTTAAAACAAGTATATTGTAATGAATACTTAATGGAATCTGTAGTCAGTTTCCAGGGACAATCATCTGTTTACGATATATAAAGCCTTTTAAGTAGATAAAATAGATTTAAGTAGATAAAATAGATTTAAGCCTCATTAGTTATGACACTTGCAGTTTGCTGCATTTATAGATGAGCCACTATTTTGGATATAGCAAAATAAAATTCTGATTTTTCAGGTGATTGCATACCTGAAATGGTACTAGATGGAAGAAACTTGTCTTTTCCTCAGAAAATCTAAGTTGGTGCCTGCATTTAAAAAAATAATTGTTTGGGTGAAAATACACTACTTTTCCAGGTAACAATGTTACCAGTGTTAAGGTAACAATACAGAACAAATGGAAATGTGGGCATTTTTTTAGAAGTGGAAAAGCTATGAATTAGAGCTGGAGGAATAGAAGATAAATTCTGAATTTATTGGAAAGTGGATTTTTGGAAAAGTTTAGTTTTTATACAACCAATAGCTATTTGAAGGGGGGGGGAGAGAAATGAACAAATGAAGTAGAAAATCAATTGAAACTGAGCAAATTCCCAGTAGGAAAATAGAGATGAAGGTTTCATAACCTTTCCCCCCTTGTTAGCACTGACTGACTGTAATTATTTGCAGAACTTGTGAGCTTAAGATGAACTCTGCGTATTTAAGAGGGGCAGGCTGTTGAAAAAGAGATTGATTTCATGGTTTTGTTAGATTGAGGCCTAGATTCAAAGATACAAATTTCTTACGATATTTGTTATTTTATTTTATTATTTATTGTAATTTGTCAGACAGGAAATACAATGACAGGGATGAAAGGCACGTTAGTGCGCTTATGCACGCCCCCTCTATGGACCTCTTAAGTATGAAGTGAGGTCCACGGAAGTCAATTTGTAACTAAAACTGAAAATTTGTAGCTGAGACAACTGGATCAGATAGAGCATTCTAGACTTTGACAACTGTATTACAAAAATCATATTTTTTACAATCAAGTTTAGAACGATTTACATTGAGTTTAAAGCGATTGTTTGCATGTGTATGTTTCATTTGAATTATAAAAATAATTTACGCTGACGTTTGCGGTTTAAAAACACTTCTCTACCTTGTATGGGATAGAGAAGACCAGTAAAATTTTACAGGCCCTTAAAAATCTCTTAAATCATGCCTGGGAAACTTCCTGATACAGATCAGTTAGTTGTAACCCTGCTGAGCCAACTGTAGAAGCCCAAATTCCATGAAAATATAAAAGCAGCTTTCTTGGAAGAAGATGTAGAGATTAAACATTTACTGGGCCATGCTGGTTTCAAAACTGTCAAGAAAAGAGAAACACATTTCAGATTTTAAAATCATGTTTCTATTACCAGCAGAATTCACCTATGTCAAATACAGCACATGTTTCCATTAAGAGTTCCTATATAATACAAAGCACTGTAATGAAAAAACAATCTCCGTTTTGAAAGATTGTTGTCTGAGCATGATTGTTTTGTAAAATTGGGTGTTAAGCAAGGTTGCCTTTAATATGCAGATTATTCATGTACATATTTAGACTAACTCTGTCACTCATAATGGCTATCAGTTTAATTTGATGTTATTTCTAGAAGTTACTCTTCCTTACAGAAGGTGCCTGAATCATTATGATGCCTGAATCATTAAAACTAAATATATATTTTCTCCCAGTCGGAGAAAACGGCCGTCAGGATTGGGTAGAATCTCCTCGTTGCTAATTGGACCGAGTCTTTAATTTGTTGTTTGTGGTCCCCGCCTACTCCTCTTTCTTTCCAGCTTTTTCGACTCGGTTTGCTTTGGACCGGACGTGTAATTTGTTACCTCAGGCTTAGTAAACGGAGCTTGAGGTTTTTCAGGTTTGAAATTTTTTAATTTTTTAATTTTTGTTTGTTTGCTTCTATTTTTTTTTTTTTTGAATTTTTTTTTGAATATTTTTTTGGGAGACTCAGCGAAGAAGGGACTGGCTCCCGAGCCCGCTGAGGGCGGCTTCGGCGATTTTTTTTTTTCCTTTTAATTTTTCGCCGGCCAGCCAAACAGCTGAGAAGCGCTCATGGGCGTGTCCCCGAGAGCCGCAATTGTGTCCGGAAAGGTGAGGAGGCTATCGGGAGGCTCACGGGCTCGTCCCCGTCGCGATCCCGGCTAGCGGCTCTCCCTGCCTCTCTCTCTCTCGCTGCCCACTGCCACCAACGCCTCAGTGAGTTCACGGCCTTGCCCACTGCCACCAACGCCTCACGGAGCTTCTAGCCTTGCTCCCACTACCACCAACGCCCCAGGGAGTTTTAAAATAGCCGCGCTTGATGCCTACAGGCTAGCGGCTCGCTCTATCTCACCGGCAATCGAGCGGCGGCCTCTGGGGCGTGCGGCATATAAAAAAACAAAACAAAACGGAGAGAGACATTTTACTTTTGGCCGCTTGGATTCCTGCACTCAGTTCATCAGTCCTTCCAGCTGGACTTTAGTGGGCCGATTCTCCTGCAGCCTCCACAAGGTTCTACGGACTGTAAGTAGGCCAAGGCGGCCCTAAATTGGCGGGGGAAAAATTTCAAGATGGCGGACGCCAGTAACTCCCAGCCAGAATTGCCTGCTTCAACCCCAGAAGCTACTAATCAGGACGATCCTGGGGAGGGCACATCTTCTGACCCTCGGGTTTCCCCTCCCAGGGGTAGGAAAGTAACCAGGGCCAAGAAGGGGGCTAGGGCAGAGGAGAGGCATCATAAGGCTCTGGAGAGGGTGTTTACTAAGTCCTCCAAAAGGGCCCACAGATCCCCTTCACCAAAAGGAAAGAGGGATAAGGCAGTCCTCCCTACCCCTCCAAGCCCAAGTTTCATGACACAATCAACCCATGGGTCTGGATCCTGGTCTCCAGACAGGACATCTCCCTGGCCTTCGGCCCAGGCTGGAGTGGCCCCATTGTTCCGCACTCTCTCTGAGTCGGAATTTCAACATACTCCAGGCCCTTTGCCTAACCAGTCAGGCAATGTGACCCAGGGTGCAGGAGCACCTATGCGACAACCAGAGGCCGCATTACCACAACTGCCAGTTTTTCAACTTCCTGATTCCTTTGGGCTGATGATTCAGCAGGCTATACGCCAGGAGCTGGCCTTGTCTCTGCATAGGGAATCTGCTCCCAGTTCTCTCCCCAAACCACGTAAGGGTGAAAGAGCACGTGAAACTTCCACTTCAGAATCAGTCTTGTTTAGGCCTCATAGGGAGCAATCCACCGAGGAGGACAGTCAGGCCTCATTATCAGAGGAGGAAGACGCCGGAGAGGCATTGTCGGAGGACGAGGTGCTAGGGCCAGATCAACCATCGTTCATGGGGCTCTTCAAACCCCATCTGTTTCGGTCCCTTCTGTTTAAGGCTTTAGCAACCACGGGCCTAGGGGCGGTTCAAAGCCCTCTGACAGATCCTCAGTCCCTGCCTAGCACCTCAACTAGCCTCTTTGTGGAACCCACAGTGGTGGCAGAGACCATCCCGGCACCCAAAATATTCGTGGACGTGGTACAGCGACAGTGGTCTCATCCGGGCTCAGGTTCTAACCCTAATGCCACAGACAAAAAATTCTACAATTGCGCTCCGGATCTCGAAAATATCTTACAGGTGCCCACTGTGGATGCTCCAGTAGTCGCCTTAACAACGGCCTCACATGTCACGGGTCCGGAAAATGAGGCCCTGCGCCCGGAGGATAAGAGAGCGGATCAATCCCTCGTCAAGTCCCATCAAGCCTCGGCCTGGGCCGTTAGTCCTCCATGGCGTCTTCATTTTTCAACAGAGCTTCTATTATGTGGCTCAAGCAGCTTCAGACCCGCATATCAACAGCAGACGTGAGAGCTCATCAGGACCTTAACAAGGTCATCGCAGCCTTAGAATTTTCGGCCGATTCCACTCTGAATGCTGCCCGCTTTTCAGCGAAATCTATCGGGTCTACGATTACATCTCGCTGGCTCCTCTGGCTCCGCCATTGGCGTTCGGATACCCGGAATAAGTGGCGTCTGGCATCCTCCTCTTATGCAGGCTCGCACTTATTTGGGGCCTCTCTGGACCCAATTCTAGTAGAAACCAAGGACAAGAAGAAGGTGTTGCCATCTTTATCGCGGCGAGGGGAACTACGTCAACAGCCCTATTTTCGTCCCACGACTTCCTCTTCTTCTTCTTCCTTTCGTGGCCAGGAATTTGGAGGTTCGGGGTTTCGAAGACAGCGATTCTCACCTTACAGAGGAAATTCCCAGCGAGCCGACCAGGTTAGAACAGGGACAAAATTCACCGCCCGCAAGCCATTCAGAGGGGGTCGGGGCGAACCGTTCAGCCGTTTCAAATAATCCCGTAGGGAATCTTCCCATTGGAGGCCGGCTGGCTTATTTTTCTTCCCAATGGGGTTCTTCCACTTCAGACAGGTGGGTCCTAGATACCGTTCATCTAGGTCTGGCCTTAGAGTTCAGCTCCACCCCTTCGACGGTTTTCTTACCTTGCCCGGTTTCCAACCGTAGCTCGAGCGTCTCCCTCGTGGACTCTGCGGTCAACCATCTTCTAACTATCCGGGCTATTCAATTGGTTCCCTCGGATCAACTAAAACAGGGTTTTTACTCCAGGCTCTTCGTAGTAAGTAAACCGTCGGGGGGCTGGAGAGCCATTCTAGACCTTAAGGCCCTAAACAAATACATTGTGTACCGCCGTTTCAAAATGCACTCATTACATTCCATCTTAGAGTGCATACGGCCAGGGGATTATATGGCTTCCATTGATTTGACGGAAGCCTACCTGCATATTCCCATTAGACGAGAGCACTGTAAATTCCTCCGGTTTTGCTTTAAGGGCATTCACTATCAATACAGGGCCTTGCCCTTCGGGTTGTCCTCGGCCCCCAGAGTTTTCACTAAGGTAATGGCAGCACTAATGGCCCACATTCGGGGGACACCCGTTAGGCTTCAGGCCTACCTAGATGACATTCTCATTCTGTCAACATCTCTGGAACGGGCTAACAGGGATATCTCCCTTACCTTAGACGTACTACAGTCACACGGGTTCTCGATTAATTGGGATAAAAGTCATCTTTTTCCATCTACCACCATCGTCCATTTAGGGGCTCAGATAGATTCACGGAAGTCAATGGTTTACCTGTCGGCGGAACGTCAGGTTAGTTTAACTGAGTTAGCTAGCATCTCTATGTCTTCACAGTCAGTCCCTTTAGACCAACTTGCCCAGCTACTAGGGAAAATGGTATCATCATACGATATTATCCCATGGTCTCGCCTCCACAGTCGGCCTCTGCAGTGGTTTCTCTTGCCACACCAGAGGAGCCGACTCTGTCCTTCCAGGCGACGGGTAACTCTTCCGCGGGAAGTGGTCAACTCTTTGGCTTGGTGGAACCCAGAGATGGTAGCCAGAGGATCTATCTTCAGGGAACCAGTGAGAGTGGTCATCACTACCGACGCCAGTCTCTCAGGATGGGGAGCCCACCTCGATCAACACCTGGCTCAGGGCAAGTGGTCCCCAACAGATATCCGCCACAGCATCAACTTTCTGGAGCTACGTGCCATCCGTCTGGCTCTCATGGCCTTCAAGGATTTCATCCGGGACGGGAATGTCCTTATCCTCACGGACAACGTGACAGCGAAGGCGCATATAAACAGATGGGGAGGCACTCACTCTCGCTCGTTGATGACGGAAACACTTACACTAGGTCATTGGGCCGAATCCCATCTGAGTTCAATAAGAGCAGAACATATTGCGGGGACGGAAAATTGCACAGCGGACTCCCTCAGCCATCAGACTATCGACCAGTCGGAATGGTCCTTGTCCCCAGAGAATTTCCAAGAGTTGTCATCCCGTTTCGGGCTGCCGGTGGTGGACTTGTTCTCCTCTGAGACCAACAATCAGGTGCCTCAGTTCTTTTCGAGGTTCCCTTCTCGGGGAGCGGAATCAGTGGACGCCCTACGCAGCAACTGGCCTCGGGGCCTACTATATGCCTTTCCACCAATCCCACTGATCCCCAGAGTAATACGGAAGCTCCTCTTGGAGAAGTCAGAATTGATACTGGTCGCTCCCTTCTGGCCCAGGAGACCCTGGTTTGCGGACCTGATGACTCTGTCAATTCGAGAACCTTGGAGGATTCCAGACAACCAGGTGTCTCTCTTCCAGGGACCAGTTCGACATCCCGATCCACAATGGCTAAGCCTAGCCGTGTGGAGATTGAGCAGAGCGTCCTAACGAGGGCAAAAGTTCCAAATCAGGTTATTCCCACCATGCTAGCCTCTCGCCGAGACTCGACCAAAAGGATTTACGAGGCCATGTGGCGCACATTCGAAGGGTGGTGTGCACCCCAAGGTATAGTGGCCTCATCAGCTTCTGTCTTAGATATTCTAGCCTTTCTGCAATGAGGGCTCGATTCAGGGTTGGCGACCAATACACTCGAGACAAGTTGCGGCAATCTCGTCAGTCCTGAGGTGTGGCTCACTTATATTGCTTTCAAAAGAGCCTCTCATTCAACAATTCCTCCGGGGGGCTAACAATGTCAACCCGCCTGTGGTACACCACTTCCCATCTTGGCGATTAAATGCTGTGCTCAATGCCCTGACCAAGACACCGTTTGAACCACTTAGAGATGCCTCTCTCCATGTTCTGTCGCTGAAGGTGTCCTTTCTGATAGCCATCACCTCGGCCCGTAGGATTTCGGAACTGTCGGCTTTATCAATACGGCAGGACCTCTGCACGTTCTTCAATGATAGAGTGGTGCTACGTCTAGACCCTACTTTCCTCCCAAAGGTTAACAGTCAATTCCATAGAACACAAGAAATCGTACTGCCTAATTTCTGCCCAAATCCCAGGCACCATTTAGAAAAGGTGTGGCACACTCTAGACGTTAGGAGGGCATTGAAAATTTACATTGATCGAACATCGACCTTCCGCAAGACAGAGGCTCTCTTCGTTTCGTTCCAACCACTTTCTCTGGGTCAGAAGGTGACCAAGTCGGTTTTGGCCAGGTGGATCAGGGCAGCAATAGCCACAGCTTATGAAAGTCAGTCTCTCCCGGTGCCGCGCAAGATTACGGCACACTCTACCAGGAGCGCAGCATCTTCTGCCGCTTGGGGAGCCCAGGCGTCAATCGAGGAGATATGCAGAGCGGCGACGTGGTCCACCCCCTCTTCGTTCATTCGACACTACCGGGTGGACTCCTATGCGTCGGCTGACGCGGCGTTTGGCAGACATGTCCTACAGACGGTTTTTTCACAACAACAATGACAAGCCGCCATCGACCCTCCCGGTAAGACATAGGGCTTTGGTATGTCCCAATCCTGACGGCCGTTTTTCCCGACTGGGAGAAGGGAACGTTGTCTTACCTGAATGTCCCTTCTTGGAGAGGGGAAAACGGCCGTCAGCCCCACCCAAGGCGACTGTCAAATCTGGGTTCAGGAGCGGGAGGGCGCTAATTCTCTCTCATTTCAGTACAACACGACGACCTGCAGTTAGATCCTCGCTGAAAAAGCTGGAAAGAAAGAGGAGTAGGCGGGGACCACAAACAACAAATTAAAGACTCGGTCCAATTAGCAACGAGGAGATTCTACCCAATCCTGACGGCCATTTTCCCCTCTCCAAGAAGGGACGTTCAGGTAAGACAACGTTCCCATTCAAATAATAACTTGAAAGACTATTATGTACTATATATTTTAATATATACTGATACATTTTTGTATTCAAATAAAAAATTTAGATGGTAAACCATGTATATTACAACTTAAAATATCTAAGGCATTTTAGCTCCAAGTGAGATATTTGTCCTGTAAGAATAATGAGTTATTATAAGCTGCTTTGAAGTCCATATATAAGTCCTTCAGCATACTTGAATTCTGCTTTTCAATGATGGAGGTTCCATTTTAAATTACCATAGATAATATTCATCTTGTACAAGGATGTTCTTTCATAGCTAAATACAAATATACATGAATATACACATGTGCAGTGTTTTATATACACATACTTGAATGTTGTTCCCACACATTGGATAGAAGAGAATGTTTATATCTATGACAGGTATAGTCTATAAATATATAAAACGTGGAAAGTAACAGTTGTGCAGTTTTGAGACTAAGAAGTGTAAATAAGGAAGAAATTAGTGACTAATTGACCAATTCTTGATCTTAAAATAGACATTTACCCACATTCAGTAAAATAAGCTTTTGTTTAAACCGAGCTTTCCATATCATATCCAATCATATAGAAAGTATGTTTGTTATTATATATATTGCATAGAATACGTGCTACCTTAGATAAAATAATAAAAGCACAAAAGGAATACTTGTATTTCTCCTTATAACTGGAATCAGAAATGTTTACTAATAGTAATGCAATTAGAAAGAAACAGCTAAGTTTAAGAGAACAAACAGATAATACTTCTCTCCATTGTGATAGATCCATGATACTCTAAAATGCTTGTGGAAAGTTTCACAAGAACATCAGTACAAGGGTAGTTGTGTGTGTCGTTCTAATCCTGATATTTCCACCATAAATCTAGTTTTTGTTCCTATTTTTGATCCAGAAAATTAATACACATTTTAAAAAATAGAAGGAAGAAGAAGAAAAAAATTGGCCATTCTTTGCCTCTCACCCAAAGGGTGGCTTGTAACACAATTTTCTCCAGCCCATTTCTTCACCAACTCTGGCCAATTCCATCGTTAGTCTGACCAATTTACACACTTCATGTTCTCTTTTTAACAAACAAATGGTCTTGAACAGAGTCATACTTGGGTGCCCTTCCCCTACTCAGTCTTTGGCTCCTGTTCTATGCCTGTGGATCTGTGAGAACTCTTTCTAAGCTACTCTTTTTACTTTCATCATTGGGAATATGCTTTCCTTCTGCAGCAACTCCAACTCCAGCTGTTGGCCAGTGTTCATGCTGCATGAGTTGATCTGTCATAGTCCAGCATTGCTGGGCTTTTGACTCAGTGGATTGGTCCTCTGTTCAGCACCAGTTGCTATCAGCCACCATTAGATTGCCATCAGCAGCTATTTCCGGACTGTCCCAACTTTGTAAGGCACCACTCTCTGGTTGCTAGTGGCTACAATAGACCCCAGCTCTTTTGGCCTTTTTTCTCATTCTTATTGCAGCTTGGTTCTATCTCTTGCCCACTTTTCTCTTTTTTTCTAACCCTCATTCAAAATCAACAACCTTTCCTAAATCAAACATGCATTCCTAGTTTTCCAGTAACACTTTCTCTACTTCAGTCACTTTCTCTCAAGTTTAGCTTTCCCAGATTTGTAAACTTAATTTCTATTAGATAATTACCAACCATAGCTCTTGATCAGAAATTCGCTTGAAACAAAAGTCCCCTTCCCAAAGACTTCATATCTATTTATAGAATCGCTGAAAATAGAATGTATCCTTTTCAGAATGTATTACTTCAAGCCCATATTAATAGAGCTATATTTAGCATTAATTTCACTGTCACTGGATCAGCAGCTCCTTTGTCTGGTCAAGTTGCATGCACAGAGTTCCACTTTCTCATCTGATCATTTATAGGTGTGTTCTACTATTTCATCTCAATGATACGTGCAACTATTTTTTAAAAAATGTATAAAAATTGCAGTTAGATGGACACTTTCTTTCAAAAAAACACATTTTGAATTTTTTTTTCAAAAAATGCACTAGAAAATGTATAATTTTTGAGTTGAGTCAGATGCTTTATTTTGAGAAGGGTAGAATTCAAGGGTTAACTATCTTATGAACTATATAGTAGTATTATTGCAATACTGTATTCTGGATTGTGCAAAAATGGAATTCCCCTTCCATTCCTGATTATTTGGTTACTCTGAAGGAAATTCACATTTTCTTAGAATGCCTATTTTTCCCCTTATTCTTCAGAAGCTGCAGGTCCCTGTGAAGTTGTGTCTGTCTTCTTGTGAACAATTTATAAGTTGTTCAATCAGTTGCTTGTTAATTTTAATTTCTTCCCTTTTCTAATGGTAGCTAAGCCTGTGTGATGCAAACACTCCTGTCAGAGGGCACATCCAGTCAGCCATATTTTCTTCCAATCTGTGAGCTGGCAGAAAAGTGTTATGCCAAATATGGTGGATTGCTTCTCATGCTGACAAGTGATGCTGACCATCTTGATTTAATGCGAGACTATTGAGGAAAGTAATTAGTGGATTCCCCAGCTACATTTCCTCTCCCATTTAGTGTCCTGTTTGGATGGAAAAAAATAACTGGTAAACCAATTGCATTAAACTTTTTTCTAGTTTATCTCTCTTGAAAAAGTGTAAATGTTTGCTTATAAAGAACCCACATAAGACATGGCAAGCAATGCAGAAATTTCTGGTCAGATATTACACTCTGGAAGCCAGCTTTCCAGTCTGTTTTGCAACCCAAACCAAAATTGCCATTGAGGGCAATGCCCAGCAACTGGAGTAGAGGAGGCATACCCGCAGCAGCATTAGGCGGCCATTAGGGTAGATCCCAATCCTTGTCCATATCATCAGCCACATTCTTGTTGAAATACGTCTTCATAGCAAAAATTATATTGAGAAAAGAGGGAGAAGACGACTAAAAAGTTGTGTCAGTTTTCAAGCAGTCTCAGCTGTGTTCTGGAGATGAAAGGAAGGCAACATCATGAGAACACGGAATGTAAAAAGGTTACTGTGCTACATTTAGAGGCGGTGAGGATGAAGTCTTGGAGCAGAACAGATTTACACATATTACTCCAACTGGCTTAGAACCTGTTTAAGGAAGAGATACTTTTAATATTTGGAAGGAGCTGCATATACTATTGGATTACTGATGAATATGTTCAAGCCTTTTCCTCTCTCATTCATAATGTCCAAAGAAACATCACTTGCCTCATCCAACATGGTTGTTACGTGCTTGAGTGCTGTAGAATGACCTACACACTTGGTTGCAGGAGTTGCATTTGTATCACAGCCATGTTGGGGGCTAGTATTTGGAAAAAGCAACATCTGAGATAAATAGAATTAGATGGGTAGAAATGTAATCAAGAACCCTTTGGTTCTTAGTCTTCAACTGATCTTTGCAATCCCTTGGTCCTTTTCTTTGCTGCTTGATTTATTTATTGCAACGCCTTTGTGTTGTCTCTTTTCTCTGAGTCGCCAAGGTTTCACAATCCTACCGAATGCCAACAGAGTTATTTTTATAGTAAGCCGATATCTTAAAAACAGAGCTAAACTGCATAAGCAATGAGGAGATGAAACAAGACTGCCTACATAAATCTGAGTTGGTGACAAAGAGTGCTTCATTGACAAGTGATAACTGCAAGGGAAATGTAGGCTATAAACTATGATATTGGTTTTGATGAATATCACTGTTGTGCGTAGAAAGGTTGATTCTTAAAAACGGCACTTACAAATCATAGCACGAGATGGTTTCTCTGTTAGGCTGTTGCTGGAGTAAATCAATGTTCCTAATGGAGGTGTAATACTAGAATTTTCTCTGTGATTATCCATGGTTTGAATATCTACATGCTGAGGGTACAAGATTGTGGGAGATTTTGCTAGTACTACACATGATGTATTTGTGCCTTTGTCACTTTGTTCTGATGAGTTCTCGCAGAAGAAAATGCAGGGTAAAGTAAAAGAGAACAAGAGGCATAGAATTTAATAGCAGTGGATTTTTGGAGGCAATCTTTTTACTGCTGAAAGCATGAATTCACCCTCTCATCTCCTAGGAGCACATCATTAGTGGACTGTACCTTTGCAACTAATGAAGATTATGTTATTTCCTGATCAATGGAAATCTCTCTTTTTCTCTCTCTCTTTCTCTCTCTCTCTCCTTTTCTCACACACACACACACATATACACACACACAGAGCTAACCAAGTAAAATCTAATTAAATTTGCTAGGTAATTACACTATAATAATGGCTAATCTTTTTATTGGCTTAGTTCTCTAAATGTTTTTTTAAGAGTCTCTTTGCATATAAGATGACCTTACAAAAGACAGAATTCCAGATTACAAAAGCATTCAAGTGCTGCAGAGCCAGGATTGAAAAATATATTGAAGCCATTTCCATTCTTTCTCTTCTCTATTTGTTTTGTTGTATACCAGAGAACAAAATGGATATAACAAAAATATTCTGATACCTCACAGGTGTTCGATGTTTCTGATTATTATTATTATTAACTTTATTCATTAAACATGAAACTCAGTCAACTGAACGTTCAAAAATGCATCACAAATACCATTGACTGGTGCTAATGGTTGCCAGTGCCTAGGTATCAACCAAATACCTTCTTAAAATGTACGATGTTCCAAGTAGCGCAGTTTTTTGCAGTTCCGATGGTGTTACTGCAGGAAGATGCAATTTGCTGATGTATCTTATAAAATTCTTAGACATGGTACCAAGTGCCCCGATAACAATGGGTATCACTGTTACAGGTTTCATCCATAGCCGTGTAGTTTTGATGGCCAGGTTGTGATATTTGATGGCCAGGTTGTGATATTTTTCCAGTTCTTTTTCTTTGACTCCGGCATTTCCTGGTATCACGATGTCAGTAAATTGTACGTTTTGGTTTTCCACAACTGTGATATCTGGCATGTTGTGTTCCAAATAGACGATCCATCTGTATTTGAAAGTCCCACGAGATCTTCACCTTCTCATTTTCTATAAATTTTTCCACTTTATGTTCCCATGACTTTTTGGTTACAGGTAAGTCGTATTTTTTACATAATGACCAGTGGATTAATTTAGCAACTCGGTTATGTATTATTATTATTATTATTATTATTATTATTATTATTATTATTATTATTATTATTATTATGAATTTTGTTTTTATATAATTAGGTGTATCAAACTGTTCCAGTTGCTCATGTACTTTTCTCTCAAATCACTAAAGATATTTATGAAAACATGCTTCCAATATTTGTTGGGCTGCCACCAATTATTAACAGTATGAGCTTACATTTCCAGGATCCTTTGAAAAGGCTTTAGGTTCATGGTGAAATGCTGGAGCTTTTTCTACTGCTATTGACTTTGTAATATCTTCTGAAAGAGCACTATGGCCCTTTGAAGAATTACCAGGAGACCCTCAACTTGTAATTCATAGAGTCTAGAAATTGCCTACAGATTTCTAGAAAGGAAATAGCTTGTGTGTTGGTGCAGCTTATTTTGTTTTTGTCTGCAGTGTTTAGAACTGCCTTTCCGAAGTGGTATCCTTCAGGACTTCAAGTCCTGGATTTCCTACCCAATCTGGAAATTTCTGGAGTTGCAATCTCAACCCTAAGGTAGCAATTTGAAATGGAGTCTTGAACATGGTCTGGGGCAGCATTTCTCAAACTTAAGAACTTTAAAATGTCTGGAATTCAAGATGCTGGTTAGGGAATTCTGGGAGTTGAAGTCTAAATATCTTAAATTTGCTAAGATTGTGAAACATGGGTCTAGGGTTCAGGGAATGCGGGCGAAAGAAAATCTTTTAAAAGTTTTAATATAAATTTAGGAGCTCATATATGGCTTAGAATTAAATGCACAGAGATTCCATTAGTGCAGAAAGCGAGACATTAAGTATTCTCAGTAGATAAAGCATTTCTTATCTAATAGATGTATTTTGTTCAATGGTCATAAATCAATAGTCCTCGACTTACAAAAGTTCATTCAGTGAGCATTCAAAGTTACAACGGCACTGAAAAAAAGCGGCTTATGATAATTTTTAACACTTTTGACCATTGCAGAATCCCCATGGCCACGTGATCAAAATTCAGGAGCTTGGCGGGACTTCTGGTGGTGCCGCAGGCATTGGAGACGGTCCTTTTGGACCGTCAGACCCGTGATCTTGTTAAAGTCGTTCAGACAGCGCTCATCAGCTGTCTGATGGCTTGGAAATCTTTCCCTCAGAAGAAGAGGGAAAGGTGAGCTGCCAGGTGGAGGTAGAGCTTCCTGAGAGCCCCAGAAAAAATTCTAGGGGCAAAAAGGGTGAGAGCTCCCTATTTAAGCCTGGCGAAAGCTCCAGAGCCGGGATCCTCTGCATTAATTTATTAATGCAGAACAAAATGCCGCGACCATCTCTGCTATCAAGATGAAGATCAATCTTAATTTACTTTAAGCAGACGGAGCAAAGACAGGAGGACAGCCTGATGTAAGCACCAGACCTCAACTTGATCTTTGAATGGTACTTGAGAAGAAAGGAAATGGTGCCTCTGCTTAATAGAGTGTGAAAACAAAAGTTAAGGAAGTCCTTGTTAGTATCGTTAGCGCCCTTAACTCTGTTTAAGCTTGCTGGATTTTATACTTATATGAAGAAATGTTAAAGAGAAAAGTTGAAGGACTGCAGAATTAATTTACCCAACCCAAAAAAGGAGTTTATGAACAGATTTGACTTTGTTGCAAAGTATAAAGTTTAAGTAAGATGGCTTCTGTGCAATTAAAGCCTGCTGTTTTTAAGGAAACTGGTGCCTTGTTAGCTCAAATATATAAATTACAAGAAGAGTTGAAGGAATTTCTAAAGGCTCAAATTTTTGCTATAAACCAAAAGTTCAAGGAAATTGAAGAGAAAATAATGAAAGTTAAAGATACTCTTGAAGCTCAGGATGAAGAAATAAAAGAAGATATGGTGGCAGCAATTAAAAGTTTTCTTGAATACACAAATCAGCTGGATGAAAGAATTGAAGAATTTAATCAAGTTAATTTGGACTTAAAAATAAAATAGAGGAGCTTCAGACTAAGGCAGACACTGCAGATGAAGAACGAGTTTTGTTGCAATATAGAGTAATGGAATCTGCATTGAGAGTGAGAGGTTTGAAAGAAAATAAGCGAGACAATTTAAAAGATGTCTTTGCAGAGGTTTTTGCACAGATGATTGGACAGAAACCTGTAGATCTTAAAACACAAATTGAAAAAATCTATCGTGTTAATTCATGGGTTGCAAGAGAAAGACAGTTACCAAGAGATGTAGTGATTTATTTTACAACTAGGAAGATTAGGACCGAGATTTTACAAGCTTCTTATAAAAATAAAACTCAAATATTAGGACAAGAGATATTAGTGTTCCCTCAAAAATTTTAAGAAATAGAAAAAAGTTTGCTTTTTTGGTGGACGAATTTAGAAATCGTCAGATACAGTTTAGATGGGACATTCCAGCTGGACTAACAGTAAATTATGCAGGAGAAAAATATCGACTTAATACGGTGTTTAAAGCAAGAGATTTTTATACTAACGTATTGAAGGCTGGAACTCCACCACTTCTAGAAGTTAAAATGGGAAGAGAAGTGGATGTGGTTAAAAAGTGTGAGAAGGTAGCAAAGCAAATACAATCTAAAGTAGAGGCTGTGACTAAGGAAGAAAGGTTGAAAGCAGCAGGGGAAGAGCAAAGAATGATTGTGATTACTAAACGTAAAGAACAAGGAGTAAAGAAGCAACAATTTCAAATGAAAAGAGCTTCTTTTTATGGGAAAGGGTAAATCACAAGCAAAATTTTTGGATATAAAAAGTAGAAAGGATAATTTATAATTGGCTTTAGTAAGTAGTTAATTAGATAAGTATAAAATTCAGGAAAAAAAATTTTTTTCTTATATAAAATGCTTTATAGATGGTATTTGGAAATTAAATTGGGGTGTATGTGTCTTAATCTGTAATTTAAATGTGGGAGATATATTGATGTTATTTTATTATATATGGTGGATTTAGTTATGTTGGACAAAAACTGAAGTCATATAAAGTGTTGGGAAATTTTTTTTAAAAAAAGAGATGGAATTGATTAAGGCTTGTATGACAAAATGGTTATAAAATATTTGGTAATTCATTGATATGGAAATATGGGGGAGGGTAAATGTTAATTGTATATAAGTTAAAAAGTTAAGAGAGAAAATTTTATAAAATGTTAAAGTTTGGTTGATTATATAAAAAAAATCTAGAAGAAGATAATGTTTATTTAGTAATTGATGTTATTGGGTATGGATGCTAAAAGTACTGAACTGTTGGAAGCGGTGGAAATTTCAGTGTACCTGAATGAATACCCACAAAAAAATATACTGGAATGAATAAGATGGATTGACTACAATTAGAACAATTATTGGATGAAGAAATATCAAATTTCCTTTTTTTTTCTTTATTATGGAGAAGAAGAGTTGTGGTTATAGGGGAGGGATGGGAATTTATGGATAATTAGTGTATTTTAGCTTATGATTGTTAGATCTTATATCCTGTATTTTGCTCTGGGAAGTCCGGGTGTGTGTGTGTGAAGATGGGTGGAGGGAGGGGAGTGGGATGTATTGAAAAAATTCTTTGTAAAACTCTTTAATAAAAAAAAAATTCAGGAGCTTGGCAACTGACTCATATTTATGATGGTTCCAGTGATCACCTTTTGCAACCTTCCAACAAGCAAAGTCAATGGGGAAGCCAGATTCACTTAACAGCTGTGTGACTAATTTAACAACTGCAGTGGTTCACTTAACAAACGGGGCAAGAAAGGTCATAAAATGGGGCAGGACTCAGTAAACAAATGTTTCACATAACAACATAAAATTTTGGGCTCAGTTGTGGTCATAAGTTAAGGACTGCCTGTGGTTCTACCTGGAACAGCTGCATGATTGTGAAAAAAAAAAAAGACACAGCTCCCTTAATCAGGCAAACAGATTTAAACTCTATTTAAACTCTTGTACATTCCAAAATATTATGTCCAAATCAATTTCAAAACATTGCGTAGCTTTAACACATATTTCTACATTGCCAGTAGTGACCCAAAGATTGTTAAATGCGTACAGAGATTGTACAGTTTTCCTTAGCTTCAGAAGAGTGATACATTTACTTTTCTATGTATATCCCAAATCTCTGTTTTGAAGGGTAGGAATGAAAAGAAATGGGCTGAATCTATTCTGTTTTCTTTTAGCCGTGTGTGTGTGTGTGTGTGTGTGTGTGTGTGTGTGTGTGTGTGTGTTTTTAAATGAGGGTATGCAGAGGGTATGTAGAGGTCTGGCTTGTTATCCTATTGTTGTGGAAATAAATAACTTGCCGAAGGGCTGCTGTAGCAACCTGTTCTTGAAATATTGAATACAGCTGGCAGGTTCAAAGCATGGCTGACCCACTTGGTTGGCAAGCTGCCAGAAGGCTTATATAGCTATCAAGTGTAAGACTGAGCTTTTGCACCTCTTTGCACCTGCTGCTGGAAGGCTTTTCCCACCCATGTGCAAAGCGTAGATTGGGATTTGAGGACAGCTGCTTGCAGCAAAATCTAGTTTTCTTGTCTTGCTAGGGAGATATAGCCCAGGGCACAGTGTGTGGGTGAGTTCAAAGATCCTATCTCGTTTTTGCAGCTATCAGATTTCAGTTCGTGCTTCCAAATGCATAGGGAAGTACATGGTATGAACAGGATCACTTGTCACTAGATCCTTCCTTTGTCAAATTATTTTGTGTTTCCTAACTGTTGGCGAAGTGGTAGATTCTTATCAGTGACATGAAGGCCTTCACGGCCTAGAAATCTTGGAATTATTCTTTGCATTTCTTAACTTCACATCCCTTGGCAATCCTCTTCTCTGTCATTTTTTGTAGTGCCAGTAAAAATAATCCTTGATTATGTGGCACAATCATGTGAAAGTATTTTGAATTGTCCTGTATTGTTCTTTTTCCAATCCTACCTTTTCTCCTCTGGATTTATGCATAGCTGCACCTTTTCAGAGTGGACAGTGTAGGTCCAACTGGCATTACACTTTCCAAAAACATTTCCTTGTCAAGTGCCAAAAGTTGCGTTTTCCAATGTATGCTTCATGCAGCTGTTGTACACAGTTTTCTCTGACTTCCCAACCCAACTGGGATAAGGATATTATGTGGTTGTGATCACCTTTATGGCTCTTCTGTTGAACCTTTACATTTGCACAATGCCTAGTAATTAAGAAAATCATGCTTTACATCAGGGCTGTCAAACTTGCGGCCCACAGGCCCTTTGTTTCAAGTGCTGGCCTCGCCCACGCCCAGTTTAGCAATGGGGACAAAAAGCCCCGATACGTCACGTTAACATATCGCGTGAGGACACAAGTGGACACCCCTGCTCTACAGGCTTAGGAAAAGAAATGACAAAAGTCAAACATTTCAGGAATACCTGCATATATTTATTTATACAAAGTAGTATTTTCCTTTTAGCCTCCTTATGCAGTAACATCATCACAACAAAACGGGAGGGCCTCAGTTGTGAGCCAAAACTGGTAATTTTGGGGTGCCTTATCTAAGACTGTATTGTGTGTTCCCTATACATCTGCCCTTTAGAATCTAAGACCCACAGGTAAAAGTGCAGTCTTAATAAATCCATTTGTTCATTTTGATCACAAATTGTTCATTATACAATTATAGGAGCAAGTGTTATGTTTTAACCTCACAGGAAGAGAGGCCTTTCGGGATTCTCTTTCATGGTTTGTCTAGTTTTGTTTTGTCTTTGTAATTTTTTCTTCTTCTTTTTTTTTGAAGTTTGTACTTTAATTTTTTGAACAAAATAAAATTTAGAAAGGATAAAATATGAAAACTTTATTCTTACAGCACAGTGGAGGATCACCAAAAAGTAAATCTCCAAACTATACGCTTTCTTTAACCATATGTACCAATAAAGGAGAATATTTGTAGCTCAGGGTTGAAATGAGGGTCCTTGGTACTCTCTAAGCTTGTCTGTTTCCTTGCAGATCTTTCATTAAACTAGATAATCGCTGCTACCTGGACTGGATTGAAATTTTATTGGGGTTATTTATATTTTAAGATTTTAAATTGTTTTAATATTTCGGCCACATTATAATATGTTTTTTAATTTCTTTTAATGTTTATATAGTATTTTAAAATAAATAAATAAATAAATAAATAAATAAATAAATAAATAAATAAATAAATAAATAAATAAATAAATAAATACCTAGTTTGAGTAATGAAATGTCTGCAAAAAAACAACAAAGCACAGAGAACACCAAGGACCTTTAATCATATGTTCCGAGATAAATCACTTCATCTCATTCTGCCCTGTCAATTACCAATTGTAATAGAAGGGATCTTTATACAACCCCATTTCCTTCCAATGAACAATGGGAAGAAATTTCCCTATTTTTTTCTCTTAACTCCTTGAGGAAAAAGATGCTAAAAAGAAGTGAAGAGTGTAGGGTTTTCTTTAATGGCCCTTGAGAGCCTAAAAGTTATCCTTGAAAATGTAACACAGTCCTTCAAATGTATCTCACATAGAACTATCTCACATGAATGATCTGCTTTACATTTGTTCATGTCATGAATTTCAAAGTGCAGGAGTAGGTTAGAGTCAGTGGAAAGTATTTCCTAAATGCAAATCAAATCTGGAATTTTGCAACGTGATTCTTCCCCCAAACTGGCACTTTCCAGATGTTTTGGGCCTACAATTTCCCAAATTCCTATCTAGTTGGCTATGTTGGAAATTATTTAAACAAACAAGGTGGGGGGGGGGATTGAGAAGAGCCCTTTTAAGTTCTTTGGTGAAGTAAAGGAAACTTTTTTTAAAAAAATTCCACACAACAGAAATGTATTACATACAAAAACTATTGGAAGAATTCTTGAAGATTATACTGTATAAGGAAAACACTATGTAGAATGTACTATTTGATCCTTTATTATCATGTTTTAATTCTGTTGAGGAAGAAACCATAAACTGGAATGCAGCATTGTTGTTTAAATTGATTTAATCACATTGGCTAAAATTATTCTTGGAAGCAATTGTGGGAACAAGATTTCAATGTTTAGAATACCCCTTGAGAGTATCAGAACTACAATCAGTGCTAATGATGTTTGCCATTTTCATATATAATTTTTTTCCTGTTCTGGACTCGTATGCTTCTTTTAGAATTGTAACAAGAACCCCATGTGCTTGAGATGAATTAGTTTATATTACAGAAAAACAGAGGAGAGAGAAATAAATATGATTGTTATTCAATCCATGTCTATATCAGCTACAATTTTAGATTAATTATGGCAATAAGCTATGTTCTAGGTTGCTGGAATGAAGGAAAAAGTAATCGTTTCTTCTCTTTTTTGAAAATATAAAGTTCAGCTCATAAGCAACCCTGTTTTAATGTTTAGGCAAAACACAGTTTTTAATTGCATGGTTTTCTTTTTCTCTGTCTAATGATGCAAAAGGAGTTGTAAAATAATTTTTAAGCCATGTAGGTGAAAAGGCAACTGTTTATTCTGATTTGTTTCTCTGGACATTTAAAATAAAAGGCATCTTGTGAAGCCATTTACCTGAAATCTAACATTATTTCTGAGAATAATGGACAGGACTGAAAAAGAATTTTTTTATATTAATTTTTTTACAAAGAACGTAAAAGTTTAGCACAAACTAATAAAAAGAAAAAAGAACAAAAGAGAGAAAAGACAAAAGACAAAAATGCAGAATGCAGTATTGCAGGCTGACTGGTGACTGCCAGCAGTTTGATCCTGATGGGCTCAAGGTTGACTCAGCCTTCCATCCTTCTGAGGTGGGTAAAATGAGGACACAGATTGTTGGGGGCTACATGCTCACATTTGTAAACCCCTTAGGGTAGTAAAGCACTATGAAGTGGTATTGTTGTTGTCCGCCAGCAGCCGGCAGAGCTGGCAACGGAGTCGGACAGCAATGAGGCTGAGGTGAGGCCAGGGACATCGGGGAGTGAGGTGCGGACTCCAGAGCCTCCAGAGACTGATAGTAGTGAGGCAGAGGAACAGGAGGAGCCTGTTCCTAATGCACACATGAGAAGAGCTGCCAGAAGGCAAGAGCAGCTCAAGCAAAAAGGACAACTCGGGAGTAGGGCCAAGAGATGAATAGAATAGAATAGAATAGAATAGAATAGAATAGAATAGAATAGAATAGAATAGAATAGAATAGAATAGAATTTTTATTGGCCAAGTGTGATTGGACACACAATGAATTTGTCTTGGTGCATATGCTCTCAGTGTACGTAAAAGAAAAGATACCTTCATCAAGGTACAACATTTACAACACAAATGATGGTCATAGGGTACAATTTAACATTTAATGATACAATACTTAATGATAATCATAGGATACAAATAAGCAATCAGGAACAATCAATATCAATATAAATCATAAGGATTACCAGCAACAAAGTTACAGTCATACAGTCATAAGTGGAAAGAGATCGGTGATGGAAACGATGAGAAGATTAATAGTAGTGCAGATTAAGGTAAAGGTAAAGGTAAAGGTTCCCCTCGCACATACGTGCTAGTCGTTGCCAACTCTAGGGGGCGGTGCTCATCTCCGTTTCAAAGCTGAAGAGCCAGCGCTGTCCGAAGATGTCTCCGTGGTCATGTGGCCAGCATGACTCAATGCCAAAGGCGCACAGAACGCTGTTACCTTCCCACCAAAGGTGGTCCCAATTTTTTCTACTTGCATTTCTAGAATAGAATTTTTTATTGGCCAAGTGTGATTGGACACACAAGGAATTTGTCTTGGTGCATGTGCTCTCAGTGTACATAAAAGAAAAGATACCTTCATCAAGGTACAACATTTACAACACAAATGATGGTCAATATACCAATATAAATCATAAGGATTACCAGCAACAAAGTTACAGTCATACAGTCATAAGTGGAAAGAGATTGGTGATGGAAACGATGAGAAGATTAATAGTAGTGCAGATTTAGTAAATAGTTTGACAGTGTTGAGGGAATTATTTGTTTAGCAGAGTGATGGCCTTCGGGGAAAAAACTGTTCTTGTGTCTAGTTGTTCTGGTGTGCAGTGCTCTATAGCGTCGTTTTGAGGGTAGGAGTTGAAACAGTTTATGTCCTGGATGTGAGGGATCTGTAAATACTTTCACGGCCCTCTTCTTGATTCGTGCAGTATACAGGTCCTCAATGGAAGGCAGGTTGGTAGCAATTATTTTTTCTGCAGTTCTAATTATCCTCTGAAGTCTGTGTCTTTCTTGTTGGGTTGCAGAACCAAACCGGACAGTTATAGAGGTGCAAATGACAGACTCAATAATTCCTCTGTAGAACTGGATCAGCAGCTCCTTGGGCAGTTTGAGCTTACTGAGTTGGCGCAGAAAGAACATTCTTTGTTGTCCTTTTTTGATGATGTTTTTGATGTTAGCTGTCCATTTTAGATCTTGCGATATGATAGAACCTAGAAATTTGAAGCTTTCTACTGTTGATACTGTGTTGACTAGTATTGTGAGAGGTGGAAGTATGGAAGGGTTTCTCCTAAAGTCTACCACCATTTCTAAAGTTTTCAGTGTGTTCAGTTCCAGATTGTTTCGGTCGCACCACGAGGCTGGTCGTTCGACCTCTCATCTATATGCAGATTCATCATTGTCTCGAATGAGACCGATCACTGTTGAACTACTGCAAACTTCAGTAGTTTAACAGATAGATCGTTGGAGATGCAGTTATTGGTATACAGAGAGAATAGAAGTTGGGAGAGCACACAGCCTTGGGGGGGCCCCTGTGCTAATTGTACAGGTATCTGATGTGATCCTGGTTAGTTTCACCTGCTGCTTCCTGTTTGTTAGGATGATTGGCCCCTCCCATAAGGCTTAAAACAGACCAGCAATGGCATTTGGGCTTTGCCGGAAAACAATATTGGTAGCTTTGTCTTCCGCTTCGTCTATGTTTTGCATTTATTTTTGTGACTTCTGAACGTTTGCCAAGAAAGGCCTTTGGCAGTTTGCCTAATTGGACCAAGGTTTGCGATAGGACTGAGGAATTTGTGTTGGGAAGAATTTGTTTTAATTTAGTTGAACTATGCTTGGAATGAAGTAATTCTCAGCTGTTCGAATAAAGTTTTTTTTCCCATGAACTGAGTTTCCTACTACCTACTTGGGCCTGGGTAACAACAGGTATATATGTGTAAGTGCTATAGTGCTGTACATTCTAGGCCCATGATGGTGAACCTATGGCACTCAAAGCCCTCTCTTTTGGCACGCCAGCAGTCGCCCCAGCCCAGCTCCATCGGACATACACGCATGCCGGTCAGCTGGTCAGCTGGTCTTTTAGTCTCTGCCACGCATGCGCGGGGGTGCATGCAGGGGACATGTATGCATGCACGGGGGGCAGGGTACATGTGCGAAGGGATGCAGGTTGGTGCAGGAGGCTTTCCAGATACAAAATAGCATGGAGGGGGCCTTGTGCAATGCCCCTGTACCCCGTTTTCGCTTCTAGGTTGGTGCAGGAGGCTTTCCAGGCCTAAAACAGGTCATAGGAGGACCTCGCATGGTCCCCTGTGCCCTGTTTTGGGCCTGGAAAGCCTCCTGCACCAATCTGGAAGCCAAAACAGGGCATGTGGGGGGCAGTGCGCATGCACGGGGTGCTTGCATTGCATTTTGGGAATTCAGGCATGTGCACATGCATTCGCGTGCATGCTTTGGGCATGTGGCACCAAATGGCTAACCATCACTGTTCTAGGCAAACCATCTCCAACCTTTCTGGCTCAGCAAACTGGCAGAGGCAACGGCAGTGGGGGAGCGGGGAGGGGATGATTTTGTGTGTGTGCACATGCACATTCACCCCACTTCCGTGACCCCATTCCCAACAGGCTGTGGCCCGGCGCTGAGCCACAAACCAGGGGTTGGGGACCCTTATTCTAGACAATTTCTCTGGTGACAAATTCCAACAATAGATCATTTTATAAAAATTATCTTTGAAACTAAGAAAAAAATGTAAATTTCAGTCTTTGCATTGATTCATCCGTATATTAGTACAAATTTTTTAGTCCATTTTATTATCCATTTTTTAATTCGTTGTTCTGGTATACCTCAACAAAAAATTATACATTTAGCAATAACATGTTCGTCATTAGTACATAATTCTTATTTTAAATCTAATCTTATTTTGTTGAAAACCACCAAATCATTTATCTATTTTAAGCTGCTCTTTCTATTGTACATAAGAAATCTATTGACAAATGTATTTTTCTTTATCATGTTCTCTTGACTTCATTTTATAATTTCCTTGAAATAATTCTAATACATCAAGGAACAAAAATGCATTTCTGACCTTTGGTTTTACTGAAGCCCGTGGGCTTCCATCCCAGTGTAGAGTACTCTCCCCCCCCCAAAAAAAAATTGGAGACCTAATGATACAAATAGCAAACTTTACATTTAAATTGAACATTGTTCTAATTTATTAATATTGCTTATAATTTTTGCTAAGGCTAATATTAAGGATTTTTAATAAATAATAATCAGGGTTTGGGTTGTTAAATCTTAATAAATTATATAATAACCTGTACTTGATAGCTTTTATTAATTGGAAATAATTTTCTTCATCTGGTTAAATATTGCTGAACATCTCTGCCAAGTGTTTGCCAGGATGTTATGTAAATACTCTGTAGACAAAATCTGTGTGTTTGATGCAAATGTAGCATCTGGTAATAAGACCAGGTCATAAAAGGCACTGATTTGTATATGTTGAACCTATAATTAGTTAAATAAAGTATTTGTTCCAATGGAAGTGTAAGAAAATACAACTTTTAGTTATGCTTTACTGGACTTGTCTCTCTGTATTTGAAATGGAAGGGAATCAGTGGTGGGTTGCTACCAGTTCACTCCGGTTCAGGCAAACCGGTAGCTGTGGCGGGAGGCTCCGCCCACCCGCCCGGATGTTTCTGTGCAGAAGCATCGCACGTGAGCACATGTGCACCCACGAGCAAACTGTTAGTGATGAGTTTTGAAACCCGCCTCTGAAGAAAATGTAACAGGAGTGCAATGTCAGAACAACACAGCTTGTATAAAGCTTTCAGCATTAAAAAATAGAATTTTGTTTTTGTGAGAATGCCTCAGTTTTGGCAATGATTTAAAAAGTTTTTAGTTATAGAGAACTTGGAACAAATTGTTCAGCAATGATGGCCCTTGAAGTTCCTCTGCCCCACCTAATCAATTTTCCAAGGAATTAATGCAGATAAAAAGGGTATGTTACCTCCCCAGGTATACTGGACTGAAAACAACCCAAAGGTGATCTGGATGACAAAATGCTTTTCTGTCCTTTCTGATTGCAAACAATGGGAACTGAGCTATTTTTACCAGCTAGTTTGACCTGCTTGGCTAACAATAGGTTACATATCGACTAAGTCATGTTAAAATAAACAGGGTAAGTTAATTATTAGCAAGCCAAGCTCCAGCAATTTGCATGTAATTAAAGCATAGTGATCCAATCCAGAGATTGAACTGAATGTAGAATTGAGAGCCCAAATTCTCATAAAGGTCCAGTTTGCAACATATACAAAAGAAATGATAGAGAAATGGACTGGATCTGTTTGCAAAAGGGAAATGAATGTTTTGCAGTTCCAGAAGTAGTCTGCACATCTAGGAACCCAAATGTTTCATGCACAATATTAGAAGGGGGGTGGGAATCCAAGGCAGAAATAAAAGATTATAGAGGCAAAGTTAATAAAGCATTAGATGCTTTGAAAATACTTGGATTGTGCAGTAAATGAAAAACAAAATTGTTTTAAAGATTGTCAGGTTTCTGCTATAGGATCAGAAGCTCTTTTCTGCAAATTAATTAGCTGAAACTGTTTAGATCAGTGTTTGAAGGGAGTGTTTTTTCCAGTTTTGGAAACTAAATTCAGTTAACATGCATGTAATTCACCTGGGTACATTATGATCTTGCATGTGTGAATTTGTATTAAAAATATTCAAGTAAGTTTACCCACCTAGTTTAAATTGTGGTGTACATAAACTATTTAGTTATACTTAAAAAAACCATTCTGAAATTTAGCATAGAAATATTTTAATATTGACTGTTTACTCACAAAAGTGTAATAGACATTTTATACATTGGATGATACAAAGGTTACTTTTGCACAATACTAGTGATTCACTCCAGATTAAAATGCAATAGGCTTTTCATACATAAAGCTGAGCTTTAAGTGATTAATCACCAAGTTCTCTGGAAATAAACAGAATTTGTCACAAAAAGCGGATGTTTGCATCTGTAAAATATCAGCATTTGCCAAAATGAGGAATTTGTTTAAAACTCTGTTCAGCTCCGGAAACCTTAATTTGCACCCAAGAGACTTGCTGTGGCCAGCAGCTGTCCTTTCACCCATGTAGGAGGTGGTTGCTGAGTTGTCACCCAGGAGGAGGAGAGCATGCTGAGCTTGCAACTTTTGCTTTGTTTTGCAGCTCCTTACAGCTTACCTCCTCAAAACATTGCTCCACCTTCTTTGGTCTGCCCTCACCACAGAGGTTTTGGGACAGGCACGTGGAAGCTGCTTCTGACATTGGCAAATGGCAGGTGGGGAATTGAAATGCCAAGAGAACACAAAGGCCTTCATTGGAGCAAATCAATTTATCTCTGCTTCAGTGAGAATTATGTTTCTCCAGGGCATGCCTCTTCATTGAGGCAGATCTAAATCACTCGCCGCGGGTTAATTCATAATATGCAGCAGTGTTAAGCAAATGATGTGGTTTATTTCCCATATTTTCCTCTGTGTTGTGAGAAAAGGGGGAGGGGAAAAAACTTTACTACTTTTTCTTAGATCTTTCATCTGAATTTTGTTTTTAAAAAAGAAGGATGTGAACATTTGAGCAAAAGTTTCTGGTAGTTATCTTTTATAGTAGCCTTTGTCTGTCTGTATATGATTTGTCCCTAATAAGAATCAGCAATGCTTCAGCAGGTTGAGATAAATCTGTTCCTGGTGCTTCTGCACTGTATTCTTCAGACTTACCACTGTGATGCCCTACTGGTAGAGCAGATTTTTGCCTGGAGCACACCTTTGTATCAGCAGTACATTTTCCACAAATACAAGAGAAGCAATGAAATGTCTGTGAGTCGAGTGGACTTAGCAGGTGTTGTCATATTAGGTTATTTCATAATAAATTGATTGCACATCTGAAAGAAGAGCCATCTCTTTCTCTGTAGTTGATGCAGATAAAAAAAAATCTGGTCTAGTTATTACTATCTGTATTATATGATTTATTTTCAATGGCTTAGTCGCTTTCTTGTTTCTTCAGTTGCAAAGTATGCCATTCAGAGGTAAAATAGAGAAAGTGCAGTATACTGGTTTTCCATTTGTATCAAATTTCCTTGATCGTTTGAGATGAATTAAAATAACAAATTTCCCATTTTAAAACAAATATTTCCTTTTTCCAACAGGGACTAGTTCTAAATTTCTAGAACCCATTATAGTTATTCAGTGTAATCAGTATATTCCAAAATAGTATGTGTATTGATTACAGTTCTTATTAATTTCAGAAATAATGAATACCAGCCCGTCTGTTGCTTTAAGAGTAGACCTTGACTCATTTTTTTTAATTGTCCACAGCGCTAAGTACAACTAGTGCTTCTGTTCTATTGATTATTAAAACTAACTAAGAAAATTTCACCTGAAACTGTTCTTTATTGTTTTTAGGTTAATTCTCTTAAAGCTTCCAGGCTAAGGCTTGGACCAACCAGCCACCACCATTGAGCCCAGCAGCTGGAGCGGCAGCGAGAGTCCTGCCGAGGACATTGAAAGAATGAGTGATTCTGCAGATAAACCTATTGACAATGACGCAGAAGGGGTCTGGAGCCCAGATATTGAGCAGAGCTTTCAGGAGGCCCTAGCTATATATCCCCCTTGCGGGAGGAGGAAAATCATATTGTCTGATGAAGGCAAAATGTATGGTAAGTCATTACAAATCCAGACAGTTTTGAAAACAGCACAGTAAACATTGCCTGAAGCAATGAGACGTGAGACACTTCAAAAGTGTTGGGAGTTCACAGGAGTGTTCCTGAAATCAGAGGTCTTGCCTATTGTTGATATCAGAACCGAAACAACTCATTTGTGGTGCATCTGTTGCACATGTACTCCAAAATGCCAGCCATTTTACTGCAGGGAAGTTGCTTTTTCAACAAATGAATTATGGCAATAAGGACAGCCTGTTGTTGATCATTCATGCTTGTTGCATTGTTCAATTTCCCCCACTTCTTATTCCTCTATAATTAGATTAAAAAGAAAAAAAAACCTCACTGAACCGAAAGTTTGCATTAGTTCTGAAGTCTTCCACAAAAGTTTAAACATATTCCAAGAGTGTAACATGACTAAGGCAAGCAAACAAGCAGTATTCATACTTACTAAATATGGAAAGGACTTTTCACAACTAAAATGCAACTTAGTGGTTGGCAATACATATCACAAAGAATAAAGGAGGGGGATAAAATCGTTTTTTCTGCTATTAGTTTTATGGTGAAGTTCTCTGACTATCACAGTGAGTGACTGCAAAATCTTTTCTTCCAGCTGAGGCTCCCATAAATTATCAGCTGTGCTGACAGTATTCATAAATATATTTGAAGTTTTTCCCATCTAGGGCTAAGTTGTTAGTTTCAGTTTTTTCCAAGTTGCTCCAGCTAATCTCTATCTTTGAAGGCTTAAGCTGTTTTTCCCCTCCTCTTTCACTCCCTCCTCTTTTCAAAATTATTGCTGACTGTAGTTTTTCCATCCTGGCATTGTGGCAAGCAGATGGCAGGTTATGGCACTGGCCTTGTTTCTCCCGTAAGCACAGCCGTGTTTAGCAATTTTGTCTTTTGTGTGGTAGGCTCCTCTCCTGTGATCAGAAATCCTCACCTGATGCCTCCGTTTCTGACCATTTAGCGAAAAGCTCACTCCTCCACAATCTGCAAATATCCTCTCTTTTTTTTTTCTTTTTTTTTTTGCACAATGGGGTGTTTTGTATCGAGATACAGGCATGCTTCCCCAGAAGAGGTTCGGTAGGAATCTGCCAAGCAAACTAAAGCAGATGGTACTGCAGCTGCCACCAGCTGTGAATCTCTCCCTTTTCCCCCAGGACCAGTTTGCATGATGTAATGGAAAAAAAGGGGGAACATTCTTTTCTGCAGGGTTGGAGTCTCTCACAGCCTGCCAGTGTCACAGAGAGGCAGAAACAGACCTCAAGGCATTAGTTTGCAGCTGTCATGTGACCCTCGAAGCCATATGAAACATAATGTCTGGAAAATAGGCTGGTGATGAAGCATCTCAGCTGCTGTTGGCAGAAACTTTCTAGACCGCTCTTTCCCGGCTCGGTTGGTTTTTCTCCCCCTCCCCTCCCCAATTTATATCAAGCACTAGAGGTTTCCCGCCTTCTCTGGCTTTCTTGGATACGTTGCTACGTTTTTTTTCTTTTCATTTTGAGTATTTTGTACTGGGGATTTCTGATAATTAGGGAACATTATTTTCCACTTTCCAAAGAAGCCCAGAGACAAGTATGTACAAAAGTGTGCACATGTATAATTAAAACAGTGTTCAATTCCTGGCTGTTGACTTTTAAAAATATTTCTTTTGTACAATAATGTCTTTTGATGGATTAGCGATAATATGCAGAATTATTTCCTTAGTTTTCCGAGCACATGCATATGAAGCATTTCCCCCCTTTTGTGCTACCATTTTTACTAGCACTTAGACCAGGAAGCGGTTGTTGAAAATAAACAATAAAAGAAAAACCCATTGAAATAAATAAATGAATAAATAAAAAAGGATATGGAAGATGGCTGCAGATGGTTGCTGTGTAATGGTGACCGTCCTTTTAATCTAGAGCTAGTTTGATTTCTAAAAGACATTCTTACTATCTGATATGTCATTTTATGATGTCTGAAATATGTTTCTAGATTGTAGTGAATTTTGATTTTTTTTTTAAGGCAGTAAAAATCTTCTCGGAAAATAAAAATAATTATGTTACTATAAAGCGTATCCTCTTTTTCATTTGATAAATTTCTTTGTAATTCATGTTGTGCAGTACTTGGAGACTTTGAGAATTTACAGTTTTATAACAGAGTCTTACAGTTCTTTTATTTTTTTTATTTAAATATAGCCTTAATAATTCTGAATAAAAATATATTGTATTTATTCTAGATGCCGGATGGAATAATAGTAATAAACAAGATACTTTTGGATAGCACGTTGTGTTTGTTTATGGACGAGAGATGACAGTATTTTAAGTTTTCAGAGATGTAATTTCACAGTTGCAGATGAACTATTAAAAAAAATCTTCCCAGCAAATATTTTAACTGAAACGGTGTTTGAGTGAGTTGCAGTCTGCAGCAAATTGTGAAGGATTGGGTAACATTTTTTTCCTCCCTTTGCCTGTTAGTGTGTGTTTATTTTGGAGGGCGAAGAAGTCTAGAATACTTTGGTTGGTCCAGGTGGAGTTGAGGATATTCCTATAAATATTTGAATGACATTGCACAGAGCATCATTCTGGGTTCTGTGCTGTTTAACATATTTATAAATAACTTTGATGAGAAATTATCACAGTTGGACACAATGTAAAAAAATGAAGCAATAATAAACAACAGTATCAGTATTCAGAGGAATCTTGACATTAAGAGTGCATCTAGAGTAGGTATGATAAGAAACTTGGAAGGAAATATGAATGAGGAATGGTTGGAGGCACTAAATACTATGAAAATTCTCAATCATCCAGGTCATGGTTGTCTCAAAGATACTTTTTCCAACTGAACTTTCTTGGCTTTTCCTTTGAAAATGTTTCGCTTCTCATCCAAGGAGCTTTTTGGATGAGAAGCAAAAAATTTTCAAAGAAAAAAATCAAGAAAGTCTAGTTGCCTTTTGGAAAAAGCATCTTTGGGATTGGAGGCACTATAGCCTGGAGAAGATATAACAGCAGAATCATGGTGCAGGTAGTCTTTGGTTTATGACGATAATTTGGACCCTTGCTTAGTGAGAGCAATAGCAATAACATCAAGACTTACATACCGCTTTACAGTGCTTTACAGGCCTCTCTAAGCAGTTTACAGAGTCAGCATATTGCCCCCAACAATTCGGGTCCTCATTTTACCAACCTCAGAAGGATGGAAGGCTGAGTCAACCTTGAGCCTGGTGAGATTTGAACTGCCAAATTGCAGGCAGGTGGCAGTCAGCAGAAGTAGCCTGCAGCACTGCACTCTAACCACTGTGCCACGGTGATGCAGTTATGAACTGCAATATCATTGGCCATTCCAATTTAGGACAGCAGTTCTCCAGTTGCAGTTGTTAAGCATAGTGATCACTCTGTCTTACCTCCTACCAGCTTTCCTTTTGACTTTATTTATCTCCTCCAGAGAGGTGAAAATCTTCCCTACCAAAATCTAAGCGGGATATTCAGTCTCAGAGAGGAAAGACCTGTCCTCAGCAACCACACCCCCAATTTGTACAAAGTCTACGAGGCGCCTTCCAGGGCCTCTCTTTCCCCCCTGAGGCCCCCTCATTAGCTTGGACTTCCATCTGCAGGATCACTTAATGATTGCAACTAGGAATTCTGGGATTGTAGTTGTTGAGCAAAGGTTCATATGACATCTAGCTTAATGATCACTTTGCTCAACGACTTTCATCTGTGGCTGTAAGTTGAGGACTAGTTGTAACAGTAAAAGTTACTTTTTGTACAACTTCAATAAATTTGAGCCATTCTTCACAAATAGATATAGTCTTGCCAGCTTTGTCTATGGAGAGTCTCGGTCATCCAGGTCATGGTTGTCTCAAATGTGCTTTTTCAAAAGGCAACTGGACTCTTTTTTTCCTTGAACTAGAAGACATTTTGCTTCTCATTCAAGAAGCTTCATCATTTCTGACTGGATGGTGGAGGGGATGGAACTAATCTTGCTCCACATCTGCCTTAGGTTGGGGGAAAAATACATGGAAAAGTCCCATGTACAATTTTTCCCTCTCATGTTAGATGCACAAATGGAAGTATGTCAAAGACTGATTTTGATAGGCTGCAATAATACTATGCTGTATTTGAAGGATTGGTTCAGGATCTGTTTTCCCATCCTTCATGAGTCGCTACTCCAGCACTTTTTAAGGTCTGTTCATAGTTTAGTCAGTTGTAAAGCATTCTGCTCATTTGTAGTGTCAGAAGGCGGATCCATCATGAGGTCAAAATGTTATGACAGGATGAGAACTGTGGTCCTACTTTATTGTGCCATAAAACTGATTTACATATTGTAATATATGCATAGGATTTTGATTGGAGAAATGTGATTCAGATTTCTGCCTAGGAGTCGAAAGATAAATGTATTATCATCTCCTAAAATGGCTCATGTAGATAATGTAAGAAAGCATTTGTAGATTGTAGCAGTAATTTCCCTCAGATTTGTCTGTGGTTAATTCCAAATGAAATTAGAGATTGCTGAGACAATATGCTTCCCTCACCTGCCCAAACTCATCTGGTGCTCATATCTGAGGTTTTTCATATTTTCTTTAAAAGGTGTGGCTTTTTTTGCCTCTACTGAGGCAAAAGAGTAATGGTGCATTTTTTTTCCATATTGTTATCATTTGGAGCTGTATATGTATCTTTAAAAACTGATCTTTAAATACTAGCAATTCACATGTAATTAATAAATACAATTCACAATTTAAGAAAAGAATAACAGCTGTAAAAGGAGCAATTAATAGAACTTCTATGAAGATTTTGTTATATGTTGAAACTTTCTATTCACATTATTTTATATTTTGAAAAATATTTATTAAATGAAATATTTAATATTTAATATCAAAGAAAACTGTGAGTTTTCTTTGATATTATCTACAAAAGCTGGCAGTTTTTAAAATATACTGTACATGTGTACTGAAGATGAAAGATATTGGCTGGTCTGCATTTGTATTTAAATCAAACTGTTGGCCTACCTTTCTTGGTAATGAATTTCTTCGTGGAAGCAATTATAAAGTTACCTATTGCCAAAATATTTGCCTATTCATGTTTTTGCTTTGGTATAGGTTATATTTGAGTATGTGTATAAGAGGACTGCAGATGTTTCTGATGTTGTCTAAGTGCAGCTGTCCCTTATCTTTAGGGGGAAAAGCTAATCTAATTTTAAAATACAGAAAAGTAAGATGTTGGTCATATTTTTGTCTTATTGTTTATTGGATCTGCAACTTGTACGTGTTGAGAAATTATGAGTTAGGGATGCACTGAGATTCATGTCGAAACCATGTAACTATGCAGAATGCAGAGAGATTCAGCAGGAATCAAAAAGAGATATGGGTAAAACAGTTGTAGATGTTCCAATCATAAATGTTAATGATAATTATTGTTTTGTCAAGAGAAAGAAAAGTAGCTGTGTTACGAATATATGCTCCTGCTCATTTAGTGGAACTGGGAGTATGCAGGGAGAAATATAAAAGATGAATGCCGTGGCCCTGAGGAGCTTAAGTGTGTGTTCTAAAACTAGAAGTGATTGATTCAAGAATGTATGAATGTGGAAAGAATTTTGAATATAAAGTAACCAGTAAATACAACAAAAATATGGTGGGATAGTTTGGTCATATAGGGAGAACGACTGAAGATCATATTGCAAAGCAAATATAGTTCGGTCAGAAGTTAAGGCATCTCTGGGGAGCAAAAGCTGACACAACTACATGGATGTAAAGTTAGGAGTAATTGTGAAAATTTGAATGTGTACCCGTTATTTATGGATAATTGTTTATAGATTCAAAATACGAAAATAATGAATATGGCAAGCATCACAAGTTTTGATATCGTTTTGGCCGATGCTTTGGCAGAAGTAATAGCTTCTGATGTTTCTTGTAGGCAGCCTAGCATCTTTCTATTCTTGCTTCTAGGTATTCTTTTCTCACTCTTCCTTGCAGAATCCTTCAAGGTCAGAAAGATTCTTAGGCCTCCTGCATATACTGCATGCTTGAGATCTCCCCACAGAGTTTCAGTAATATTCAAGTCTGGAGACTGGTGGTCTTTGCAAAACTTTTTATCGTTCCTTCCTGTAAGTATTCATGGGTGATTTGAAGATACATTTCGGGATTGTTGTCTTGCTAAAATACCCAACCTATATTCTGCTTCAGTTTCTTCACTGATGGTTCATGCATGTGAACATGTAGACAGTTGTTGCATGTGTGCATAGGTCATCCCCCTAAGGTAGACAGATGCATGCTAACACTACTTTTATTAAGATTATAGTAACGGAATCTTGCACTTTTCCCCTCTTCCTTTATTTTTGTGACAACTAGGGAGGGTCTTGTCTGTGTTGCTTTCTCAATTTTACTAAAACCTAATGATTGCAAACACATGTTTCAATGAGTTGCTTTCATAGGTTACAATTCTTGCCCGGACTCAAGATTTCTTTTATCTGACCATTGCCTTTGTTGCAGCTTTTCTTCTTGTTCCTCAAGGTTGTTCTTTCTTCCCATTCTATAATGTGTTCTTAGTATGAACAATTTATGATGGCATGGCTGGAAGAGTACCCAGCTTTAAGAAGGGAATTTCTTCAATGTAATGTGATTGTTTTCCTACCCGATTGTGGCTTATTGCCTACATGCAATTCTCAAAAAGCAAAATAGGGAAAACATGGAGAAAATGGCTGCTATAAAATTTTCCAACTCCTTTATCAATAGTAACCATAGGAAGAATCAATGTAATGTATAGGAGTAATATGCAGGTAGTCCTCAGTTAATGAACCACTCATTCAATGACTGTTCAAAATTATGAAGGTGCTAAATGAGTAGTACTTGCAATTGGTCCTTGGAGTTCTGGCTGACCTAACACCCCCATGATCACATGGTCACCATTTGCAACCTTCTCTGCCTGCTTGTCATAAGAAAGGTCAATGCAGAAGCTACCAGGGAAGGGCACAAGTCATTCCTGCTCCTGCCACTTTTTCTCCAGAGGAGCCCACCCAAAGCGCTCTTTCCAGTTTGCAGCAGTGATGGTGAACCTTTTAGACACTGAGTGCTCAATCTGCATGCGCGCATGACCAAACCGAAAACTGTGTGTGCATACGTGGACAAGCGTGCATGTGTGGACATGCACAGATTGTCGAGCCCCAGTTCAGGGCTCAACATACTTGGGGGGGAAGTGGGCAACACGGCAGTTGCAGTGATCTGTGAGGATGACCCGGAAGGTGATGGGAGGCCATTTCAGGCAGCGGATGATAGGCCAGCATTAACGTCAGCACTAACGTCAGTGCTTTCAGAGAGGCTTCCCGCTCACAGTATGGTTGGGCGCTTACTGATGATGTCAAGAAGAGCCGGAGAGATGTGACGGGCGGGAATTACAAAGAACCGATAACCAGCTGGGAGTGGGGTGGTTTCGGCTGCCAGATGATGGCTTAGCCAGGAGCAGAGGAATAACTAGCGCTGAGAGGTAGATGGTCTCAGCACAGACTTTGAACCAACCACTCGTGTGCTGCAGTCCGACTGTGTAGCGGCTAATAAAGCTCTGCAAACCACCTTTGGAAGCTAGTCTTTTGTGTGGCCACACGGGTCTGGAGCAGATATGTGCAAACATACACATGCACAGAAATGTGCAAACGTGCACGGACATGCACACATGTACAGCAGAGACCCAAAGACCAGCTGGCCGGTGGGAGGTGGGGTATCCCCTCACTGGCAGTGCAGCAACAAGTAAGATTTTTTCTTTCATGAGCTTCTGTTTCGTCCTTTTCAGGGAAACAGAAGCTCACGAAAGAAACGCCATAGAGATCTGACCTGGGGCAATGGTACGTGTGCCAGTAGAGAGGGCTCTGTGTGCCACCTCTGGCATCCGTGCCATAGGTTCATCATCACAGCCATAGTGCATGTCTGCCCAGTCAGCCATGCTTGTGTAGCACTACAGCAGTCACCGGTGCACCCTTTACACATCTGGCAGCAGCCACTCCTTCATCTAAACACACTGATGCAGCATTTAACCAGCCTAACAGCCTGTTTATGAGCTGCTCAGGACCTGTGAATTCCTCATTGACTGCTTGTTGGAGCTGGCAGGAAGTCACAAGGAGATCCTCTCTTAATGCCCTGCAATTCTCACTGCATGACTTTAGCAACAGGGATTGCCAGAATTTCTGTTGCTAAGTGATTTGGTCATGTGATGGGAAGCATGTGATGGACTGCATATACTTCTCTCCAGCTGACAAGCTCAGGAGATATCCTTATAATGGAGCAGTCACCAACTTTGCAAGTTGCTGCCTAGCTTCTCTTTCCATAGAGATGCATTGGGACAATTTTTCAGTAACTCCCCGCCCCCCATAGCCTTCTGATTGACCCAGCCTATTTTTTAACTCCATCTTTTATTTGTTGGCTTCTCTTCCCCCCAAATGCAACCATGTTTTGTCTGGTTTTTAGAGCATTATCAACTTGTTAGATAGCTAGAACAAGTCAGAACTTCCCTCCACATAATTTCTTTCCAACATTCCATTGGATTGGGGGAAAAAATAACAACTTAGGGAAAACATGCAGAAAGTGACTTCTTTCCAACTCCTGAATAATAGCTCCACTCTGGATCACATGAGCAGGAGTGATGGGGTGTGTGTGTGTGTGTGTGTGTGTGTGTGTGTGTGTGTGTGAATGGAGCAGTTGGCAGTATACCAAGCCATTGCCCACGCTTCTGCTGTGGGGAATCATTGGGGACCTTTCCCCAAGATACACCATGCTATTTTTTGAACTTCTGCTGGTTTATTTCAGCCCATCAAATTCAGTCCCCTATAGTTTTAAGAGATTTTGCATCACACTAAGGAAACATCATTTTAACTTTATTCATATGCAGAATTCTCCCTACGATGTTTTATACCTGTCCTCTTAGACCCCATGTTTAAAGGAACTTTCTAATGCATTGTTAAATATATGGGGGTTTCCCTGCTGGGTTTAACTCAAAAGTGTTGCCTCTCTATTACTGTTGCTCTAACAATGTAAGTCATAAAGTTTGCACACTATAAAGGACAAATATATGTAGAAGTACTATTGAGAGAGCTGAAATACCAGATGTGAGATATTGGGTTGCATGTTTATCCAACTGTTACTGCAATCATTGCACAAAGATATAGTCTTACAATTTCTGTTTCACAGCAACATACACAAAATATACTCCAGTGATGGGGCCTCTCTTATTATAGTTGGTGGATCAGTTACAATATGCAAATCGAAGGAACATTTTAAAAAAAACAAAACCCTGTGGTTAAGGATGAGATTTTGTATATATGTTAATATGTTATGTATTTAGTTTCTCTATTGGCTACATTTGACACAGTTTCTCAACTGTGTCTTATTCCCACCACAACCCTGTAAGATTGGGCAGCAGATAGATTGATCCATGGCTACCATTCATATTACTAGCTGCCTAAAGATTTGAACCCAAGACATTATCTATATTCTGCTTGGAACTGTATTTCTCAAACTTTTTGTAGTATGAACCACTACATAAACATTTGGAAAATACAGGGACCCTTTCCCTATATCTTTATCTACAAGAGTATCAGGCTTCCTGTTTTTCAGAAAATAAGATCTTGATTGCACTTGCGTTAGTGTTTGCCATTTTATTTTCTCAATTTTTAAAGATCTTTTGAAAATAAATTGTAAACCCGAAAGTTTAATCCAAAACAAAGTGCTGTATTTTTGAGACTATAAGACACTCCGGACTGTAAGATGCACCTAGCTTTTGGGAAGGAAAACAAGAAAAAAAAATCTGTCTCTGCCTCCCAACAATTTGCCTCCTTGCAGTAAACAGCAAACAGCCTGGCAGCTTCAGCACAGTCTGATTTAGCATGAGCAGCTGATTGGTGGTTGGATCAGCCTCCCGGAATACCACCTATCAGCTGTTCCAGGCTGTGGGGATCACCACCACCCATCGTCGCCATTGTCGCCCATCGCCGCTGCCACCTATCGCTGCCTCCGTGTGCCCTATGTGTGGCCCATTCCAGGTGGCGGGGATCACCGCCACTTATCCCTGCCATCTGGAATGGGCCAAAAAGAGCCCATTCGGAGGGGCCAAAAATGGGATGCGTGGAAGCCGAAAATGGGGCATGCAGAGGCCAAAAATGGGGCACGTGGAAGAGGCGATAGGCAGCAGCAATGGGGGCGATGGGTGGTGGTTATCCCTGCAGCCTAGAACAGCTGATAGCTGGTATTCTGGGAGGCAGATCCAACTGCCAATCAGCTGCTCATGCTAAATCAGGCTGTGCTGAAGGTGACCAGGCTGTTTGCTGCAAGGAGGCAAATTGCTGGGAGGCAGAGGCTGAAGGGTGGGGCCGGCTGGTGGGTGGGACTTTGGCAACATTCACTCTATAAGATGCACAGATATTTCCACCCACTTTTTTGCGGGGGATTCGTCTTATACACCGAAAAATACAGTATTTATTTACCATTTGAATTCATTTTTTAAAATCCCTTACTTTAGCAACAATTCGTAGCATAAACATGATTGTCCAGAATATTTTTCAGTAAAAATCTCTGAGTACTAAGGAAATTTGGGGTGATGGGAACTCCCATCATGGGGATGAAATCCATTTTTGGAGAGTCATTGTCCCATTTCTATTCACACTTTTCTTTGGGAATCGTTTATACAAGATAACAGATCCACATAGAACAGATAAGTGGACTTACAGTTGATAATAGCCCTCAAGACTGCTGTTACTTTCCTGAACTTATTACTCATACTGGCAGTCATATAATCACTGTATTTTTGATGAATCCACAGATTCATTTTTACAAACCAGTTGAGTGGTGATGGGAAGTGGGGGCTGTGGCAAAAAAAGAAACTCTGGTGGACCCATTGCGGGACCTTCAGACACACAGTTTGGAATCTTTGACTCAGAGGTACTAGCTGTAATAATCTGTTGTCCAAAATTATATACTTGGATAAAAGCTTGATTGCTGTTTTAAATATTTGGATAAATGCTTATCTAGCTGATCCTGGTAGCATTCTTTGTATTACAGTATTTTATGCTGTTTATTTAATTTTATCTAGTTTTTCACAACATGCATTTTTCTGGTGAAATAGCAATATGAATATCTTTATAGATAATTTAAGTTATCTATTTAATTGCTTTCTTGTGAATTATTATTAAGCTGAATTTGCATGTCTAGGATTCACAATTTCACGTGCTTCTGTTACTGCCTTTCTCTGCACGTAGATTGAAGAATCTTGTTCAGTAGTCTGTTGGATATAGGTTCAGTCATATATTGCAGTAAGCCAGATTTTACCTTAGCATGTAGCATAGTTATTGTATTTTATCAACAATGAATGATAACTTACTAACAGAAGAGAAGTATAACTTAGCATGTTGTATGGTTGATTCATCTATCTTTTGCTGGCCATGCATCATTGGCCATTCTGTGGATACTGGCAAATATCCAAAAAATTTGAAGAGCACCAGATGGTTGACTCCTGCCATAGAGGTTTTAAGGGAATCTCTTTGTTCATTTTAGCCACTTCAGCACTGCCTCTAGTAACAGTAAATGGGCTGCTTTGGAGTTTATTGTTTGAAAGTTGTGAAAGAATATAAATGAAGGTAATACTGTTCTTGGCTTAGCAGGAAACTATCAATATTTAAAAGTCTAAAACCCTTAAAACATGTGTTAGGAAGCTGTTGAATTTAAGATTAAAATAATGCAGGCATCATCCCCCCCTCCCCATTATTTCTCTGATTAAACCTGTTAGTTTGATGCAGCAAGTATGAAGTTTTAGAAAATACAAACCTCCAAATATTATAGTTAAGTGACTGTAGGAGAGAAGAAAACTAAGTTCAAGATTTTAGGAATGTGCCCAGCAAAATTTATCAACCCAGAGTCAGCATTTAGGTTAATATTTAAGTGATCTGGGGATGGGGAAGGTGAGGAAATCCTGAATACTGTTTATGGAATTTCTCCTGAAGTACAAACAAGATACTGTACAGCACAGGTAGTCCTCGACTTACGACCACATTGAGCCCAAAATTTATGTTGCCAAGTGAGACATTTGTTAAGTGAGTTTGATCCCATTTCATGCCACCGTTAAGGGAATCACTGCAATTGTTAAGTTAGTAACATGGTTGTTAAGTAAAACTGGCTTCCCCATTGACTTGACTTGTCAGAAGGTCACAAAAGGGGATCACAGGACATCACAGCCATCATCAACATGAACCTGTCGCTAAGCATCCAAATTTTGATCGATGCCATGTTACCTTTTTCAATGCCGTTGTAACTTTGAATGGTCACTAAATGAACTATTGTAAGCCGAGGACTACCTATACATCTAAAATAGTTTCTGAGCAGGAACTGTATACTCAGTTCAGAGGTGTCATTTCCGATCCAGTTCTCTTTAGTTTTGTTTGAGCTGGGAAGAACAAGAAAGTCAACTATTCCTTCCTCTGACTTGTGTGCTCAGTTTTCTTTAAAAAAAGGTTTCTTAGTTGTTCCATCTAGTTTTTTTCTTGATTTCCCAAACCCTTGTGGTTTAAACTCTTCTTTAAAGTTCAGACTCCCCAATAAAGTTTGGTTTCACTGCTCAGGTCTACACACCTAAGTCTTCTTTAGCTTAGACTTTGTAAGTCTAATACGGAATATGTGCTTGTATAGAGATACATTCAGAATTTTCTAGAGTTCACAGAATTATGTGTTGGGAGACTCAGCCTCCAAGCAGCTTGCAACAGGATTCTCTCTGAATCCCTTCAATTAGTTTTCAACCATCGCAGCCATTACATGTGTGTCTTTGCCATCTTAGTTTTTAAACGTTTCATATTTTTCATATTATTTCTTTTCTTCTGTCTTCTGACCTGTACTTTTGTCACTGAAGATTAGGTGGGGGTGGTTGGGGGGGGGGAGAGTCCTTTGTCTTCAAGCCATCTGGTCTAATAGAACAACAGTGTTGGAAGGGACCTTGGAGCAGTGGTGGAATTCAAATTATTTTTACTACCGGTTCTGTGGGTGTGGCATGGTGGGCGTGGCAGGGGAAAGAATGCAAAATCTCCATTCCCACCCCACTGTGGGGCCAGCCAGAGGTGGTATTTTCCGGTTCTCCGAACTACTCAAAATTTCCGCTACCTGTTCTCCAGAACATGTCAGAACCTGCTGAATAGCACCTCTGCCTTGGAGGTCTTCTAGTCCAATCCCCTGTGTAAACAGGAAATCCTATACATTTCAGACAAATGGTTGTTGAATCTTTTCTTAAAAATCTCCAGTGTTGGAGCACCCGCAACATCTGGAGCCAAATCATTCCACTGATTAATTGTCAGGAAATTTCTCCTTAATTCTAGGTTGGTACTTGCCTTGATTAGTTTCCATCCATTGCTTTGGCGAATAGGTTGATCTCCCCTCTTCTTTGTGGCCCCTCAGATATTGGAATACTGCTTTCATGGTCTACATCTTAGGTGTCCTGTATACCATTGAGATCATAATTCAATTCCATTTTGCTTCCAAGGGTGGTATCTCCCTAGTTTTGCTTGATGCTATATGTTCATATAGAAATACGTTCTTTTTTTGAACTATTGGACCTCAAACTATCAGCCTTTTCATGGTACTGATCAGTGTGCATATACCTTTTTAGACAGCCCACAGCATATTGATACAGATTATTATACACATTGGCCTTCGATTTTTCTCCTTGCTTTCAAGCACTTTACTAGAATCTGGAACAGCATAAGAGCATTTTCTATATCTATGGCATCACATATCCAAGTCTTTTCTCTTCTACTCCATTGAGGCAATTCTCAGATGTAATTGTAACCCTGCATAATCACTTGAGCAGAAATCACCACCATCTTCCATACAATCTGTGAGGCCTGCATCATGAGAGGACCCTTTTGTTTCACTGCCTAACTAGATTCCTTCAGGGATTAACAGTCTAGTTGTAAATTTCTAGGACAGTTACTGTTGTACTTTCTTGTAGAGCTATAAATCAGAGTTCAGCCCTTTGTCTAAACTGCTAGGGGCCCAGCATTAATAATGCAGTTAAGTCAGTCTGATAATCAAAAACTGAATAAAATGGTCAGGTTTCAAGAATAAGATACTTGGCCCAGTCATGAATTAGATACGTCTTCAAGGCAGAGCCAAACACAGGAAGAAAAAAATAATCACCCCACTGAAAGAGGCTTAATTATCCAAAAATTACTTACTCCCATTCAGATGCAGCAAAAGTGGAACAGTCCCTATCAAGCAGTTATTCCTTTGCCTTGTCATCATCTGATTCACTGCATGTTATTATTTTATCAGCAGTTCAGTGGTTTCCAAGGGCACAAATCATCTACCGTATGTTTTTTTCTTGGCTTGCATTGGAGTTGGATTCCATTCATTTTTTTTAATTATTTGAATCAGGCTGTTTTGGAAAAAGTGGAGAGGAGTGAACTTTTTAACAGCTTCCTAGTGGAATAGGTAGAACAATTTAATATATTTTTTACGTTTTGAAATTTCTTATAGGTAAGACAGCTTATTGAACATTTTTTCATCAATAGCTGATTGACACATATTTATGGAGTTTAAAAAAAATACTAGGGAAAAAAACTGTAAGTTTTTAATTGTAGAAATAAAATAGGTGGATCAAAAGTATTGGAAGCATTTGGTCCTGGATTCAATGCGCACAGTTTGCCAGTTCTTATATATCCCATGTATTGAACTTCTATGATCTAGAAAGAGCTCAGCATGAAAATACTATTCATTAAGAAAAATTAGATGAGTTTTGCCTTCTAATTAGCTGCTAAAAGCCACTGACTTTCTGCTCGAAAAACGGACTCCTCAGCTCAAAAACATTTATGTTCTCATTTATTTTTCTTAGTGTGATGAATAAATAGCTGTTCATTAAAAAAAAAACCACATAAAGCAAGACCCCAATATTTTTTTAAAATGGCAGTTTATGTATGTGAAATTAATTCTCCCAGAATGCACAAAAGACAATAGATTTGTAGGAAAAGTACATAAAAAGTGCAAACAGGTATCAGTGAGGTAATTTGTCTTTTACATTAGTCTCTTGAGTTGTGTTATATGTTGCTTTTTTCTAAATCATACATTTTAGGGTTTTTAATGCGCATCATTTTTATATGCAAAGAAAACCTGTAACTCCACATCACCATGCAAAAAAATCTGAAGTTTGGAAACATTTTCTGGTCTTCAGTAACCAGGACACACTATCCCTGGTGCCAAGTCCCTTCTCCAAAATTTGTAACATCTTAGCAGTTACTGTTTTTGAAAACGGCTCTGAATAGAAAATACTGTTTTGGTACTGATTTCTTTAACCATAGGTTTGTGCCATAAGGCAAGAGTAAGCAAAGTGTTACCTTCCATAATCCCTAGCCATTGGGTATGCTGGCTGAAGTTTAAGGGAGTGGTAATATAAAAATGCCACATTGCCTATCCCTGCCTTAAGGCTTGGATTAAAAGTGTGGTTGAAAAATGAATTCATGATTGAAGTTTCAATGATTTCTAATCCAGGCAGTTTCACTGTGAATATCCTACCAAGTTCTTGTAAAAGAAGGATTGTGCAAAGAAAACTGAATGCTCTTTTCAATAAAAAGTTGTGTTTACATGAATTGGACCAACAACAAAGAGGACTACCTTAATGTAGTAGCTTTCCCTCATGCCTCTTAACACAGTACATTCAACTCAACAAGAGAACCTGAACTACTGGTTGTTGCAGATATTCTGCTGAAGGCAGAAAAAGTTAAATGGATTGTTTTCTGCCTGCACGTAGAAGAATATTGAAGCGCTTTATGAAGAATGAGTAGGATGGAAAGTGCATTGGATTATCAATGTATTGTCTACTGATTGGGCAGCTGTGTAAAGTCCTAGCGTCCCTGAGAACATATACCAAAGATGGTCAGACGACCATTGAAAATTTTGCATATTTAATATGTGGAAGAATGTTTCAGCACTTTGGGTTCTCATAAATACTAATTTGAAACCAGTGGTTTTTATATGGTTTCTTGCTGGAACAATCTGAGGTCCGTCTTGTTCAAATTTCAGGTATGCTGTCAAGCTCAAAAGTAGAGTCTTCCTCTGCATTCCCCAGAACCATATTTTATCCAACTCTATGGAAGTTTCACTTGAACGATCTGCTAATATGAAAGGGATTCAATTGGAAAGTTAGGGCTGGTGGGGAAACCACTGGATGAGTGGGACAGGCAAAAATTATCTCGGTTGGATCTTGCCACCCTCACTAGTTTATGCATCCCTGCAGGTTTGAATTGAGATCTCAAGTTAATTCTGACTTCTGTCTTCAGCAATTGGCAGCCAAGGTTTTTGCCCATTGAGTTACCTCTCTAGGTTTCAAATCTTTCGTTGTGCATTTTCTTCATTGTTTCTTAATATATTTTACAAAGCCTTCATAGCAACTCTATAAAGTGCTAGTCATCAATGCATTTCCTAACTATTTGTTCCTTTATTGTTGATCCTAAAAGGCAGAAGCTATTCACCACTTCGATGTCACCAGAAATAATCACTATTTTTGTTACAATCTAACCACGGTAAAAATATTTTAAAAAATATTAGGAAATAAACTTGTTATCATCAGAAGCTTAGAATAAAATGCTACCTGAAACTGGATGTAAGACAGAAAGGGAAGTTCAGTCCAATCTGCTCACACATTTAATGAATATTCAAGGGGTGGTAGTGATAGTGTTGTTTATATTCTCCAGGACCAATGTTTCACTGGTTGTGGTACTTAAAATTACTTAAATTATTTTCTAGTTTACAAAAAAAAAACCAAAAAAAAAAACCAACAACCCACAGGCTCTATCAAATTCTACAAAATACCAAACAAAACTCTTTTCTATCTTTGCTTACATCATTTCTGTAAATATTTTATATCAAGATAGTGAGGGTTCATATCTTATTTCATTGCATATGTGTGAGGTAAAGCAAACTATGAAAAAGAGATATGACTAAGTCATTAATCTAAGGTTCATGGTTCAGTAGGGATCTGAATCTACTTTTTGTGTACAAATGCAATAGTCTTATCCATTAGATCAACTTGGATCTAATAACATGTTTTATAGTTTCATGATTCAATCCTCAGAATATAGATGGGTTTTCTCTGTTTAGGCCCTTCCTCCATAAGAAGTCTAATAACAACCAAAATATAACAATAAACTTGCTGTTTGTAGGGAGCAAATTTATTTCAAAATGACATGTTTCTCTGGAATTGTTTAATTTTAATACAAAAACAGGGAGTTGCTTAAGTAAACCTTAATGCTTACCTTCAGTTTTCTTGACCAACTGCATTTTTGTTCAGTGTTTATGATATGTTGATTAGTAATTGCTCCTGATGAGCCAAATCTGATTAAACTCCAAGGAAGTGCTCATGTATTTCCTAAGGTATTTTATAAGTGAATCAAAGATTCAGGTATTTCAGATATGGAAAATGTGCAGATTGCTTAAGATGTACAGTACGACATTGCTCACTCTAAGATACAGAGTCCTGTCTGCCCTTAAAACCCTTTGTTCTCTTGGCTGAATGCGGTTAATTAGCAACTGTCTCCATAGCAACTGCCTCATAGTCCAAAAACATTGCCTAGTTTTTGCAGTTTAGCTTATCACACTGTTTACCTGAAGGGCTTTTCACTGCGCTGGGTCTCATTTGAGTTGGCCGCATGCCTGTCCACGGAAGTGAATTGTCAAGGTAGAGGAGGGGAAAAAACAGCAACTCCATGGCAGCAAGATGCTGTATGGGGAACTTTAAAAAGAAAAAGTTTCACAAAAACAAAAATTAGAGTTTTATTGTGAGTTACATTAAGCCTTAAATTATTGGGCTTACTTAGATTGGTGTTGCATTTTTTTCATCCCTTCCTGGGTGCAATGGTCTGACCTATTGAAAGTTCTCTTTTGTTTTTAAGGACATGGAACAATTAGCAATCTTACAGCCCTGCTTTTCTGCAATTAGAACACCTTCCATTCATCAAACAATAATAACATTCCCACACAACATAACCAACTTTTTTAAAAAAACCTTATTTGAAGGACCCTACCATTTCAAAAGCTCTTTTCTTGAGTGCCAAGGAAGGTTAATTGTCAGCTATTCTTTTCAAAATTGCATTCTTCATAAGCTTTTGTTTTAGAAGGTTATACCTGAAACATATGTAGTAGTATGTTTTTAAGTAATTCACTGGCATTACCACTTTTCTTTCTTTCTCCACAACTACACTTATAAAGGTATTTCTGCCTTAACTATCTGAAGGACATCACAATTTATTCCTTAGCAAATAAGATATGTAGTTTTTATATTTTCAATTGAAAAGGACTCAAAACGTTTGGAGTTTTTCATTTTTTTATCACATGAACCTTTGGGGGAAAAGGTATATACCATTAGCTTTTTCACGTTCTTCAGTTTTAACTTTAAAATGTCCTGGGCGTATGATTTTATTTGTTGTCAGTTTACAGAAATGTGCAAACCAGAACCTGAAGAATATGAAATGATTCAGTCAATCACTAAAGCAAAGAAATAATTCAGAAAATGTCAAGAGTCCACTTTTTGATCTACTCTGTGATGGTGTTGATAATAGTATAAGGACATCTTTGGGTTTCTGAAAATCAGATGGCTTGTAAACAGTACTGACTAGATCTAGGGTTCTAGACTGCAGAAAATTTGTCAATGAATACGGTAGTTCTATTGTGTTTTGTTGCTAGCATGGCACATTTTTCTAGCTTGTGCAGTCTGCAAGTTTTTGGAAGGCTGAAGCTCAAACATGCATTTAGATCCACCTTGTTTTTAAAAACTGCCAGGATAAGAGCTGCGATTTGGAACTTCATAAATGATTTTTAAGGAAAAGCAATTATGCCTAGTCCTATAACAGATAATTATTTTTTCAAATCATTATTGGTTATAGGGTTAGCACTTTTTGTTGTTTCCAGTTCTATTAATAAGATGATTTTTAAGAATCTAAACTCCCTTAAAAAGACATTAGTCAAGCAATTAAGAGATTATGATTATGGTAGTACAAATAAATAAATAAAGCACTCCCCTGTTCCAATCCTCAACTGTGATTCCTAAGGTAGCCTGAAATGGTTTTGCATAGCTGTGGCTAGTGCCTCATTAGAGCCTTTTCTTTGTACAAATAATCCTTGTACAAATAATCCTTGTTTAGGGACTATTCGTTCCATTCATAGGTAATGAAAAAACAATGTTGTGACCAATCCTTTGCAGGTCTGTAAAATAAAGAAAGCTGAAATAAGATTGAAAAGACCGTCACAGTTTCAGTTAATGACTGCTTCATTTAATGACTGAGTTTCCAATCCCAATATCGTTTCTAAAGAAAAACTACCTGTATGCCTTCTTTATATATATTTGGACTAATGAATTATGTTCTTTCCTATTGGGATGAATAGTGGGTCTGTATTTTACTTCAGTCTTGAAATATTTCCTTTTAAAAAACCTAATATCTTCTTTTGTGTGATGCTTATATAATCCATGCTTACATACCTATATGACTTCCTCTATTTATTTATTTTTAAAGATACTGTCCGTGTGTTAGGGGATGAAATTTGTTTTGTTCTTATCATTATACAGTTACTGAATTGACATTTTGGCACTGTATTAATTAAAGTTCAAACTACTTTTGCCACTTTCTTGTTATGTGACCCTGGTCCAATCACATAAGAGTTGTTTGAATTGGCTTCTGCAACTAGGCAGAATGCTAAAGTTCTCTGTTCTAAAGGACAATAGAAATGTATTGCTCTGAGGCAATGTTTGTTTATTTAGAGTATTGATGTTGGACTAGAATCTCATTTTTTCCACTCTGTAAAGCAGACTTGGCAAGTATACTAGTCTTTCTAACTTAGAGCAAGGTTGATGCCTTTGGATAGACTATAATTACTAAATAGAGCTTTAGTTTACTTCCCTAGGTTTTCTGTTAATCTTAATATCAGCGTATGATGGCGAACCTATGGCATGTGTGCCAGAGATGGCATGCAGAGCCCTCTCTGATGGCATATGAACTGTCGCCCCAGTTCAGCTCCGCTGCACATGTGTGCGCGCCTCCTGCCGGCCAGCTGGTTTTTGAGTCTCTCTGCTGCGCATGCGGAGGCCGCATGCGTGGGGTGCATGCCAGGGACTGCACGCATATGCATGGGGGTGGGACACATGCAGGGGCTATACGTGGGGGGTGGGAGCATGCATGGGGGGCTGCACATGCATTGCATTTTGGGGGTTTGGGCATGCTTTGGGCACTCGGTCCGGAAAAGGTTAGCCATCACTGGTATAGGTAATCCTCGATTTACAACATTGTTTAGAGACCAGTCAAAGTTACTACAGCACTGAAAACGACACTGACTTATGACCTTTTTTCACACTTACAAATCATTGTGGCATTTCCCACATGGTCATAATTTAGATGCTTGGCAACTGGTTCATATTTATGACTGCTGCAGTGTCCTGGGCTCATGTGATCACCTTTTGCGACCTTTTGACAAGCAAAGTCAAAGGGAAAGCCAGATTCACCTAAAAAACTATGTTACTAACTTCAACAACTGCAGTGTTTCACTTAACAACTGTGACAAGAAAACGGTGCAAAATTCTCTTAACACATGTGTCACTTAACAACATAAGTCATAAGTCAACATGGTCATAAGTTGAGGGCTACGTTTATGGCTAATCAGGGCAGACTAAGGATTTTGTCATCATGCTAAATGAGAGGCTGTTTCAAAGTTAAATTATGTGAGGCAGAGAAAGACTTCAGTCTATGAAGGTACCGTTTTCCCCCGAAAATAAGATCGGATCTTGTATTATTTTTTGCTCCAAAAGATGCATTAGTGCTTATTTTCTGGTTAGGTCTTATTTTGGGGAAAATACGGTATTAAATCTATCTGGCTGACAATCTTAACTGGGGCTTATTTTGTAGATAATGCTTATATTACCAGCATCTTAAAAAATCATGCTAGGACTTATTTTCCAGTTGGGTCTTATTTTCGGGGAAACAGGGTAGTGTGCTTCACTCTCAAGGTATGAAGGATATGCAAAGCACCTTTTCTGGTGCTTCTGTTAGCTGAAAATGGTCTTCTCCATCCATATAGAATCCTGTAAGTCAAAGCTTCTCTGAAGACTTACATTACCCTACCTAACACTTCATGTGGGTTCATATTTTATTTTTTTAAGTGATTCAGAAAGAGAGGAAGACTGGGGGAGGAGGTTTAACATTTCATATCTTTACCTTGACCAGATAATTTCCTATGGAGGTTTGCAACTTCTCTGTAAGGATTACGATCTACTAACTATATACAGTCTTCCTTCAGAGGAAAAGTGATAGGAAGAATGCTGATGCAGGAAAAAAACAAAACCCATTGAATTCAAACATGAGAATGGTATGTTCTGTGGCAGTGAGACTAGCTAAGAAAGCTCTCTTGTGTTCTATATCGGGAGTCTCCAACCTTGGCAACTTTAAACTTGGAGGACTTCAACTTCCAGAATTCCCCAGGCTTTGTTGGGAGTTGAAGTCCTCCAGGCTTAAAGTTGCCAAGGCTGGAGACCCCTGCTCTACATTAATACTCACAAATAATCAGCCTGCTCCCTTTTCTTTTATGAACCCATTTAACCCATTTTCTTTTATAAACCCATTTAACAGATAGAGACTGGTTCTTTCTGATTCATCTTAACTAAATTTGTTAGAGGCAACTAAGGAAAAAAAACAGTTGTATGAACTGGAACTTGTCTTTTAATGTTAAATTAAACTGTTGACTGGTTGCTTAGTAATCAAAAGAAGCACACAGCTTATTCTTAGAATCATTTCAGAGAATCTCCCAGTACTAAATTTTCATTGCCTCGCAGTAGTATTGATGCATACAAGTGCATGCTGCATATATATGGAATCAAATGTTTGATCTAATTTTCTCTAAACAGTTTCTGAAGTAGTATTTTCACACACTTTTAGAGAGATGAGATGTTTTTCTCCTGGATCTGGGGGAAAGTGAACAACGATGATTATTTTAAGAGACTAAACTAAACTTAATCTTCCTTCTCTTGTTATGGAGTCCTGTGGCCACCTGCAGTTCATAAATATGTGGATTTTCCTATTTGCTTAAACATATTCCAAGTTATCATTAATATTTTTATTTAATAGAAAATGAAGCAAGCATTTGACAATGCAGAAACACATTTTAATATATTCTGCCCTACGAAGCGATTTTGTACTTGTTATGCCACCCTTGTCTTCTGGCTTCTTTGAATAACAATTATTGTTTTAAAATATTACAAATAGTTTTTGTGTAATGAATACATATTAAGTCAGAGAAGAAAACAAGGAAATTAGTAGACTTTTGGTAAATGGATGACAGTCTTGAACAAAATTGTAGCAAAGAACTATTCTAGAATTTGCCTGTTTTATAAATAAACTACCAAACAAAAGAAGAATATATTTATTGCACAGACACAAACCACAAATAAAATCTCAATAAGTCTTAAAATAATGAAGATTCATCAAGTATAAGTTTAAAGTTAAATAACATTGTGAATTTCTAGCATTAAACATACATTTTAAGTACCGTAGTGCTGCCATCCTTATGGTTTCTGAAATACTGCTAGAATGCATCTGGGTGCCTATTGTCTAGGACTGATGAAAGTGTGAATCTAACAATTTTAAATTACATAAATTTTATCGATTTTAAATTTTTTACTAATTTTAAATGGGGTTTTGGTTTTTATAAATTTTTAAAGTTCTAGGCTAATTATAAGAAGTTTTTTAACTTGCATTTTAAATTGTATATTGTAGTGTCTGTATTTTATTGTTGCCTGTACACCGCCCTGAGTCCTTCGGGAGAAGGGCGGTATAAAAATCAAATAAATAATAATAATAATCTGTAAGGCATTGCTACTTCTTCCTGTTGTATTTTTGTAATATTAAAACTAGTCATTAGGTTTTCTGATTCAAATATAAATCAACACTTCCATATTTCTTTTTCAAATTGGAATATAAATACTGTTAAAACTCCATCTTACCCCAGTGTAAGCACACCTGAAATGCTAAGCTCTGAGTTACAAGAATTATTTAAAGTTAGGGTAAACATCAACTCTGCATACTTTGATTTGAATTAGACCATTTTTGAAGCACTCAAAAGCTCCAGTAAACATGTCAGTATTCTCTGGGGTTGTCCCATCACCTTCAATGGAGTTCCTACTTCAATTCAAATTATGTATTCATGAGGACCCAATAACACAGCCACCATAATACATTTTTTTCCAGTTATATTAAGAGATAACAGTTGTATTTGCACAAAAAACCAAAAAAGCTTCTAAATGTTATTAGTTTTCTAGTGCAACATAAATATTTAAAAATGAACTTAATCCAGAGTGTTATTAAATATAGTTGTTTGGAGTTAGTTGTAGTTGTAGGTGGCATCAAATCAAATTAAATCAATCAATCAATCAATTGCCTGCAGGCCTAAAAAAACCTTATCCAGTGTGTCACCCACAACATTTCAGTGTTGCTGCCTGGCATCAACCAGAGCAACAAGGCCCCTAGCAGTTAGAAAATCCCGCACTTGGATCTCACATCAGATTTTCTTGCTTTACACAACTTTGGCAAAACTGAAGGAGGGAATGGATTTATTTACAAGGAGAACACAGGTCTTCTCATATCAAAAGTACATAAGCTAACTGAATTGTGAAATGGGGCAAGTCTGTTTGAATATGGGAAACATAAACAGTCCCTAATATTTTCCAGTTCATTGCATTTTCCATACTTCCCTCTGCCAATAAACAGTCCAGAGCTTGTTTACAGGAGCTCCAAGTTCTAAATTAATCCTGAAGCATTCCTATTATTTTCAAGTTTCCTTATTAAAACAATTCCTTATTTCCTTACATGCATCTGAAAAGGCAATCTTGGAAGGGAAAAGTGATGTAGCTGGATGAAGTGTCTTCTGAAATTTTGATACATGAATAAAAGTCCAATTAAGGGACCTGGAGGAGAGTGAAAACACTTCAGTTAGCATCATTTTAAAGAACAGTGTAATGGAAAACTTTTATAAAACCATGTTGTATAATTTTCCCAATTTATATTCCATTGTGTCATTTTTATGCATCACAATACTTAAATTATTAGTATAAACTATAACACAGTGGAATATGAGGAGGCACTTGAAGCAAGACTAACTCTATACAAGTACATTTGTAAATGCTGCCCAGTCTAAGCTGATAAATTTTCTTTGCACCACAAAGGACAGTTATGGCTCTAATTAAACAATGAATCTGTAAATACCCACATGTTACACATTTGATCCTTTGGGGAGAGTGCTGTTTATTCCAGAACAGGATTAAACACCATTCACTTGGACAGAAAAATCATCTGCTAATAGCACATGTGCTGTCTTGTCTGGATTGAACTTCAGCTCATTCACCCTCACCCGGTCTTTACCGTGACAGTATCTGACTTGGAACAGAACAGCCTTTGCCTCACTTGGTCCTCAGAAGTAAAACTCTGGGTCTTCAGAATAATGAAGACAACTGTAATCTCAGTCACACCTTCATGTTCAACAAGTTAAACATCAAGGAAATGAGGATGGTACTTCGTGAAACTGCACAGAAAAATAGAATGGGTTTGACCCCCCCCCTTTCTCTTTAGAAATGATTATTCAGGTGTGAGCAGAGACACTGAAACCGGAAACACTATTCCAGCTGCAGCGAGTTTGGATAACCACTCCAACAGGATACAGTTAGCAGATGATACTGAAAACTCTTGAGAGATCCTAGAAAATCCATAGGATTTCATTCTTCTATGTCTCTCTTGCAAAGATCATCTTGCAAGGTGAATGAGGCATTTCAGTGCTAAAACCAAGTGTAGACTTTGAAATGGATCTAGAATACTCATTTAAAAATATCTAAATCTAATCAGCCACCATTGACTTAGGAACCTTGCCCAGGAACTTAATATCAGCCACAGGTTTATAATTGTTTGGATCTTCTGGGTCCAGCAACATCTTTCTTCAATGAAAATGGAGCTTATAAGTACCTAAACTATTCAAACATCCACTTCCTATTTGAGATAATAGGCTATAAGGGTTAGGATTGAGTAAATATAGAGTTGGGTGAACTCTATTGAGCACGTCTTCTGTATCTGTAAGTGGAAAACTCATCCAAAAGAATCTGATTAATGCTTAGGGCACTTCTATACATCAAATTACATTTTATTCTCAAAGTTTACAGCCAATTTTTCAGAGGCTGCAATAGAGCTCGCTATGTGTTAAAGAATTCATCACACAACTTAATGTACTCAGCATTCCCTGAACACAGAAGTGAAGTTCCAATGTTGAATAATTGTTGCCCACAATTCTAGAAGTAATAAAATATATATGGAATCTGCAAAGTGTTTTGCAGCCTGATTCACAGCATTGATGGGAGTCTTTATTTCAGTTTGTCAATTTATTTTGATGGGGTGATTTCTGTCAAAAGCTTTCTCAATCTAAAATGCCCGTACAAAGTGTTGCACAGTCCTATTTAACAACAGAGGCGACAAATTCTTTCACCCAGTGGAGTTTTATGTCAGTGGAATGGGGGGGGGGGAGAAGGAATTTTCTGCATTTATCATTTTCCTTGTAACCCTCTTGTAGCTGCTTCAGAGAGTTGGGTGCCTCTTTGCAACAATGTAGGAGGCAGCTTGTTGAAGTGTGGGTGGCCAAAAGCGAGGGAATCATTGTCTTTTCCTGTTAAATGATTCTTTATATATTTTTAAATATCTTTTGACATTTTCTTCTAGCTTTCAAAAATTCAAAGAATTTTTGATAAGCATCAATATTCAAAATATTATTGCATTTACTTTGATATAACATACGTGCTAACTTACTTTAATCAATTTTATTTTGAAAATAGGAGCTCCAGGGTATATTTTATGCATTGAACATGACTTTTTTTGATATAAAAAACAACTTTGTATATTTGTAACAACATTTCTAGCTACAAAGTGAACACTTAATTTAAAAACTAGATAAATTCAAAATCACTGTCATTTCTCTTGAATATATATACACAACTTTCTTTGTAAGAAACTTTTTTATTTCTGACTGACAGAATTTACAATCTTGTGAATACCATGTTATAAGGAAAAATAGTACAGCAATTTAATTGTGAGATATTTGAATATATGGTATATTATTCAAAGGATTGGTATTAATAATTGCTGTAAGGTAATAGATTGTAAAATATTTATCATTGGAAAAATAATATATAAATTCACCCACAGAAATTCAAGGAAAACCAAATACTACATCATGTTAGACTTCTTATCTGCTATCATTATTTAGCAGATTATCCCTTCTAATTCGTTATTTCTTTTTCTCTTCCATTCTTGGAAGTAGAGGGAGGAATATAAATAGAATAAGCATCAAATGTAGAAACTAGAATATGTAACCATGCCGTGTCACTTTGCACCTTTATATTTGGAAATAAGCTGAAATGCTGCAGTAATATTCTTAAGGCTGTGTGGTGCTTCAGATCTGTAGAGGGAATGATGTTTCAGAGTTCATTAGGTACAAACGGAAGCTCCTGTCTGCTTCTTTAAACCAGGATTGCAGGCCCAGGTTTCCACTGTATTCAAAAGATGGTTGCACAATCCTAGGAAAATACATGATTGCTTTAAGTAGTGCAAGAAGTTTGTGTCTACACCTTTTTGTCTCCAAATCAAAAGAACTCTGTATATATAATAATTACTTTTGCATAACACAAATTCTTATAAATGGTGTATTTATAACAATTCTGAACAAAAGATGTGACAGGGCTAAATAGTTAAAGTTCACTATGAAATGGTTAATCTCAGAAAGTGCAACTTTTTAAAAAGATGATAATTACACCTGTCCTTGACATGTAGGTGGCCACACTCCAATGTAGGCAAGGTCTGAATAAAGAAATAGGTGGTGCCAAAGCAAAAAATTAGCATAATTTAAATTCAAACTTAAATAAAATACTATTAATGTGGTCTCTGTGAATCTGTTTAAGAGCCAGGACTATATCTTGAAAAGTTGGATAGCCAGGGCCTTTCAAGGAATATATGTTACTCTGGAGCATCAGCTGTAAACCAATGTTTTATAAATTGTCTGTAGGAATTTAGGCTTTTTGTCTTTTTTTCCAGCTTGTGTGTGTGTGTGTGTGTGTGTGTGTGTGTGTGTGTGTGTGTGTGTGTGTGTTTGTGTGTGGCAGAGACCATATTACTTTATGCTTTCTTGTATAGTGAATGAAAGTAACCTTTATAATATAGTTGCTGATTTCATCCATATTTTAGAGCACATTCTCCCAAATCACACTGCTAAGCACAAATCAGCTGTTTTTACTAGTGTAATAAAAGCCGTACCATTAATTTAGAAGCTAGCATTGGAAAGGAGGTTTTAAGTCCTACAGAAATGGAAAGTTTAAAGCAGAGGTATCCAACCATGGCATCTTTAATATCTGTGGACTTCCAACTCCCAGAATTCCTTAGCCAGAAATGCTAGCTGGGGAATTCTGGGAATTGACGTCCACAGGTTTTAAAATTGCCAAGGCTGGTCACCCCTGGTTTAAAGGTTGACTGACAGCCATCATAAGCATGAGGACTATATGGCTCATCTCCTGTTTTCAAACTTCGTAGCCTTTCTACATCATCCACAATTCCCTCAATAGCAGTAGCATAGCATTTAGACTTATATACCACTTCACAGGGCTTTACAGCCCTCTCTAAGCGGTTTACAGAGTCAGCATATTGCCCCCAACAATCTGAATCCTCATTTTACCAACCTTGGAAGGATGGAAGGTTGAATCAACCTGGAGCTGGTGAGACCCGAACTGCCAAACTGCTGGCAGCCAGTGATCAGCAGAAGTATTTATTTATTTATTTATTTATTTGTTCGTACTTTTATACCTCCCTATCTCCCTGGGGACTCAGGGCGGTTTACAGCCAAATAAAAACATATAAATATACAGAATAAAACATTAATTTAAAAAACTTATTAAATAGGCCGAATATTTAAAATAGAAATATAAATAATAAAACCCCATTAAAACCAGATTTAAAATTTAAAAATTCTAGTCCAGTCCTGCAGTACTGCATTCTAACCAATGCACCACAATTTAAAAATAAATAAATTTCAGTCTTTCTTCTGTTACAGAGAAAGGTCACAAATTAGATGAAAAATCCATAAACTTAAAATTAAGAGGGAGGGGGAATCCAACACCTTACTTAAATTAGTAGTCCTCATCAAGAAACATAAGCAAAATATTATAAGGCTGTATATATAGAGCAATTTTAGCATTCTTTTAACCTCATTTGTTCTTTAAAAATAAATAAATAAAAAAAATACAGGCTCCTGATTTAATATTTAAGAAATGACTATAATAATCATAAATGTTTTTTCCCATTACATTTTTATTGGCTTCCACGTGAAACAATCTATAAGACAGCCAAAAGGTATTATAAATACAGAACAGTTAAACGTAAAAATGTTTTAATGTATTTTCTGCCATTTTTTAAAAACCTCACTACCAGTTGTTCTTAACATAAAATAAACTAATGACAAAATACTCCTTGTTTTAAAACATTTTCAATTTTCAAAAACTTCAATAAAGATTTCTTAGTTGACTTGACAGTGTCTTTTATGAACTGCTAGTATAGTAGGCTATTATTCACTGAAATGTAAGCCTGGCCCCTTCCTATAGGCAGCCTGCAGGTTTGGTTTTGTTCCATATATTTGAAAAGATCTGCCCTCATTTCCCTCGCAGTAAAACAGAGCTATTGCTTGACAACGCTGTCTAATTTCATGTTGCAATAATTGTTTAATGATCACAATGAGGCTTTGTCCCCAGGGATTTTTTTTTCTGTCGCTGTTTCTTACCCACTCAGCGTAGTTATTAACAGCCAACAATGCTGTCATTTGTTGCAGTGACATAATGTATACCTGTCATCTTAATGAAAATGTCACAGATAGAAAAAGGGCATTGGGTGGCGAAATGCAGTCACTCTTAGAATGCTAGAGCCTGGTTTATACACAGTCACACATACACAAGCAACGACAAATGAAATATTTCAGGCTTCAAGAATGGGAATTGAAATTGCATCCAAATGTTCATCGCTTGTGTTTACCATTCTTGTGCATGAAATAGTTTAAATTACTTCAAAAAAGTTTAACACTCATTTAATTAAGTTGTCAAAATAAAAAAAGGACTTTAATTATATGTTTTCAACTTTATCTAGATTGAACTGAATTCACATTAAGATTTTGTTACTGCCTGTAGAATGAGTGTGTCTGTTTTTCTAGGAGGATTAATTGGGTCTGGGCACCAGTATATCAAGTAGGCATACTGTGCAGTGCAAATTCTAAATAAAGAATGCTTTGCTTATCTCATCTAGTGTTTTTAAAAGTATTATTTAAAGTGTGTGATTTCAAATTGTAGCATTATAGATCCTCATGTTGCCAGTCAGGTCAAAAGCAATCATAAAGCGTTAAAAATGAAAGCATTGTTGCAAGATTTTTCGTCTTCAATTTAGCGGAACAATGGCACATCAGTATCATAAATACGGCTCTTTATGACCCTATAGCTCGGGCATCCTCTAAGCTATACTGTTATAATGCATTTGAATTGAAATTTCATGGTTAAAGCTTATTTCACTATTCTGAACTTGTGGTAAAGTTCTCTGGAAATGTAGTTGACCTCATAGTAGCAGAAATAATAACAACACATAGCTGCCATGTCTTTTGTCGAATCAGCATATTGCCCCTCTGTATTTTTATCCTATGGTGTGTGTGTATGTGCTTTTCCATGATACATGTAGTCCTCGAGTTATGACCACAATTGAGCCCAAAATTTATGTTGCTAAGTGAGACATTTGTTAAGTGAATCTTGCCCCATTTTATGACCTTTCTTGCCTCAGTTGTTAAGTGAATCACTGCAGTTGATAAGTTAGCAACCCGGTTGTTAAGTGACTCTGGCTTCCCCATTGATTTTGCTTGTTAGGAAGTTCCAAAAGGTGATCACGTGATCTTGGGACACAGCAACGGTTATAAATATGAACCAGTTGCTAAACAACTGAATTTTGATCACACGATCAGGAGGATGCTGGAAATGTCATAACTGTAAAAAACGGTCATAAGTCAATTTTTTCAGTGACGTTGTAACTTTGGAACAGTCACTAAGCGAACTGTTGTAAGTTGAGTACTACCTGCAGTACGGCTGTCCTGCATTGATTTTTTTCTCCCAAGCCAACCTATAATAAAGATGCAGCATATACTAACAACAAGGGCAGAGCTTTGCTTTGTGGCTCTTTTATTGTTAATAGTGCAGTGCTACAAAATAGTCTAATAAAATAAATATACAATCATCCGCAGTCAGCTGCCAGAAGCAAAATAGTCTCTTCTTCATTTTCTGGGCAGAGAAATGTTGAGTGAGAAAGTAAACTTAGTTGCAATCAGGTTATTGTACTATAGATACTCATATACAGCCTTTGTAATACATCCACAGCAAAATATAGTGTTAAAGAGAGGAAAAAATATTTTCATGGAAACAACTAGGCAGTTATTAGGACTGGTATGCGTAGTAAGTTTCCCCCTGGGTACTTGGAGTTCCAACAATGGAACTCATTTCAACTAATTGGACACACACTTATCCAGTGGTGGCTGGAACCAGGGATAAATGCAATGACAGATTGTTGGACAGCACAGATTAGTTTGGGATTTGCAGACATGAATGAAAAATCAGATGCATCTTCTGTTATTTGCATCTCAGACATTCGTTTACCTATAATATTTTTGTGGGGAGAGGAGGGTGGGAATTATCTCTAGACCAGTGGTTAAGTGGTCTAATATACATTGATTTAATAAACTGTTTTGGAGGAAAGTATCTATTAAATCTGAACTGACAACGTATCTGTCAATGTACCTCATCCGCAAAGTGATGCATATGACATAATCCTGTCATTTTGCAATAAAGCCTTGGTTTAGTAGATATTAGTTGGTTCAATCCTTAAATTATTCTGTTAGATTAGTAAATTAGCTCTTAATTCATTTTCTCCATAAATAATTTACTCTATTAGCACAACAGCTTTAGCCTACTTCTTTCATACTGGTGACTCACTTTTGCAGCCATTCATTCTTGAGTATTTCTCTTCTTGTTTAAGAGGAAGATTAATTCATTCTTAAAGCTAACCACTACTTTCTACCAATATTTGCATATTAATTTCTCCATCTGTATTTTCCATCTTTAATAATCATTACATCAGAAGATCATTCAATTACTTACTCTAGTTTATATATATTATATATAAACTAGAGTATATCAATTATATATAACTTACAACATTTCCCCCGTGAAACAACTCCCTTGATTTTGATATATTGGTTTTGAGTTGAGTATTCTTCCTTGCATCCCATAATCTCTCTTAACATATTTGTGCAAATCTTCCATAATTTATACCTACTCATTTTGTTTTATACTTTTTCTAAATCAACAAACGTACACTAAACTTCCTGACATGAAGGAATTGAAATGTTGATCATATTACAGTAAATGTTGAATTAGAAGTTAATCATGACATATTTAGTGGCAAAAAGCATATGAATTTAAATCAGGAAAAAAATTTAAGTCCCTGTCCATGCTATCTTATTTTGTTTTTTTGTTTTTTTATTGCTGTATTTTTGCTTATTTTATAAGCAAATTAAACGTTTGTTTATTAAATTTTTATGCTGATTATCTCCCCTATAAGGTGACTCTGGGTGGCTTAACATAAAATAAAATATATCTACTATTCTAGTGGATGCCTAAAACTGTTCTGTATTTTAGATGAAAGTGCAAAGGGGTTGGTTGGTTGATTGTGTGGTATCAAGTTTGTGCTGATTCTTATCAAGCTCACATATATTTTCTCTGGGCAAGACAGCAAAGGAAAGAAGAAAAGTTCTGAAAAAGAAAACATCTTTTAGCTCAGGAAAATGAAAGCATAGAATGGTCTGCTTCTCAAACCTAGAAGACAGGATTAAGGCCAATATTAAGCCCTATGTCCAAATTTTATTACCGTAGTTGCCTGCTGTACTTTTGATGAAATCCCCAAATTTCACTGCTTGCTACTACATTGCATTATTATAGGCTGCTGGCTGCTTCCTAGGGCCTTCCAAGTAAAAGAGACTTTTCGTTGATGGACTGTTAAACCAAAACATTATTTTTATTTTACCTTATTCTTAAGAACTTTTAGCATATCCAGACTCACCTATTAGTATCCAAATTATGCATTCTTCTATCCACATGTTCCTTCTCAGCACCAAAGCACGTTTTCAGACTGTGAGATAATACAACCTCCATATGAAATCTCAGGAATTCCCTCTTTAAAGAAGAAATTTTAAAAAACAAAATATAATTTTATCACACTATAGCAAATAAAGCAAAATATGAGGCTGTTTGTTAAAATGTATTGATTTTCATAGTTTTATGGCAAAGCTAGTAAAAATTAATGCTAACTTTCAAAGTTGCTGAAACTAGGTCACAACACACTTTATGTGATAACTGAAATAAATTTTGTTCATTATAGCAATATAAGAGAAGTATTTGAAAAAAAATAATATGGGAACAATAAATCCAGTGTAAGAAGTACTTAAACCAGTCATATAAATCCTGCCTGAAAATATTTCTACTAATTATATATGTTTTTAGAAATTCTAACAAAGTTTGTGTTCCTGCACAGTCTCATGTGCATACTATTAAAGAAAAATAAACGGCAGGGTTTTATAATTGTGAGGAATTGCAGGTGTGTTACCTTCACAGCTTCAGAGTATCTTATAACAATGTATAGTATCTACATTATTTATTGTCTAACAATCTTTTCCATGAATAAACCATATACCAACTTTCATTGTTTGAAATGAATAAAGAGAAAAACCCAGTATGGATTCTTTAAAATAAACTTTGAATCACATCACCATATGTTTTTTGAAAGAAAAAGTGCCACATCTATGGCTCCAAACAATCCTTGTGTGTTTAGAATTAATTCAGGATTCTTTTCAACCTTGTTTACAGCATCCTGAAAACAAAGGTTTGGTTCTGAAAATTAAAAATAAATATCATTTCAAACCTCAAAAGCCCCCATCACTTTCCCATGTTGCAAGATCCAAACCGGGTCGGTCACCCAGACTGGATCCTGCAATATTATCCTGGGATATGTATTTATTTATTTATTTTATTTATTTATTTTTGTCACAACATTATATAAAAAGGATTATATAGTACATGAACATATGTATGAGTAAATATTAGGAGGTATAAGCATCAATATATATATAGGAAGAAGAAAAGAAAAACAATAGGACAGGAACGGTAGGCACGTTTGTGCGCTTATGCACGCCCCTTATGGTCCTCTTAGGAATGGGGTGAGGTCAATAGTAGAAAGTTTTTGGTTAAAGCTTTTAGGATTATGGGAAGAGACCATAGAGTCGGGTAAAGTATTCCAAGCACTGATGATTCTGTTACAGAAGTCATATTTTCTGCAATCTAGATTAAAGCGGTTAACATTAAGTTTGAATCTGTTGGTTGCTCTTGTATTGTTGCAATTAAAGCTGAAGTGTGAGGTAATGGATTGGTTGATGATTGATTCCATGACTTTGCAGGTGACGCAGCACAGAGAGATCGGTCTTTAACAGGAAGGACATTACAATAGATGATTCTATGAGTTAAACTTAGGTCTTGTCGAAGGCGACGGAGTTCCAAGTTTTCTAAGCCTAGGATTTCAAGTCTGGTGGGATAAGGTATTTTGTTGTTTTCTGAGGAATGGAGAACTCTTCTTGTGAAATATTTCTGGACTCGTTCAGTTGTATTGATGTCAGAGATGTGGTGAGGGTTCCAAACAGGCGAGCTGTATTCTAGAATTGGTCTAGCAAATGTTTTATATGCTCTGGTTAGTAGTGTAGTGTTTTTGGAAAAGAAGCTATGCAGGATTAGGTTTACAACTCTTAGAGCCTTTTTTGCTATGTAGTTACAGTGGGCTTTGGCACTTAGATCATTTGAGATGAAAACTCCAAGGTCTTTAACGGGGTGGGGGTCATCTGTAAGGTAATGTCCATCAAGTATGTACGTAGTGTTTGGGTTCTTTTTTCCAATATGTAAGACTGAGCATTTGCTGGTTGAGATCTGGAGTTGCGAAGTTTTAGACCAAGTGGTTAGATGATCAAGGTCTTTTTGGATGATAGATGCATTGTCTGTGGTGTTAAATAGTTTGACATCGTCAGCAAAGAGAACACAATTACTTGTGATATGGTCACAAAGATCATTAATGTATAGTATGAAGAGTGTTGGTCCAAGGACGCTGCCTTGAGGAACGCCACTTTTGACAGGAACAGGATTTGATCGAGCATTGCCAATTTTGACCACTTGTTGTCTGTTAGACAGAAAAGCAGATATCCATTTGTGAAGGGGTCCTGAATTTAGTTTTAGGAGAGGTTTATCGTGAGTCAAAAGCTTTACAGAAGTCTATGTAGATTGCATCTATTGTTTTGCCTTGATCAAGATTTGTAGTCCATATGTTTTTACAGTGAAGAAGTTGTAAGTTGCATGATAGTTTTTTCCTGAAACCAAATTGTTTATTGGAGAGTAGGTTGTTAGTTTCTAAGTGTGAGGTAATGGATTGGTTGATGATTGATTCCATGACTTTGCAGGTGACGCAGCACAGAGAGATCGGTCTGTAATTTTCAACTAAGCTGGGGTCTCCTTTTTTGAAGATAGGGATGACTGTGGCTAGTGACCAAAGTTTGGGAAGGGAACTGGTAGTGAAAGCTTTGTCAAAGATTATGCTTAGGGGTTCTGCTATATTGGTGGAAAGTTTTTTTAGGAAGTATGCGCATAGTGCATCGGGTCCAATAGATAGCGATGGTTTCAAGTTATGAAGAGCTTTTTCAACGTTATCTTCTGTGAAATCTATATGGGTTAAGTCATCATATTCAATGCTGGTGCGTTTATGGAATGTTGGATATGTGTTATTGCTGTTAGCAAAAACTGAGCCAAAGAAACTGTTGAAGAGGTTGGCTTTAACTGTTTCGTCATTGTATTCTTTGTTGTTAGAATCTTTTAGTGGTGGGATGGATCTAGAGTCTTTAAGTTTATTGTTAACAAAATTATAAAAGGCACGATTGGAATTTGTGCGCAAAAAGTCCTCTTCTTGCTTGGTGTGGTAATTTGTGCATTCAGTTTTTATTTGGTTGCATATATTTTTGTAGCGGTTTTTGAAATTTGCTACATAGCCTTTTTTGTTTCTTTTCCAGAGGGATTTTTTTTTGATTGAAGCTTTTTTATTGATATGGATAGTTTGCTTTTCCTGGTCATGGTGGTCATTTGTGGTACATACAGCTTAATGACTTTATTGATTTCAAGTAGGAAAACTCTATAGTGGTCTTCAGCGGTTATGGAGGGTGCAAACAGATTTTGCTAGTCCAGAAATGAAAGATCGTTGTTTATAAGATCGTAGTTGGCTTTTTTGAAGTTGTAGCTGGGAATACTACTGTTATTACGATTTAAGTATGGACGTATATTAAGACGAAAATCAGTCATGCAGTGGTCACTGTTGGAAAAAGGTTCTTTGATTTGTATTCCATAAATTGAGTTGGAGTTGTTGCAGAAGATGAGATCAAGGCAGTTGTTGAGTCTTGTATTGTTAGTTACAAGTTGTTCAAGACCTAGGTTTGTAACAGCGTTGTATAGTGTAGTATGGATTGGATCAGTTGTACATTCATTAGTTATCCAGTGTATGAGAGGTAGATTTAGGTCACCCAGGAAGATGAGAGGATATGGGCAAGAGGTAGCCCATGTTAGCAGTGAGGTTAGCATATTTGCATGGGTAATGTCATAGTCAGGGGCTCTGTAGCATAGTAAGAATCGAAGAGTAGTGTTGAGGGATAGGTCGCATGCCATAGTTTCAGGAAGAGAAAGTTTTTGTTCAACTTGGATATTTTTTAGATTCAGTGACTTTTTGTAAAAGATAGCCACTCCACCACCTCTTCGGTTTTCACGATCTGATTGATAAACTTGATATTCTTTGTTTGAGATAATGGAGTCAGGAAGGGATGAGTTCAGCCATGTTTCACAAACAAAAATAATATCTAATGTACCACTGTTTAACAAGAGGATAAATTCAGGTAATTTGTTAACAATGCTTCTTGCATTTATCAATTTGCATTTGAGATCTGTAGTAATTGGTGTTGTAGATGTAAGGGGCGTGCATACCTAGTTTTGATTGTTTGTAGGTTGGGGGTTGTGCACAATAGATGGTTGAATAGATGGTTGGGTGGGTGGTTGGATGTTTTGTATTGAGATGTTTGGTTGAATGGTTGGTTGGGTGGCTGGTTGGATGGTAGTTTGGCTGTTTGGATGGATGGCTGTTTGGATGGCTGGTTGGGTGGATTGTTGGGTGGCTGTTTGGATGGCTGGTTGGATGACTGGTTGGATGGCTGGTTGAATGGCTGGTTGGATGGCTGGTTGGATGGTTGGTTGAATGGATGGTAGGGTGATGGGTACTTGGTTGAATAATGGGGTGGCTGGTTGATTGTTATGGGTGATGGGGGGTTTGGAGGTGATTTTTTGATTGAAGGTTTTATTTTTTATGCAATCTGCGCGGTAGTCGATGTATAGGTTGGATTCGCCATTGTCTTGTCTTCGTTTAAGTTCTGTGTGAAGTTCATGAGAACGTATCCGTTGTAGAAAAGATAGATCAGGACGTGATCTAAGTTTACTGTAGGCTGGGTTGGTTTTAGCAATTGAGTTTATGGTATAAATGAATTTACGTTTGCTGTTCTCATTTATACATGTGACTCTACAAAATCTTGGTGCTGTTGACCCATCACTGTTTTTATATTCTGGTCCATCTCTTGAGACAGCAATTATTTCATTTGGGAAGATGGTTGATGAGTTATATCCAATGATGTTTTGAATCTTATTGATATCAGGTTCATTAGTGTTTTCTAGTCCAAATAATATTGCATTATTTATTTTTTGTCCTCTCTCCATAGCATCTCTGATTAGTTGGTTAGTAGTTATTTGTTGTTTAGGTTGTGTTATACTTATTTGTTGTCTAGGTTGAGTTGTAGGTTGTGTATTAGGTTGTGAATTGTGTAATGATAGATGAGTTGGGAAGAGATTTAGTTCATTTGAGTTTTCATTTTTTAGTGTTGAAATTTGTTTTATCAAGTTAGTGAAACTTTGTTAAATAACTTAAAAAAATTTTTTCTAAGTTTTGTTCAATATCTTGTATTCTTTTTTCTAGGTTTTGTTCAATAGCTAGTAATCTTTTATCTAAGTTTTGTTCAATAGTTATTAATCTTGTTTCTAAGATTTTGTCAGCATTGGATTTTCTGGCTGGCATAGTGATATTTTGAGTTTTTATGTAATTGGTATTGAAGTAGTGTCTTTCTTATTTCTTTGTTTTATTTCACACTCTTCCCAATTTTAGTAATGAAGAAGTATCTCTCACTTAATCAAATATTTCTTAGTTTTATCTCTCTCTTTCTAACTTTATATGGCAATTCCTTTGGCAATTGCTATGGTAATGGGGAATCACTATGGTAACGGTGAAATTTGGCGGGAAATTTAAAATGGTGAGAATGGGTGATTGAAGAAGCCTCTTTAAGGGTGGACACAATGGCGGGAGTTTCAAAAAGTCAATAGAAGCTGGGAGACTGGAGTCTCCTCGGAACTCACCAGCAGTCGCTTGGCGGCTTTAATTCTTGGTTGCTGTTTGGCTTTAAATCCTGGCAATGTGGGAGTTGATTCCCGGTGGTGTTGGAGAGCAGTGTGGATCGTGGCTGCGGCGTGAATTCGGTGGTGGTGGAGAGCGGCTTGAATCGGCTTGAATCTTCTTGAATCTGGCCGTGGCCGCCTGGATCGCAGCGGTGGCGGTCTCCTGGGCAGCGGTGGCGGTCTCCTGGGTCCAGTTGCGCAGTGGCGGCAGTCTCCTGATCGGGATCTCGAAGCCTCCTGGATAGTCTCCTGGATAGTCTCCTGGGTCTCCGCGACCGCCCGGATCATAGCGGCGGCTGTCTCCTGGGATCTCCTCCTGGGTCCTCCTGGGTAGCCTGGATCGCCGGCAGCCTCCTGGATCCTCGCCGTAGCCTTGCGGGTCGCGGCGGCGGCGGTCTTTTCAAGTGGATTGCGGATCTTTTCAAGCAGTCTTTTCAAGCGGATCGCGGCGGTCTTTTCAAGCCGCGGCCGCCCGGATTGTAGCAGTGGCTGTCTTTTGAATCCTGGCAGTGTTTTGAATCCCGGCAGTGTTTTGAATCCCGGCGGTGGTGGCGGCAACAGCTCCAGTGGTTAAATTTAATTTGATTTAAATTTGATTTTTGGCTAAATTGGAGCTTCGAGGATTGCCCTCCTAAAGAGTTTTCGCTCTTTTACAGAGAGCGTTCCTCCGAGGCTACCTTGGTGGCCGCCATCTTCACCTTCATTGGCCCATATTCCTTAGTTACAGAGTATCAATAAATGGCCAGACCACCCTGAAGGTAATTTGTAAAGATACTACTACTGATTTACCTTTCTTTCATTTCTAGTATTCCTAAGGCAGTGCTTGTATCTCCACTATCTTGAACATAGAGGTGAAGGAGAGGCACTAGGTCCACAAGAGGCAATGCAAAGTTCAGAAGGTTTTCAAAGGTCAGGGTGCTAAGTATAGCAACTCTGGTAAGGGCACCCTCACTTTTGGAGTACTTCCAGTGTTCGTACTCCATGAGTATTCTGAGTAAAATAAAACAAGATTTAGCCCAAGATTGTTATGGTAAGACTTGTTAGTGCGAGAAGTTTGCATTGAGAGAAGCACACTCAAAAGATTTATAGTTTGCCATTATGTCACTGAGAGCATTTGAGTGGCCCTCAGTGCCAGAGTCCTTTAGATTTCATGATGCTTGTCAAAATACACGCTTAAAACACTGTAAGCATTAGTTACCCTGTGTTTTAAAGAAATGTGTAATTTTGTAATTATTAAATGGACCTGTTTAATGTATGCCTTTTAGAAATATATTTGTGAAATCTTCAGAGCAAAAAGTGATTATATGCTGTGCAAACTGCATGGATATTATACCCCTGAGTGGCATTTTGATGTTACTGCTGAGCAATCTGTAGGATTTATTTTTAATGATGTTTACAGTGCATTGATATTACAACCAGATGATTACGCCTTATGCTAATTTTTATTGACATGTACAAACATTTCAGAAGAGATCAAGAAAAAAAATGCTAACAATTACAAATCAAATACTTGGAGCCTAATTTCTCCCCAGTGTGTCTCTTCACCTCCTTCAGTTTAAGCTTTTCGAATTAGCAGTCTTCACTATTGAAGCAGTCCACGTATGTTGGACTACAATTTCTCAATCTAAAGGACGTCAGGTTGGGTGGAAGAAGGCTGTTTCAGACAGTATACCAAATTCATTTTTGAGCAGATGGTTAAGATTCCAATTTGTCATTCATCTGAATCAAAGGTAGTTCCCTTAAGAAGAAAAATATTCATCGAAGACTTCAATGCATATTATTTCCTGCTGCATCATTTTTTAATTGGATATTTTTGTTCCTGATGATTTGGAATTCGAGATTTAGTTGTATGGGGTCTAGGGAGATGTATAAATAGTAAATACGTTGTTTTGAACTCGCTCCCTTCCCTTCATCTCAGGATTTAAAAAAAATTGAGACTATAGCAATTCATGCCGATTGCTACCAACAGGCCAGGTTGCAAAAAAATTGGCAGAGAAAAATCATTCCCATTATGGAAGCATTTGCTCATCTTTACCTCATGCTACCTTCTTTGAATTCAAGTACAAGTGTATCCCACTTTCTTGATCCTGAGGGCATGCTAAATGAAAGAAAAGTGAAATGTATTGTTGTCTTTCTCTTTAAAGAAAAAAAAAGATCTTAATCTCCCACACATTCCTTTCAAATGCAGTACTAAATGGCAGGAAGACATAAGATGAACTGCAATCACCATTACCAGTTTTCAATGGAAAACTACTTTAAAATAAAGCTGCACTTCATCTATGTGCATCTAAACCCAACCTTGTAAAGAAAAATACGGACTGATGCCCTTTACTCCAATATTAAAAATTCACCTGCAAAATACATTTGTCAATCTGGTGCCAGAAAAAAGAATTCCACTTTCTGCCAAAAATAGAACAAGAACATTCATGAAAAGAAGAGCAAACTGCTCAGGAGACAGGTCACACCCTGGAAAAGATTTTTTTTTTTAAAAAATCCTTTTCTAGCTGCCAGTACTTGCAAATTAGTAGCATATAAAATAAAGGAAGAATCATAAGACTTCCATGTATTTTTGCAAAGCAAAATAACTTTAAAAAAAAAACAATTTTGCACACTTGATGAACCAGTAAGTTCAAACATTCCTACATAGCAAAATGGATCCTGGATTGTATTAACATTGCACAAAAATTGAGGACACACACTTAGCTTAGCAGGTCAAACAGTTTTGTGTTTTGCATTGTTTACTGCACACTGAATTTTCCACCAACAAATAGAGCACAACAGAATGCTTGTAGTATAATGATGAATACCTAAAACTGAGCAGATTGTTTCAAAATTTTTAAAAAAAAACAACCAAAAAAAAACAAACCAAGTTCAAAGCAGCCAACCACATCAAAGTGAACCCAGCACAATAAGCTTTTTTCTTTTTGGAAATAATGTTTCATTGAAGGTTTGCTAAGCTGAATGACATATATGCACTCTGTGCATGCTCTTCTCTCCTGTTGAGGGTGGAACTTTTACAGTGCTTCCATAGATGAAAACACAAAACATTCTGAATGTCAACATTAACAAGACCAGGAGGATGCATTGAATGGGTCTGTGCAGACGCTCAGTCCTGTTTCTAAGCTCATCCAGCCCATCAGACCTATCAAACCTATAGAGCAACAGCACTCCTACCTGATTTCTCAAGTAAAAACGTGGAAGTAAAAATTCACATTTGGTTATCTGTGGAAGAACATCTCCAACTATCTCCTAGATGACTGTAGCCTCTCTGTGAAATCCAAATTGGGCCCATTTCTGAGATAGATTCATCTCAGATATGCATGCCAAATCAGACCTCTCCTCCCTTAGAAGATTGGATTGAGGAGCCTTATTCCAAGCTGATCTGGTCTTAAGCAACAGTAGCAAGAGACCAGATTTGCTGAGGATCCAGTGATCAGGCATTGGAGCTGATTCTTGAGGACTAGAAGGCAACATCTATGCCAAACATCAAAGTGGCCTCCTTTTCTATCATTATCTCCCTTGACCCACTACAACTGAGATGCACTTGCCAGTCCTAGCCTCTCCCTCCCAGCAAACCTCTCTCATTCCCTGTAATTCTTCTAGGCAGCAGCTCCTTTTCACAACTGAAATATTAAACTCTCACTAATCTCAGCGGCAGGTATCTTCCAAGTCATTTCTGCCAAGCATCCAGCAACTTCTTGGTCTCAAACAGGCTAGCTTCCCCTTCTCATAACAACTCAATAAGGTACCCAGTTTTGACATAAGCTGTGGGAAAAGATTTAGAAGTTCTTCCTCAGACTGTTTTTTGTAAGAAGTTGTAAAAACAAAACAAAACAAAAACAATAATAACGGCTGGAGGGTTAGGAGTGGGGGGAACCGTTTTTCGGTGGTTCTCCTCCTTCCTCTCTGACCGGTCGCAGACGGTGTTGGCAGGGGGGCAGAGATTGACCGCAAGGCACCTCTTATGTGGGGTGCCACAGGGGTCGGTTCTCTCACCTCTCCTGTTCAACATCTATATGAAGCCGCTGGGCGAGATCATCCGTGGTTTTGGGGTGAGGTGTCATCTGTACACTGATGATACACAGCTGTACATTTCTACCCCGAACCACCCCAACGAAGCCGTTGAAGTGATGTCCCGGTGTCTGGAGGCCGTGCGGGTCTGGATGGGGAAGAACAGGCTCTGATTCAACCCTGCCAAGACCGAGTGGCTGTAGATGCCGGCATCCCAGTATAATCAGCTGTTTCCATCGCTGACTGTGGGGAGCGAGTCATTGGCCCCCACAGAGAGGGTCCGAAATCTGGGTGTCCTTCTGGATGCACGGCTGTTGTTAGAAGAGCATATGACGGCCGTCGCCAGAGGAGCTTTCTATCAGGTACGCCTGATACGCCAGTTGCGTCCCTTCTTACACCGGGATTCCTTGTCCACAGTCACTCACGCCCTCGTCACTTCCCGCCGGGACTACTGCAATGCTCTCTACATGGGGCTCTCCTTGAAGAGTACCCAGAGGCTCCAACTGGTTCAGAATGAGGCCGCGCGGGTGATAGAGGGAGCAACTCATGGTTCCCATATAACACCTCTCCTGCGTAGGCTGCACTGGCTTCTGGTGGTCTTCCGGGTGCAATTCAAGGTGTTGGTTACCACCTTTAAAGCGCTCCATGGCATAGGACCGGGTTATTTACGGGACCGCCTGCTGCTACCGGTGGCCTCCCATCGACCAGTGCGCTCCCATAGGGAGGGTCTCCACAGGGTGCCGTCGGCCAGACAATGTCGGCTGGCGACCCCCAGGGGGGAGGGCCTTCTCTGTGGGGGCTCCAACCCTCTGGAATGAGCTACCACCAGGGATCCGCCAACTCCCTCATCTCCGGACCTTTCGACGCGAGCTGAAAACGTTTCTGTTCCATCGCGCAGGACTGGCCTAATGGTTTTAAATGGGGTTTTTTATTGGATTTTATAGTTCTAGCCAAATTTGAATTTTTGTCTTTTAAATTTGTTTTTAATTTTTGTATCTGTTGTTTTACATTGGCTGTAAACTGCCCTGAGTCCTTTGGGAGAAGGGCGGTATAGAAATTAAAATAATAAATAAATAAATAAATAAAATTATACTAGTTTCTGCCAGCAGATTAAAGTGTTCAGAAACAGATCTGATAGTGTTTGGTAGCTTTGCTATTTTCCCCTTTCTCCCAAGTAAAGAAGGCAACACTTGGGTAACACTTAAGTTTCCCTCTGTTGGAAGAAATCATCCATTCAGGTTCAGTTCCAAGTGGGGAAAAAGACACTGGAAACATGGAGACTGCTTGGAAAGATGGTTTAATGGTGGTCACATGGTTCGAGTTCCTGAATAGAAAAGGGCTGAGATGTTGAGCGCGCCCTGGCTTTATGCTTTCTCTGTGCTTTGAACTTCCTGGGGCACAGGAAGAGTATCCTGATTGGTTGTCAGACTCCCAGGGGGTGGGGATCTTAGCTAGCCTTGCTGGCTGATGTAATCTTCCCAGGTGCCATGTGGTGAGTTTCTGTTGTTAGATGGGTCCTATTGTGTTGCAGATGATGGTCCCATTGACAAAGGTGGGGAGAATGAGTTTCTGCCTCTGACCCATTGACAAGGGTGGGGGGAGGCAGGAAGCTGCAGGGAGCTGCTTTGTCCTTTAAAACATGTTTCTCCATTTTTCATCCAGGGAAATATAATACTCTGCCCTTTTTAATATTTCCTAAAATATTTCATTCTTCTAGGAGAGGGGTAGGTGCTAACTTCCTACACCTCTGTTGAATGTAATGACATAAAGAGAAGTAGATCTAATATCAATCTATAACATTTCTGACTTTTGCATCTTAAATAGTATTTTGTCTTAAACTTTGAAAGTTTTGATGTAGTGTACATGCTTATTTGTGGGTGTACACATTATATACTTTATCTCTTCTAAACCACTTTCATAAGATTAAAAAAAAAGGCAGACACCAACCCTATGATCTGTGATTGTGTTTTGCAATACATGTTAAAATACTTAGAAGGATAAAGAACCTGCAAATCCGGCAAGCTGAAAAGCTCTTTTTGCAAAAGATCTGGCTCATCAAAATTGCACATTGATTTACGACTGAAAGACATGTGATAAAATCACCTTTAACGAATGAAACAACCACGGGGGATTTTCTGCAAAATGCAAGCGCGAAAACTCAATGTTGTGCCGAGTATGAGAGATCTTTGCCCGTGGTATCTTATTTTCCTGAAGATGGTTTGCACAACTGCTGAGAGGTGGCAAAATTTCATCTGTCTTGATAATTAGAATATGCTTTGCTAGTGGGCTGCAATTGATCCGATTAGCTAAGTATACATGCTGTACATTTAAGGCTTCTAATTAAATTTCCTTGAGTTACTTTCTCTCCATGGTGTATATACCTTCCCTGAGGGGGATCCTCATAGAAATCTTACACAGAAACATTGATTTCCAGTTTAAATGAATCACACAAACTTCAAAGTAAGACATGTTGAAAAGAGGCCAGAAGGCGAACATCTCTGTGTCTTGTGAATTATTAGACTTGCATCCACATTCAGCCTCTGAAAATCATTGAGCCAAAAAATATTAAATGTGACTGGCAGTTCAGTGTTAGTTGCGTTATCATTACATACCTATAGACACAAACATGCCTTAAATGTTACTCATTTAAATATTGTTTGACTGCTTGCTACTGTGTTTGACTGTCTTTCATTTTTATTTTTACAGAAGATCTTGACTTAATCAGATCTCTGAATGACATTGTTTAGAACATGTTTATTTATTTATTTATTTATTATTTATTTATTTAAATTTTTATACCGCCCTTCTCCCGAAGGACTCAGGGCGGTTCACAGCCTGATAAAAAATACAAAATAATACAATATAAATACGATTAAAAATATAATTAAAAAACTTATTAAATTGGCCATGATTAAAATTTAAAGTAAAACCCATTAAAAACCCATAAGTTTAAAAACTAACCCAGTCCAGCGCAGATGAATAGGTGAGTTTTAAGCTCGCGGCGAAAGGTTCGGAGGTCCGGAAGTTGACGGAGTCCTGGGGGGAGTTCGTTCCAGAGGGCGGGAGCCCCCACAGAGAAGGCCCTTCCCCTGGGCGTCGCCAGACGACACTGTCGCGCCGACGGCACCCTGAGGAGTCCCTCTCTGTGAGAGCGCACGGGTCGGTGAGAGGTATTCGGTAGCAGCAGGCGGTCCCGTAGATAGCCCGGCCCTATGCCATGGAGCGCTTTGAAGACGTTCACCAACACCTTGAAGCGCACCCGGAAGGCCACAGGTAGCCAGTGCAGCCTGCGCAGGATAGGTGTCACGTGGGAGCCACGAGGGGCTCCCTCTATCACCCGCGCAGCTGCATTCTGGACTAACTGAAGCCTCCGGATGCCCCTCAAGGGGAGCCCCATGTAGAGAGCATTGCAGTAATCCAGACGAGACGTCACAAGGGCGTGAGTGACTGTGCATAAGGCATCCCGGTCTAGAAAGGGGCGCAGCTGGCGCACCAGGCGAACCTGGTGGAAAGCTCTCCTGGAGACGGCCGTCAGGTGGTCTTCAAAAGACAGCCGTTCATCCAGGAGAACGCCCAAGTTGCGCACCCTCTCCATCGGGGCCAATGACTCGCTCCCAACAGTCAGCCGTGGACTCAGCTGACTGTACCGGGATGCCGGCATCCACAACCACTCCGTCTTGGAGGGATTGAGCTTGAGCCTGTTTCTCCCCATCCAGACCCGTACGGCTTCCAGACACCGGGACAGCACTTCGATAGCTTCATTGGGGTGGCCCGGTGTGGAAAAGTACAGCTGGGTGTCATCAGCGTACAGCTGGTACCTCACACCGAAGCCACTGATGATCTCACCCAGCGGCTTCATGTAGATGTTGAACAGAAGGGGCGAGAGAATCGACCCCTGCGGCACCCCACAAGTGAGGCGCCGCGGAGCCGACCTCTGCCCCCCCGCCAACACCGTCTGCGTCCGGTCGGAGAGATAGGAGGAGAACCACCGATAAACGGTGCCTCTCACTCCCAATCCCTCCAGCCGGCGCAGCAGGATACCATGGTCGATGGTATCGAAAGCCGCTGAGAGGTCTAATAGGACCAGGGCAGAGGAACAACCCCTATCCCTGGCCCTCCAGAGATCATCCACCAACGCGACCAAAGCCGTCTCAGTGCTGTAACCGGGTCGGAAGCCGGACTGGAACGGGTCTAGATAGACAGTTTCCTCCAGGTGCAGGGGAAACTGATATGCCACCATACTCTCTACAACCTTCGCCGCGAAGCGAAGGTTGGAGACCGGACGATAATTACCTAAAACAGCCGGGTCCAGGGAAGGCTTCTTGAGGAGGGGCCTCACCACCGCCTCTTTCAAGGCGGCCGGAAAGACTCCCTCCACCAAAGAAGCGCTCGTAATCCCCTGGAGCCAGCCTCGTGTCACCTCCTGAGTGGCCAGCACCAGCCAGGAGGGGCACGGGTCCAGTAAACACGTGGTGGCATTCAATCTACCCAGCAACCTGTCCATGTCCTCGGGAGCCACAGGGTCAAACTCATCCCAAACAATATCACCAAGACCGCCCTCAGACGCCCCGTCCGAATCGCCACAATTTTGGTCCAGACCGTCCCGAAGCTGAACGATTTTATCGTATAGATAACCGTTAACCCCCCCAGCCCGCCCCTGCACCGGGCCACCCCGCCCCCCCTGGTGAAGGAGGGAGCGGGCCACCCGAAACAGGGCAGCTGGGCGGTTATCTGCCGACGCAATGAGGGAGGAGGCGTAGCAACGCCTCGCTTCCCTCAGTGCCACTAGGTAGGTCCTAGTATAGGATCTAACTAGTGTCCGATCAACCTCTGAGCGGCTGGACCTCCAAGAACTCTCTAGGCGTCTTCTCCGGCGTTACATCCCCCTCAGCTCCTCGGAGAACCAAGGAGCCGGTTGGGATCTGCGCCGGGTCAGAGGCCGCAGAGGCACGACACGGTCTAAAGCCCCAGCCGCAGCCCGTTCCCAGGCTGCGGCCAGGTCCTCTGCCGTGCCGTGGGGCAGACCCTCAGGAATGGCCCAAGCTCCGTCCGGAACCTCTCTGGGTCCATCAGGCGCCTGGGACGGTACCAACGTAATGGTTCCCTCTCCCTGCGGTGTTGGGTAGCGGTCAGAAAGTCCAGGCGAAGGAGAAAGTGATCTGACCATGACAAAGGCTCTGTGACTATATCTCCCAAGTCCAGATCCTTCAACCACTGACCAGAGATAAAAATCAGGTCCAGCGTGCCTCCCCCGATGTGAGTAGGGCCATCCACTACTTGAGTCAGGTCCAGGGCCGTCATGGAGGCCATGAACTCCCGAGCTACTGTCGATGGCAGCCAGCAGATGGCAAGTTAAAGTCCCCATGACTAAAAGTCTGGGGTCTCCACTGCCACCCGGCAAGCACCTCCAGGAGCTCGGGCAGGGCCGCTGTCACGCAGCAAGGAGCCAGGTACGCGACCAGCAAGCCCATCTGACATCTATGACCCCACCTCACAAGAGGGATTCACACCCGGCAATCTGAGGTACAGTGGTCTCCCTCGGCTCTAGACTCTCTTTAATAACAACCGCCACCCCCCCACCCCTACCCTGGGCCCTCGGCTGATGGAATGCACGGAAACCCGGTGGGCACATCTCAACCAGGGGCACGCCCCCTTCAGTGCCCAGCCAGGTCTCCGTAACGCCTATAATATCCGCGGCACCCCCCTGAATCAGATCATGTATTAGGGGGGCCTTATTGGCCACGGACCGTGCGTTGCATAACATCAGACGAAGGCCCAGGCTCTGAGGGTCTTGACCATCCGGGGAACGGGAGAAGTCAGGGGGATCGGGGCACGCAATCGCCTGTATACATCGAACGCGTGACCCCCTAAACCGATGCGATCCCCCCCTTCCGCCATATCTGCCCCTCCCACTTACCGTGCAGATGGACTCACCCTCACACAAAGGAACACACTCCCCCCCCATAACCTCCGAACCGATTTGATAGTCGCCACGAGCATGCGCTGGAACTGGTTTCCCTCCTGACGGGCTACCCCCATCACCCACCCTAACCCTCCCACCCACCCCCACCCAAACCCGTCGGTTTCCCTCCCCCCCTTAAAATTTCCATTAAAACTCCCACCCGGCGGGTTTCCCCCAACACCCGCCCTACCCCTCCCACCCCTTAAGAATCCCTCACCCTTAAAATCCCCATTAAAACTCCCCTTAAAAAATCTATTAAAACAATTAGTTAAAAATCCCCTAAGTCTCCTGGATTTAGCATGCCAGCTCTCGGGGTTCCAAAACCCGTCCTCAAGGTGGGCCCTCGGTAGTGTGGAGGGCCAAACCTGCGAGAGAGGGGAATCTCGCAGGGCAAGAAGGTCCGCAGTTGAAAATCTTCGCATATCAAAAAGTACGGTAAGCAGCCCATCGAAGCCGGTCAAGATGTCAACCACAGCAAAACGGGCTCTCAGGCTGGCAAGATGTTGGTTTATTCTAAGCTGTTGATAGCTGCTTTGTGTTCGAGGTCACTGCTGTTGAGCTTATAGGCTTTCTTACTCTATTAATATTTCTATAAAGCAAAAAAAAATAGGAAGCTTTCATGATGATATTGCTTGATAGGAAAAAAATTCAGCATTCTTGTATAGCTGTTGTGTATGTCAGGCAATTGGTAATTGATAGGAAGCAACAATTTACATTTCACTGGCAAAGAGGCATCTAAATAATAATAATAATTATTATTATTTACATTTATATCCCGCCCTTCTCCAAAGACTCAGGGCGGCTTACATTGTGTAAGGCAATAGTCTCATTCTATTTGTATATTTATATACAAAGTCAACTTATTGCCTCCCCAACAATCTGGATCCTCATTTTACCTACTTTATAAAGGATGGAAGGCTGAGTCAACCTTGGGCCTGGTGGGACTAGAACCTGCAGTAATTGCAAGCAGCTGTGTTTAATAACAGGCTTCTTACAGCCTGAGCCACACCTCAATAATTCTCAACAGCACAAACCTATAAACATATTCAGGGGTTTGTTGTTGTTTTTTTGCTGGTTGCTTGATTTCTAGGTTGTTGTTTTTTAACTATGCATTTACTTGAAAAAGTCTGTAGAGACTCTCATTCAGCCAGGTCATGGTTGTCCCAAAGGTGCTTTTTGAGGAGGCCACTGGACTTTCTTGCTTCCCCCCCCCCCACTTTCTTTTGAAGCTGAAGAAGCTTCTTGGATGAGAAGCGAAAGATCTTCAAAAGAAAAAACAAGTCCATTAGCCTCTTGAAAAAGCACCTTTGAGACATTTACTTGAAATTTATACCCTGCAAAAAAATTATACTTATAGCATACATTTTATGGAATACTGAATGTGAACTATATTGGCAAAAGTGAATATATAGGATCAAGAAACTCAGCAGAATGAAAAAAAATCTAGATTGTCACTGGTGGTCAGTAAGATGGAGTCTGTCTGTTCATGCAATCACCTGGAGTTGGACCCAACTTGATGGGTGTTTTAACTATGTATGTATCATGCAAGTTGACTGTATGTGTGATAGATTAAAAAAGAAGTTACCAAGAGGCTACCAGAATGGTTAATGATCGGTGTCAGAGAAGAGCAAGAAAAATGACAACATGGCTTGGCAAAGCGAAATCAAGCACACGATCAAGATGGAGGTGAATTTTACGAATATCTTACAAAGAAATTGAGAGATACAGAGAGAAACCATCCATATGAGAAAAAAGGCTTTTTTAAAAAAAACAGCTGAAATACTGTAAGGTCTAATCTTGTCCAACCAGTCTTCTAGTTTGATCACAAATATGTACAGTAGATAAAAAAATGTTAATTTATGTACATGAACTTTTAAAAAGTCTTTATCAAATTTCTTCACTAACCTCATTTGGAGAAATTTAAAACTTAAAAGTTCAGTTACACTTTTCTTTACAAAGTGGTATCACCTGTAATCCTTTATAGATTTTCAGAGTTTCTTATTCTTTGTGGAAAACAACTGATTACTTTTAAAAACTATTGTAATATTCTCAATTGCAAGCCCTGAAATTGTTTTGTTTTGAAATAATCTTTATGTATCATGTTTTAAAAGTCAAAGTGCTAGCTCTAAATATACTTATTTTTATTTAGGTATTGGTGAAGTCTACTTTACCAAATCTAAATTGGGCTGTGACAATTGTTCATTTGGCAGATATATATATATCTACATATATACATATATGTATATATGTATGTATATGTATATGTATGTATATGTATGTATGTATGTACACACACACACACACACACAAATATATATATATATATTTCATTAAATCTTTAGCAAATGAGACCCTAACATAAGCCAATTTATCATTCTACAAAAGATCCATTTTATGACTGGATAGGCGGTTTTCAATTTAATTATGCATTCTTCCGATGTGGCAACTGGAAGAAACAGTTGTTCCAATTGTTCCTTGATCAGTACCATTGTTAAACAGTAAACTCTTGTGATGCTATTAAAGAGCTTTATGTTCATATTATTCTCTGCGCCTTTGTTTGATAGCTTCTTATACAGTAGATAGTTGAGTCAATTAACTCTTTGGCTTAGGAAGAGAATACTGTGTGCTTTTCTAGGATAAAAATTGGGTGTGTCTATCCAAAGTAGGAGACACAAGCCATTGATTTTTCTTGGTCAATGTGTGGGCTAGTTTCAAATTTGACATTTTCCTCTGTTGGTTTTCTTTTTATTGAACCTCAGTGCAAAAAACATGAGCCTGATAAACTGATAATTTTAAAGGTTAAGAAAATCTATATTATTGGATCCAAAGCAGGAAAGAAGGGAAATTATAACACCGATGTTATTCAGAGGTCTACTTCAGCTCAAAATGCAAATGTAAAAATAGCTGAGGATGCAATGTTACAAACATTTTTATCTCCAAAAATGTGGTAAGCCTTGTTTAATAAGGGAAGTATTTTTCCCCCTGTAAGGTTATCGGAGAATCAAAAGTTTTAAATGTGATTTTTAACAAGGTTGAACTTAGTATTAGTTTGTGTTTCATTAATCTTTAAAAATCCAGAGGAAGTAGTAAAATGTGATGAGCTTTGGTTCTTAAGAAAGCAGACTTAAGTAGTCTGATTTGTATTTTGATGGGAGATCTCCAGTATATCCAAGACTCTAAGAAGTTTAAAAAAGAAATCTTGGAAGAAAGTAATTGCAAAACACTTTGGCATACTTTCCTTCACATACTGAAGAAAACTACCAGGATATGTCCATGTAGTTCTCAGCAGTTAATGGAGTTGAATCAAAGACAAAAGATTTAATTAGTGAAATGTGTGGCTGGCTTGCATTTTAAGAAGCAGCAAGGCAGAAAACATTTTGAAAGTTACAGGAAGGCAAAGGTTTTTTCCCCATCTCCCTACCTTTCCCCTCCATTTTGTTCTCTGACTCTCTTCTGGCTGCATTTCTTCCCTATTGGAACATCATATTTAAAGTTGATCATTATATAATTGCCATTGATCAATTTTTGGTGCTGAGTGGGAATCAACTGTTCTACATCCAAAACTGCTCTATGCAAATTTAAAACAGCTGTCCAGAAAAACATGTGCATTTTCATGACAACAATAGTAAGCTAGATGGACCAGTGATCTAATTTAACTTAGAACATCTTCCCATGTCCCTCTGTATCTTCTTTGAATGGTCCTGAAGAAACATTCTGAAAATGACCAACATTCTGAAGCATCAAACTCTTGAGGCTGTATCCATGTTGTGTTTTGTGTTTACTGGCTGAAATACTAATTATTTTAGTCATTTCTCAGCACCTGACAGATGACTGATTCTGGCAAAGGTTAAAATAATCAGGTCCAAAAAACTGAGGAGAATATTTGTTTAACTAAAGAAACACTGCTTTGCCATGACTGCGTAAGCTTTAAGCTTGGAATTAAGCCTTATTTGCATGTCCATTAAAAAGCACTTTTTAAAAAAAAAAATGAGTGCCTTTTCAGGTTTCTTTGCAATTGAATAGTTACAACTTCTTGAATTTCATTGCTTTTTTAAAACAGCATTTTTGACAAATGACCTAGAATTACTGCCTATGAATGTAAATTGTCATCCTTTAATGGATGGACATGTGACTACTAGTTGCTCTCACTTGGATGATGATCAGTAACACCCATCATACTTATGGGGAAGTTTCCCCAAAATTTTAAGGCTTACATTGAAGGCAGTTGGGCTGCAACACGGTAGGTAAATCAGCAGGAATTGCCATTTAAGTCCAACCCAGTCAGAAGCGGCTTTGCAGCATTCTATCCTGTACATTTCAAGAACCAACCCATTGTTTTCCCTTTAAAAAAAGAGAAACATATTGATATTTGTCTACTGAGAATAATTCATTATGCACTTGAGAAGACAGGCTCTAATTAATGCAGAGTTTTTTTGAATTTTTTTTTTATTTTTTATAACAAACAAACATAAAAGCATCTTCCATCCAATTACAGTGTGTCAGTGGGGTGGTTACACATCCTTTATACAGTTTCAACATAAAAATATCTTTAATTCATCTAGTCTTACATTACCTCCATGTGGATATATATCCAAATATCTTATTCACTTAATCTTTTAATTAACCAATGGCTATAACATTTCATTCTCTTGTTTCATGTAAATTTCCCAAAATTAATATTTTATCTAATAACATCATTCATCCTATCATCCTAAATCAGCTTAATTCAATTGTTTCTCTTAATAATGACCTTCTCAACTCTTTTCTAACTTCTCTTTCCTTCTAACCATTGATAAAATAAATCCCATCTCTTATAATATTGCTTATCTTCCTGTTCTCTGATTTCAAATGTCAGTTTACTCATTTCTGCACATTCCATTATTTTCCTAATAATTTCATCTTGCAAAGGTAGTTTAGCATTTTTCCAATTTTTGGCAAACACTATTCTAGCTGCTGTTATAACATTCACCATCAAATATCTCAATTCTCTACTATATGTTTCAGATATAATCCCCAATAAAGAAACCTCTGGCTTAAAATCTATGTCTTTTTTAATCATTTTTTCCAACCATGTGTATATTTTAATCCAATATCTTTTGGCTTCAACACATGTCTACCACATATGGTAATATGATCCAGGTGTCTGATGGCACTTCCAGCATTTTTCGGATTTATCCTTGAACATTCTGGCAATTCTTATTGGGGGTAGATGCCACTTATAAAACATCTTATACAAATTCTCTTCATATGCCGTAGACATTGTCATTTTATAATTATGTGTCCATAATTTTTGCCATGCCTCTAAGTCAATCCCATGTCCAAAGTTCTTCCCCCAAGCATTCATCGTCTCTTTAACTTCTTGTTCTTCCAATTTAATCTCTAGTAAATATCCATACAATTTTCTAATTAAATTGTCATCAGCACCTGTTAAAATCTTATCAAAACTAGTCAAATTATTATAAAAGCCTTCTGTTTTGGAATCTTTATCATATCTGGAGTGTATTTGCGAATAAGAAAACCAATTCATTTTTATAGTATAATTTGATAGTATAATTCCCAGTTGGGGAATTAATGCAGTTTTTAGTTACACTGGGGCACACCTGAAGTCTTTACTTGTGAATCACTTTAGTGCTCAAAAATGTTTACATTTGTTTATTTGTATATCTTTGTATATCTTATATTTGTATATCTTTATTTGTATATCTTTCATATATCTACTTTTGTCATTTTGTGTTTCCTATCTGGAAAAATAGACAACTCCAAAAACGGTAGGGGAAACCTCATTCTATTATAGCTTATAGTTTACTTTATTGTCGTCGCACATGGTACAATGAAATTAAATGCCGTCTTCGGTGTATATTTTAACCATAAAAATAAAAATGCAAACATACATCGTTTACATTCTATATAACTGAAATTGAAAACTCGATATTGCAGTATTAGCATGATATTCTAAATTTGCAGTTAATAAGTAAATTTTATTTTCCTATACCCAATCAGATCTTGTTAAATCTTTGAAAGGAAATACAAAATAAAATGACACATTAATGAAATCATAGATAAATTGATTCATTTCCACTTTGTAGAAATTAAACTGTGCTAATGAGATTATTTCTGAATAGAGCTGTTCAGAATTTGTGTTGGTTCAGAATTTGTGTTGGTTATCATTTATTAGAATGTGATGCTCATTTGTTTTCTTAGGGTCAACTTTTAATTTAAAGCCAAATTAATTACCTAATTTCATAGCCTTAGGAACTTCAGTTGTAAAAGTCCTTAAGTGTTCAACGGATTATGTGAACACATGGTCTTGCTTATAAAGTTTTACTGGTAAAGAAAGAAAACATCTCTTTTCTCAATTCCATTCCCTGTAGAAAAGTATTTAAGTTATTATGCTGTGTTCCTAGTAGGGATCTTTTTTCCCCTTTAAAGCAGACAAGTATTTCTTTTTTCTTGCTAGTTCTTGCACTAATCATTAATAACTGTTCTGTTGTCACACCTCAAAAACATTCCTATTGACACTTCAATCATTTTTAAAGCTCTTGAATTGTCAACGTGTATACAACTAACCTTTTGCACTCTATTAAAATTTAAGAACTGCTTGATTCTCAGCAAATGCCCAAGCAAGTAGATCATGAAAGCGTTACTTTGTGCCAAGGGCATGATGCAGTGCACCCGTTCCCTTTTAACAAATAATAAGTTTGACTTTTCATTTACACATTCTGCCAATTGCTAACAAGTTTCCATCTTGTTCAAACACTGAATTGATCCAAAGAAATTGAAAATATTGATTTAACCCTCTTCCTGATTTGTGCTGAGGGCACCTGCTAGTGCAGGCTTAGCACATTACAATTGGCCGTAATTCCTCAGGGGACCACTAATAACTACCCCATTTGTCTTTTCATCTTCTGAAATTATGCTAGCAGTTGTCCAAGTCAATTGTGATTCATTTGATACTGCACTCCTCCAAGACATATTGCAACCAAATAGACTTGCTCACTAATAATATATCTGATGACATAGTTAGTTCTAGTTAATTGACAGAATGATTCAGGCTTTTATAGATGGCATTAATTGGTCCCCAGCCTCCATGCTATAATTGACCAGACGTAGACTACATTAGACTCTAGCTAGTCAGAATAGTGGTAAGAGGAAGTAAATGGGGTACCAACCTAAAAATGATTATATTTTAAATGAAACATGGAACTATGGAAACGGCTGCATGAGTAGGGTTTAAATAATGGAACACATAAAAATGCCCACACTCCGGTTTTTTTTCCTGAGTTAACCTAAGTTGCAAGTGGTATTTTGTTATGGGGAAAATTTTGAGGGGGAAGAATGTGTCTTGGATATGTTTGCCACCTTGAGTTATTTGTAAAAATATTAAAAATGGGATACAAGTAAATAAAATAAATAAAAATAAAATAAATATTAAGATGCTTTAATGTAATATGGTGAAGATGGTGTAACACTTAAAGACAAATGCTGAGAAACAGTTCTAGAAATTTTGATGTATCCATCACTACAAAGATATAATTCATGATAATATCAGTTCTTATTTATACTTAAAAACTACAACCAAAATATCCACATAGTCAGTTTTATTTTAACAATTTGAACATATTTATTTTAATAGGCTTTAAAACTGTAGCAGGTATGCTACTTTAGCACCAAAAATATTAGTGTGTACCTTAAAAGACATAGCATTTCATTAAAATCATGTTTAATATGTGCATTTCCATTTCACCACTGTATGACCTTGACATGCAAAGTTAAGGAAGTAAAACTTGCTAAGGGACTACAGGTGGGTTTAGGAAGATACTTTAAAAAGAAATCTGATATTTTTCAGTGCTTAGTTTGATAGTAAAACCACAGGCAAGATTTCAATGGACTCTTTTCAGATTGTCAAAGACTATTGATAAAAAGTGTTGGTGACTAAAACAGATTTTTAATGTTCTACTACATCTGGTTTGTGGTTATGTATTTCAGTTGAATTGAGTGAAAAACTGCAGGCTTAAAAGAGGTTAATTGAGTAATAGATTGAAAATAGTGTAACTGCCTCTATTATTGTATTAAAGCATTTATTTGCTGATGCTTATTGGAATGATGTTTGGAAATATACTCGCACATTATGCTTCCTTCCTTATACTCCTTTATAAACTGCGAGGAAGACAACTTCAAAAGTTAAACATCTTTGCAGTTTAAGCAGCAGAACAAGGAGGCCAGAAAGGATCTCCTTACGATACTGTAACGAACTTGATTCTCATCCAAATAAATCCTGCCAAATAACTGCAATCAAAGAGCCATCAGGGATGTTGTGGTATTCAATATATTAGACTGAATGCCATATATGTGACACTGCTCAGTCTGGAGCAATGAACTCTTTGCTCTCAAGAAGCATATTTACTCCTTTAAGGCTTTGATAGTTGATTTGGAGGAATAGGAAGAAACAATGAATAGTGGCAGAGGCCTTTGAGGTGAGGTAGGAGCATCCCACTACAATTAGGATGCTTCATTAGGTCATTAAGAATGAAGCTGTCAGGCTAGAACATCAAGTTGAGAAAGAGGCAGAGGAGCTCTTAGAAAGGACTCAATTTTTGTAGAGTTAAAAGGTATTGTCCCAGAAGAGGGAGGTTTCCTAGCAGTCAAATATACAAATACATTATTTAAAAGTACAGAAAAAAGAAAGTCTAATACGCATGATGAGTAGCCTCCCTGATGAAAATGCTATGGACATCATGTGCCATCTAGGTAATTTGTTAGGTAATGCTGGTTTTTACGATCAACTATCAAGAGGAAAGAAATCAGCAGTCAAGAAATATGCCACAGACTAGCACTTGGTACAATAGCAATGAAGGCTTTTGAAAAGATGATCAGATGTCAGGATCCAACTACTCCTTCAAAGATTAAAATCAGGATAGAAAGACTTTTCATGCTTTTGAATGTTGGTGTTGAAGATGACTCCTGAGATGGATCATAAAACAAATCAATCTGGAATTTTCATGCGAAGCACAAATGATTAAACCTAAATTGTCTCATTTTGGACACCTTAAATCAGGGGTGTCAAACCCTATTTCATTAAAGGCCATATCAGGGTTGTGTTTGACCTCAGGGGGTGGGGGTGGGGCTGGCTAGCTCGACATCACTCCTGTTTGGGGCACCGGTGGTGGCCCAAGCGCTCTGCCAATGAAAATGGGCTCTCGAGAGGGTTGCAAGAGGCTATGGCAGCTGAAAGCGGAACTCAGGAGCCTATTTTTGCTGGCAGAAGCACCATGGGCTGGTCCTTCACTGTTTCCAGGGTGGCCCCATGGGCCAGATCTAAGTACCCCACGGGCCAAATCTGGCCCCCGGGTCTTAAGTTTGACAGCCCTGCCTTAAATGAAGACCTACTTGTCTGGAGAAGTCCACAGTCCTGAATAGGGAAGGAAAGAGTGAATCTCACAACAAGGAAATGAATTCAATTACAACAGTCCGTGGACTATTGGAAGACCTGAGGGCTGGATTAGAGACAGTTCATTCTGGAGAAGATCTATCTATATGGTTGCTATTAACTGACCCTGGCTTGGTGGCACATAAAAAGGGGGAGTGAGAAAATAGCACAGAAACTAAGACAAAATTAGGATTTAGTATAGATGCTTGTGCATGAACTGGCTTTTTCAGAAGGAAGTTTGTAGAAAATGACACAAGTAAAGATTGTTTTTGCTTACCAACCACCCGGTGATCTATCAAAGTTACAACATCACTGAAAAAGGAAACTTACGACCAATCCTCAAAGTTCAGGCTATTATAGCATTCCCATGATCATGTGATCTCAATCTGGGTGCTTGGCAATTGATATAAACATATGACAGTTGTAGCTTATCAGGTCATGTGATCACCATTTGCAATCTTCCCTGCTGGCTTTCCACAAACAAAGTCAATGGGGAAGACAGCAGGAAAGGTCACACACATTTGCCCTGATAGGTGCCCTGCCCGGCTTTTATGTCAATGGCTTTTAAACTCTTGACTTATACAACAACCAAAAATATTTAGAATTTACTGGACACCATTTTTTGAATAAAAAAGGATCGTGTAGGACAGCATGTTGTTGGAAATGTATTAAGGACAATGCTATTTTAAAACACATAATTTTGTAATATCCAATATTTACCCATGTCTACTTCTACTCCCTTACACTATCTTTTACTTTGCTTTCCCCCCCCCCCCCGTATGCAACATTAAAACAATAACTTGTTCAGTGTTGGCTATCAAAAGAGTACTTTTGAGGAATTCTTCGCCTTTAGTTGAAAATTAATTTTTTGCTGTTTCATTGTTATTGATGGAAGACTGATGTTAATAATAAGTTGTTTCTTAATTATTTCTATATTCAATTCAAGAGATCCAGTTTTTATTTATTTATTTATTTATTTTGTCAAACGTACAAGATAACAGGTATAAGTATAAACATGGACATGAATATAGGACATGTGTACAAATAAATGGGAACAGTAGGACAGGGACGGTAGGCACGCTGGTGCGCCTATGCATGCCCCCTTTACAGACCTCTTAGGAATGGGGTGAGGTCCACGGTAGAAGCTGTAGGGGTTTGAGGATGTAACAACGAAGTCAGGTAGAGCATTCCAGGCATTGACCACTCTGTTGCTGAAGTCGTATTTTCTGCAATCAAGTTTGAAGTGGTTTACCTTGTGTTTGTATTTATTGTTTGCCCAAGTATTATTGAGATTGAAGCTGATTTAGTGTAGTGATCAAGGCACCAGGCTAGAAATTAGTAAACTGTTTCCACATTATGCATGAGGCCAACTAGATGGCCAGTCACTTGCCCCACCCCAAGAAGGCATTTAGAAATCACTTCCAAAAAATTTGTCACGTAATCTGAAAGGATTAATCCAGGCAGTCATCAGGAATCAACAGTGACTTGAAAGCCCCCCCCATCCATTCATGTTCTCATTTTAATTGTTGATTTAATTCTTTATTCTAAAATAATTTCACTAGAATAGGTCATCCCTGAGGCAAACAAGGTTTGCAGTCCATTAAATATACTAACTAAAACCCGCTTCCGGGTGCTTTGGGATGAAGAGTGGTAGATTCGGTTGGTTCAGGCCATATCACAAATGGTTTTATATTGGTTCAAAGCAATCTCGCTTGACAAAGGTGTAATTTGAAATCTTCTCTTTGTATTTTCCAGAATAGCTTGTTTTCAATAAAAGATGTAGGGCAGAATACAATGTTATGAAGAAAGAGGGCTTGGCACCTGAAAGCAGTCGTCCCTGACTGTCTCTTCCAATTGTTTCCTAATAAGACAAAAGACATGACACAATAGCATTACATGATTTCCTTAAGTCTGGCAATAGTTATTTGGGAGAAGGATTGGTGAAAGGTAGTGATACTGCCCTGATTTGGGGCTAATGTTGTTGTCAGTTGTGTCTATTTTAAGTTTGTCCATACCTTCTCCCTTCCCTTAGCACTACTTTTTGTGTGATTTCTAGCATGATTACAAACTGTTGTTACTTTAAATTCCTCTGTTCCTCAAAAACAACTGATAGAAAAACCATGAACAATAAGCCAAAATCAGTATATTATATCCAAACTGAAGTAGTTGATGCAATTGGTAAAGTTCAGATTCAAATTATTATTTTTTATTTTATGTAATTGGTGTGGCTACTAGTATTCTGGTTAAAATTGTCAGTAAATGTAGCATGTATTTCAGCCTCTAATTCCAACTTGTGAAAGTATTAATAATTTATGCTCCTGAGATATTTGTTTCATCTGATTCGCGGTGATTTTTCTGTTTTCCATTAAAAACGAGGATGTTAGTTCTCAACATTTTAGATAAGTAGACATGACTGAGAATTGGCTAATGTTATATGCAAAGTAGGGCAATGTGTTCTCAACAAGCATTTCATACTTTCTTTGGATGAAACCAAATAATGAATAATGAATGGTGGTTAAGAATTTTGAACTCTGAAACTTCATATATATTCTCTTAACAAGGCTGAAAAAAGCAAGATTTTAATACGTTGTTTTCCTTTTAATCTGTGTGTCTTAACATTAGAGCAGATTAACAAGCAGATATATCCGTGTCATCAACTTGATTTTTCTCTGAAAAATGACATTTCTGGGTTTGTTATTTCTAAATATGAATATGGCTTGAAAGTTGAAGACTTTATTAAATGTGCCTTATTTTTTATTAGAAGGTCCTGGAAAGTAGCTTAGAGTGTATTCTAGTACTTCAATCAGTCTGCAATAATAAAAAAAAGCTTATGCAATAAGAAAAACAATTTTGAAAGAGAACTTTGTTGTCTTTTAAATTTTATTTGTATTGTTTTTAAAATAACAAAAAAGGGAAAAAAGCAAAGCACAAAGCTAATGATAAAAATACATATATTATCAAAGAAAAGAAAAAAACACATAGATTTTTTTTTAATAAAATTGAAAAAACACAATAAAGAAAAGTAATATGTATCATTCTAATAGTAAATAATTACAATTCTATATATTGCTATCTAAGGCAATTGTTCTTTAAGTACATATATGTTTCTAATACCTTTATATAACTATCATGTTTTATAAAAGTGAGCAAAGAAATGTTTTATAAATATAGCAATAGCACTTAGACTTATATACTGCTTCACAGTGCTTTACAGCCCTCTCTAATTGGTTACAGATATGAATAGTATAAAGAATTAGATCTTCCTATATTGCCTAGACAGTGGGAGAGTGTCTTAACTACTGTAGCAACAGGGTCTGTGATGACCATGGCACGAAGACAACACAGCTAGAGAACCAGTATGAGTCCTTTTGTTGGCACCAACTTTGCCCCGACATCCCGTTTACTCTCTGTCCTGGAGAAAAACTCTCCCACAAATCTGCAGCAGCTTTTGGCTGCAGATACTTCAGTGCAGATGCTGTAAGTAGAATGACTGCAATCAATCATTCCAGCAGGGCAAGATAATGAGTCCCAGAAGCGAGGAATAATTCCAGCAAGACAAGATAAACACACAAAAGCTTCAAATAGTCAGGAGGAATGCCAGGAATGCAGGCCACAACTCTCAACACTAGATGATTTCAGCATTTGTTCCTTACATACAAACGCTGCTCCCAACTGCCTCTCCTTTAAGCTCCATCCCCAGGTGTGCCTTGTGAAGGGAATCGGGGCTCTTTCCTTCCTCGTAAGCCACACAACCCACGTTGTTCTCTTCTGCATTCTTCCCTGTGTGCCCTGGGATGAGGAGGGGCCTTGGTCTTTGTCTGAACCCCCTCTCCCTTGTTCTACCTCTCCCTGCTCTGCCCAGCCTGACTTCCCCAGTTTCCTCCACAGCCAGCAGAGCCACTCTCCCGCTCTCTCTCAGCTGTTTGTCTTCTGTCTCAGATTCAGACTCCAATGGCGGCATGACAGGATCAATGGACCTCAAATTAAAACTTATACAATATAAAATAATATTTAGAATTCTTTGGTCATCTTAAAATATCAGTTCTTGTAAAGATTTGAAGCTAAAGCCAAGGCCTTGAGAGCTATGTCAAAGAGAATGTGAGTGGAAGAGAGATACACCATATATAGAGTAACATTACTCTTGACTGCTCATTCAGTGAATTACCGTATGTCATGCCTTTAAGACACCTCTTGAGAAAACACGAGTTATTAGACTTCTTTTTTCCCCCTGTGGTTACTCATAAATTTCCATCCATTGCTTCTTATTTTACCTTCATAAATTGTCTCCCTGCCCCCAAATACAAAAATATGGACGTACACACTGAGCTAGTACTATTATATCACATTATGTTAAGATATAAACCACTGTGATGTACTTTTTATACATTCATAGTTTATGTAAATCTGGCAATCTGGAGAGAAGGTTACCAAGAATGCCCTGGCCATAGGCGTGACGTCACATTGCTTGTTGGTATTAATGTGAGAAGGGCAATAGAAAAACAGGCTAGCGGAAGAGCCAAGATTCTGATTTTACAAGCACGAGTTTACAAAAAAGCATAAAGAAGTGACCTGACAGACAGTCTAAGGAACTATTTTCCATTTGGTCATGAAGAGTCAAAGGGACTAAGCAGAAGCAAAATTGAGCATCCTCTTTTTTCTACCCTTTTCTGTCTTATCTCAAGTGTTTTAGATTTCTTCCATATACATCAACATAATTTTTATAGACTTACTGTTTGAAAATTGGGCCTGGCTCATGTGAACTCAATGGAAAGAAACCAAATATGCATTCTCAGGCTGCCTGTCTATGTCTTCTGTATGTTCAGGCAGAAAGTCAAAGAAAACTATAAAAGTTTGCAAATGTAGCTGTAAATTGAAGAGCAGGTGCAGTCATGGCTAACCTTTTGCACAATTTCAGGCTGTGTGCCAATTACAGCCTGTCCTGCATCAGGAGTCCTTACACTCAGTCATTCAAGCCCTAGTCATGTCATGGTTGGATTGTTGCAACATGCTCAGTGTGAGGCTCCACTTGAAGAGCATTTGGAGGCTACAGTTAGTGCAAAGTGCAACAGAAGTGTTGTGACCCAGGCCCAAGTAGGTAGTAATAAACGTAGTCCGTGGAAAAACAAACTTTATTCAAACAGCTGGGAATTACTTCATTCCCAGTGTCATTCAACTCAAAGTAAAACAAATGCCTCCCAACACAAATTCCTCAGTTATCTTGCAAACCTTGGTCCAATTAGGCAAACCACCAAAAGCCCTCCCTGGCAAATGTCCAGATGCCACAAAAATAAAGATGTAGACGAAGCAGAAGACGAAGTAGAAGACGCAGCTACAACATTGTTTTCCAGCAAAGCTCAAACGCCGGTGCTGGTTTGTTTTAAGCCTTATGGGAAGGGCCAATCATCTCTTGGCCTTACTCTCTGCTTGAGCTGCTCTTGCCTTCTGGCAGCTCTTCTCGTGCGTGCATTAGGAACAGGCTCCTCCTGTTCCTCTGCCTCACTACTATCAGTCTCTGGAGGCTCTGGAGTCCGCACCTCAGTTCCTGATGGCCCTGGCCTCACTTCACCTCATCGTTGTCTGACTCGGTTGCCAGCTCTGTAGGCTGCTGACAGACTACAACAACAGGTACTTCTTGGGGTCCCAAGTGTGGCCCATGTAATTCCAGTGCTCTGCAAACTGTACTGGCTGCCATTTTGCTTTTGGGTGCAATTCAAGGTGTTGGTAATCACCTTTAAAACCCTCCTGACATGGGTCTACAGCAGGGGTGAAATTTGACCGCCTTGGCCAAGGCGGTAGGAACGATTTGAATCGGCTCACTGAACCGAATCGATTCAAATCTCCCTCCCTGCAAGCTGCAAGCCTTCACATGTTGGCTTGAGGGGCTTTGGCAGCGAAGTGAGCGACCGGCCGCACTCGCTCTCTCAACACCGCAACAAAAGTCACTTGAGTTGCCGACGCTTTCCTGGTGCTGCCGCTGTCCCACTCGGCTCCCCACCTGGACGTCATCATGTCATGTGCACTGACTATCTGTGCATGGACAGAAGGTTCTGTGCATGTGTAGAAGAGGCACACGGGAGCATAGCGCACGCACACATTCACATCTCCGAACCAATAGCGAAGGTTAATGCATTTTATCCCAGTCCACAGTTCCTAATACAGCTATCTCTCTGAAAACTGAAGCAATGTTGTATAGCTCTTTTTAGTTGCTGTTTCAGAGTTGTGTATATACAAGTAAAAGAAATCTCTTTATTTCACCCTTCTCTAATCTGGAGCCATCATAAGTGTTGAACTATCATGCCAGGACCTATTAGTGTCAGGTTTCCAAGTGGGAATCAAATATATCTCTGCTGAATTTCTTCCTATCTCTTACGTTGCATTTATCACCATCCTCCAGTGAACCATATTCATCCCACTTCCCTTATTTAAGTAGTTGAACAAAGATTAAAGTTATCTTGTTATCCACAGTAATATTTTTGAATTTTTAATGCCCTGTTTTTTAAAAAATGGTATTGTCACTCACATTTCTCCAAATCCTTTGTATAGAGCAAAAACACCCAAATGTCTTTATTCTAAACCGGGGTGACAAACACTCAGTCTGTAGGCCAAATATGGCCTGCGGAATATGCAGAATGATATACTAATTGTAATTCTTAAACACAGAGTTAATTTAAAAGAATATATGTTTGTTTATATATTTGTATTTTGTATCTGTATTTTACTGAATCGGCGGTTTACTATTACTGAATTCATTCTTCAAGAAAATACTGAGTTCTAGACAGTGTGACAAAAGGACTTATGTATGTACAGACGGTACATATTTCACTTTTCTCAGGAGCAAACACCCGTCTAATGTCACCATTTCAAAATACTACGTTCATAGCATTTTCTTTATGCCATGGTGCAACTGAAACAAATTTGTTCATTTTCTAGATTGTCATTTGATACTTAAACCTTCTAATACCTAATTATGAGAGAGAATAAAATGATTGAAGAAACTCCCCAAATATCTTGCTTTCCAGGTGTTGAACTCACATGCTACTTTTCTTTGCCAGTGTCACTATGGGAATTGGAATCCAGCACATCTGGAGAGGTACAGAGTAGGGAAGACTGATTTGGATAAGAAAACTTTTATAGCTGAAAACGATAGGGTAATGATAATTCCTCATAAAGAAAGGCCTCTGTTTTTTCCTTGCTGAATAATTAGAACTGAAGCCACCTACTATGAAATTGTGTTTTGCTAATTTTTACCTATTCTGATGCAAATACTTATTTTAATCCCCTTAACTCATCCATCATGCATGACAGACAAGACTCAAGTCTATTGTATCCATTTTTAAGGCTTTTCTGTCCAAAATGGAGTTTTTTTTCTCCTAATTCTTGAAAGGAGAGAACTTGCTTAAAATAAGTTGATGCTCTATATAAAAAAAACATAAAAAGTAAAATAGAGCTCATTAAATGATTTGTATTTTAGTAGTTATCATAGTAGTAAAAATGGTAGCTGTGATAGGCCACATATATACATAAACGCACCCAGAGAAAGTTGTCTAGGCACAGATGGGTGCCAAATTGCTGTTTGCAGATTCTTAGTATTGTTGAGCATATAAATGTATTTTTCTTGCGAGAAATCACTAAATAGATATATGTAGGTAGGTATATGTTGGATGGATTTGATTAATTTAAATTTAAAAACAAATACTATTACAAGTGTTGAAAATCTAAATCGGTGAATATAGAAGCTGAGATGCCCCTAAACCAGGGGTCAGCAATCCACTGCTCTGGAGCTGCATGTGGCTCTTTCATCCCTCTGTTGTGGCTCCCTGTGGCTGGTCGGCGCCACAATTTTGAGAAGACCTTCTGGTTGGTGGGGAGGCACACCAGGAGGAGACACTATGGCAAGGGGTGGGTTTTCCGGTCGGTTCCACAATCGATAGGGCTTTCAGTTAGGACAGGTAGAGGAAAAAGGACACTGCGCTAGGAGGAGACTCTATGGTGGGGAAACAAGCTCCAGAATTGAACGGGGGACTTCCGGTTAGGATCTTTGTGGCTCCCAGTGTTCTTTTCTATGGGAAACAAATCAAGAGGGCTCTTTGGGTGTTTAAAGTTGCCGACCCCTGCCCTAAACCACAGTTCTGTATCTTATTCCTATGAGTGGAGAGATTAAATTGAAATATAGGTTTGCAGATTCAACACCCCCCCAAAAAAGAGTGGATACTCCCAAAGATTAGGATTAGGATTAAATATATCGAACCCTAGGTTGAATTGCAGTAAGAACAAGTTTCTCAAATGATAAATTCCTCATGAATGACATTGTTGGCCAAACACCATGAATTTGGGAATCAGTGAGTTCTAAATCTGTTCTGTGATACGTTTCTTTATTTATATTTTTCAAGCAATTTTATCTTGAGGGGTAGAGCCCAAAAAGTGACAAAGCCAAGAGATGGCTGGCACTCCTAGTTTCAGAAACTGTTCTAATAATACAGCTTTTATTCCAAATACTATTATGGACAGTGAGATACATATCATTTGCATCAGCTCACATGGTATCCTATTAAATAACCTTTCATGTAGTAACTAATAAATTTTCATGACTTAAGTGCACAGTAAATGAAAACATTCTGGTATAATATAAGAAAACCCCACTATAGTTATTACTTGACAGGAAAAACACGCTGGCATTTCATGCCTTTTTTATGAGTGCTGTCACAATGAAAAACCTGACAGTAATTTATTAAACATATATTTGACTATCACACCAGTAGTGGTAAAAGAAACCTGCTTCCTTCCACTTCAACTAAGGAATGCAAATAAAAATTAAAATACAAACCTCCCTTGCCCCAAAGACCAAGCAGTATGGCAGAAGGATATAGCTAATTTAACTGTGTAAGAGTGACCCTCAATATTTCTCCAGGTATGCTAAATCTCTTGTAGCTGCTAAATCCGATTTGCAGTTGAATGAAGCATCAGCTGTGTCTGGACAAGTCCATTTGCCTTCTGTAGGCAGGGCTTAGAAGCTGATTGATATGTTTTAGCACTTTTGGGATTATTGTGATTAAGAGGAAACCACTCCGAAGGATAGGGAAAAGGGTGTAAAAATACACAGCCCACAGCTGGTAAGCAGCATGTGTTTGCTATGAGGGGAGGTCATGACTAGCTGATCCTGCTGGTTTTAGGGTTGATTGACAGATAAGAAAACTTGATATAATGAAGCAAAGGACTGCCTGCTTTGGTAACTCAGGGAAACAGTTACCATAATTCAGTAAACATGATAAAGGCTGTTTAAGAATGCTGTTCTGGCAATTAAAATTATAGCTGCACAATTTTTTAAAAAGCCTGTAAAAGTCTTCTAATAAAACACAAAGTAGGAAAATGAAATGATCAATCTAGTCCTTTTTGAAGGTTGGCTTCAAGGGAATGGTTTAGTGATTGCCTTCCTGGATAATGGAGGTATTTATTTAAAGGTAGAGCTACAGAACAAAATAAATGGATCTATCAAAATTAATTTTCTCAAGCATGAAAATTGTTTGGCTCCAGGAAATGCAGGGTCTGCTTTGTTTTTATTTTTTTTGGTACATATTCATTTATACAGGAGAAAACCCTTCAGGAAAAAGCTTTTATATATATATAAATTAAACACCTGCCTCAGAAAACAGTGTTGTTTTGTATCTGCTTTCTTTCTCTTATTACTATTGTTGTTAATTGAAACTGTAGTTTACAATATATATATAAACAACCATTTGCAAATGCGCATGAATTTTTCGAATATCCAGTTCCTTTTTCTTCTTCCTCTTTTTTTTTTTTTAAAAAAAGTGGGGTTGTACCTCTTTCAAAATGTGAGTTTAGCATACCGCACAGGAAAGAAGACAAGCTTGCCAAGTCCTGCTGAGCGTTTTTTCAAGCCTGTGAAAAGAATGAATTATTCAACAGTAAGCATGCTTACAGCTGGCCATTTGGGAGCTTTGATGTGCGAATCAGGCGGTTGCATGAATGCCCTTATTGTCATGTTATGTGTACACAGTGTGTGAATTATTGAAAATAGTGAGGCCTGAGCCTCATCTGGTAGAGATTACAGTGCAGGCATGCTGGGTGAAGGTCTGTAATTGAAAATCCCCAGATGCTGTTTATTTGGCCCGTGTCACATGACCTTCTGCCGTAAGCTTGTCTGAACAAAACACAGCCTGTGCTGAGAAGGGCTGCCCAATCTCTCAGGCTTTTAGTCCCTGCTTTTCCATAAGGCTCAGAAAGGGGATGGCTTTCAAAACTCGCTGTAGGGTTGACTTAACACCTGCCTATGCTGTACTGTTTTTGTGAAGGCATAAAATAGATTTTGCTCGTGGCTTTTAAATAGCAAGTCTCTTACCTAGCAGAGGAAACTGTATGAACTGTTGTTGACCTGCCTACAGTGATTTCTTTTTTGCTAATTTGGATTTAAAATGTCTTCCTCCCTCATCATGGCAATATATGTGCACATAAATGCTTAAAGGAGAGTAATTTTTTTCTTGTTCTCTGATGCTACACAGCTCAGCCCTCTTTGACTGAGATGCTGAAATTTTTGAATGTTGTACTCTAATCTTAATGGTTATCTTAAAATAACTTTTTCAAATGATGCTACTGAGAAGCATCTCTTAAACACCACCAGTCCAAACACTCCTGGAACATGCACTGAAAATCAGCAAAACAACAACAGATGGAATTAGGATTTGAAGATTAAATTGTTTTGCCCTGCCATGGTCCGAAAGCATTTCAAAAGAATTCTGATGAAAGCCATACTATTTAAAAATTAAAATTGCAAAGGAGAAAAGCTCACTTGGAAGGGCAGTAACAGTAACTTGATTTAATTGAAAATAATATTCAAAAATATCAACTTCATGAATAGAAAGCAACTGTGAAAAGAAAAACACTAATTATGAAGAAGATGCCCAAAATATATGCCCCAAAAACATGACTTGGAATCTTCTATGATGCTGGAATATATGAAAATAGAAATTCTTGTCTTCCATAATTTTTAGAAGAGGTCAGGGGTCCTGGGAGGAAGAAATTTAAGAAAGATTGGATTGGGCACAGCTGGGGAGACGGGCTTCTTTGTAGAGATAATTGCCACTACAGGTAGTGCTCAACTTATCATCATGATCGGGACCAGAATCACTGCTGCTAAGCAAGGTAGTTGTTAAATGAGTTGCTTCCAATTGTATGGCTTTTTCTGCCAGAGTTGTTAAGTGAATCACCAAGGTCATTAAGTGAATCCCATTTTTTCCCATTAGTTTTGCTTGTTAGAAGTGGGCTGGGAATGCAGCAAATGATCCTGGGATGCCGCAACCATTATAAATACATGCCTGTTACCAAGTGCTTGAATTTTGATACATGATCGTGACAGTTGTAAGTGTGAATACTGCTTGTTACTCACTTTTTTAATTGTTGTAATGGTTGCTAAATGAATGGCTGTAAGTCAAGGACTTCCTGTATATAATGAAACACCCTTCTGATGGAAAGACAAAGAAGTGAAGTTAAACCAGTGTTGTGGCCTGGGAATTTGCTTTTCTTCTCCTTCTTAACTTTATTTACTATGGATAATTGAATTAACAGTAAAATGTAAGTCTTGCAGTAACATTTCCTGCTAATCTTGATTGGAGTCAAGTGTTTTCAGAATTCTCTTATTGATATAATATCTAGCCCTTTGCAGTTAGTAGAATATATAACTTCTTTAGTGCTGAGGGACATCGTAAAACAGGTGGGTCGCAGCCAAGCCAAAAATGTGATTTAATATTAATTGTAAGCTAAATTTAAATGTAGAGAGCCAGTTTGCTGTAGTGGTTAAAGTAAAAGGCTAGAAACCAGGAGGCCCTGTGCTCTAGTCCCACATTGGACCCAAAGCCAGCTGGGTGACCTTGGGCCAGTCACTTTCTCAGTCCTAGGAAGGAGGCAATGACTAACCTAAAATCTTGTTTTAAAAAAACTTGTACGGAATGGTCCAGACAATTGCCAGGAGTTGATGCTGACTCAAAGGCATGAAAATAAATAAAGTGTTATATATGCTTTGCATTTTTCAATACACATTGTTTAGTGACAGAATTTTGCTCCACTTTATAACAGCTTTTGTCTGAATTTCTTTCAGCTTTTTGTCTGCCTTTGTTCTCTCTTTTTAATACAGGTAGTTCTCAGTTTCCAATGGCAATCGGGACCAGAGTTGCTATTGCTAAGTGATGCGTGATGTCAGGTGATCATGCCTCTTAGCAGCGGCAGTTCTGGTAAGCCCAGTTGTCATGGTTAAACAAAGACCACGTGAGTTGTTAAGTGAGGAACTCATGTGTTTGCAACTTCCCTGTTGACTTTGCTTGTGGGAAACTGGAAGGGAATGTAAAAGTTTGTGATCATGCGACTACTATTCGCTCAATACTGTAATCATGAAATGGGCACCAAGGGCTTGGATTGTAATCACATGACCACGGGAGCAGTGAAACAGTCAGAACTCTGAGGACCAGTCATAACTATCACTCATTCGGTCCTATTGTAAGTGTAAATGGTTGCTGAAAGAGTGGTCATTAAACAAAAGCTATCTGTAAAGTTTAAAATTAAAATAATTTCCCATATATCAGAACTGTTTTAGCTGAAATACAATTTTTGGACAAAACCAAGGAGGGGGGGAAAGCCAATGATACCTAGATATTCGCTTATTGGATTCTCCCACCTACAAATAGCAAAAGAGTTTTAAAAAATGGGTAAATGCCATTATGCCAAAAAAAAACTTTAAAAAAGTTTGCTTGAACCTTTATTTTCACAAATATCCCTGAATCATCTTTTCATTGCATCTATTTTAAGTTATGTTTTGATATGTATATTATTCATGATGATTTGTTACTTTTAGTCTTCATTGTAAATTCGTATTCATTTCAGGTAGGAATGAACTGATAGCCAGATACATCAAACTTAGGACGGGAAAGACACGGACCAGGAAACAGGTAAGACAATCCTGCAGGATAGAAGATGTGTGCCAATGAATGGGTGAATGAATGCAGCAGATGCAGAATGGTGTTTACAATATCTTAGGTTTACTTTGAAAAATAGGACTGTTTGTACCACTCACCACTTCCATATAAATTGCTTAGGCACCCAGGACACTTGCAGGATTAAAACTCCTATAGACCTGTAAAACAGTCTGGAACTATTAATCTATTAATATCAGAACAAATAGTTTGCTGAGTTGGCATGATGGATCTGTGTTTTCTTAAACTCCCGGCTTGTTCCCAGCTTATTGTTCACATCTCAAAAGAATTAGCACTTATGAAAACTTTCTGCAGAACCACATAACTTAGTTCTTCCTTTTGACACAGTGCATTAGCTAGAACTTGTTTAAGGCCTACATAAATATTTGGGCTTCAAACGAATGGTCAACTGACAATATTATTGAGAAACTTCAAGGCAGAGAATCATATTTAAAAAGTAAGATACATTGATGGATTAGAATCAAGAGTAGTTCACATGATATTTAAGAGAAAAAGAAAAAGAATCAGTAGTAGGTTGCTACCAGTTCGCCCCAGATTGGGCAAACCGGTAGCAGCAGCGGCAGGAGGTTCCACCCGGATGCTTCTGCACATTCACAGAAGCATCACATACATGCCCACCCACGAGCAAACCAGTAGCAATGGGTTTTGAAACCCATCCCTGAAGAGAATGCTTCAAAATTAGCAAAACTTCATGAATAACCAGTAAAATGCTTGTTTTCTTTGAGATAGTAATCTGCTCAGTGTAAGGCTTTTAAGTAGACTAGGCCAAATTCTTTGTGTGAAACATTACAAACAGAAATAGCCACAAGATGTTATCCAAAGGCAAAATATGAAGACAAAGGAAGTTTACCCCGTGATTAGCAAGTAGCCACTCAAATTTATATAAAGGTTCCTGTAAGATCTATTATAGAACTTTATTGATATATTAAGCATTTTTCTCCAGGAATAGAAACATGTTTAAGCAGATTTTGATGGAATGACTGAGCAAACTGGTGACCGAATTGAAATACTACTTAAAGTTAGAAAAAGCAAATGAAGGTTTTAGTTTTTTTAAATTTAATTTATGCCTGACTCTACAAGCTTACAATTAAAATATTACAATTTAATAATTATTGTAAAAAAAGAAAACATATATTGAATTAAAAGAATAAAACTGATCAGAAGACCAATCCCATATCATTAAATAATCAAAATATACCAAAATCCAAAGAAGCTCCTTATCCAAGGTCCTTATCAAAGGTCTAGGGAAACAACCAGGCTTTTAGCAATTTGCAAAAAAAAAAAATCAGTCAGGTGAAAGTAGTCCAGATTTTCATAAAGAAAATTATCCTCTGGCTGACAAAGAATATCCAATTGATCATAGCCCTGTTACAGCATTGCAAACAGCATTTATCTCCTTCACTTGAATACCAAAGATGACCCATGTTGCCAGTGACATCTAGAAGAAATCCTTTGGATGGATCCTGGATTCCAGATGAATTCAAAATCTGTGCAATCAGGATTTGAAGTTGTCAAATGACAGAGTTGGAATGTGGCTTTTAAGCTATTGAGTCCAACCTCCAACCTAATGTAGGAATCCACATTAGAGAATCCTGGACAGATGGCTTTCTAAACTCTCCTTGAATGCATTCAGTGAAGAGGAGTCTACCATCTGTCTGAGTAATTGGATCATATGGAAGAAAATACCCATACAGTTCTATAGACAAAGGCCTTTTTGATGCAGATGACCTTGCTGTAGCATAAGTGCCTTCTCTGGCTATGTATCTCCAGCCTTTGGAAGGGAGAAGGCTGGTGAGAATTTATCCCCATTGTTCATGTGATGACAAAATGTCCTAATTATAACATTTGAATAGGAGACCTGTGATATAGGAGTTTCTTTTCTTTTTTTAATTATCTATTTTCTGGAATATTGCTACAGTAGGTGATCACTTCAAGCCTGTATAATTATCAGAGATATTCATATTTTTATACTAAAGTAAATTCATTCAAAGTAAATTGATTCAAAATCCATGGAAGATAATAACATTGCAGGACAATTCTTCATGTTCATCGTTCAATTCCTTGCAAATGTTTCATTACTCAGCTAGTAACATACTCATCTGTGGGGTTTGCTACCTGTTTACATGCTACTGCTTGTCCTGCCAGTTTCAGTGTGGATGTAGTTTTCTTTCTTTCTTCCTGATGGTTCATTGATTAGAGTATTGTTTTTTGCCTAATTGTTTATCGAAAACAACCAACAGACTGCTACAACCTCATGGCATTGCTATAACACACAAACCAACTGAAGTCCTCCAAAACATCTTAAGCAAACCAAAAGTAGTCCAAGAAAAGACAACGGGAATTATCTACAATATACAACAGCCACAAAGTAAATAGAGCAGAGCACATCCATGAACGCTAAATAGCTGTCAGAAGACATAATGAACACTTATTAATCTTACACGAACAGAGTTAACCACAGTTTCAACTGGGAAACTAGAGTATTAGCATTCTAGACAAATCTAAACTAAAAAATGCTAAGGGATTCCTGGAAGCTTAGCATTCAGAAAAATCAGCCATCAACAGACACATACAAATAAACCACAGTTATATACCATTCAAGAGATAATTTTTGAAAATTACCTAGAAAAGAAACAAAAAAAAAACCTAGAACACATCCCTTCCAGCAGCCTCCAGCAGCCAACATGCAAATCAACAGGGGTCAGCACCAGAGAACAATTAGTCAGAAAACAATATTCAAGGAACCACCAAGGAGGAAACTCTACCTCCACCTAGCAGAGTAAGCTACTGTATATAAACAGGTAACAAACTCACTCACTCAAACAAATGGTGCTACCTAGTTGGGTAATGAAAAGTCTGCAAGCAAATAACCAAACTCCCAGGACTTGATGATTAAATTCTCATTTCAGATTTTACCTCCCAGTCCCACTAGGAGCAACAGTAGTACCCATGGCCATCCGAAAAATTTGCTTCCTGTGTGGGTCTTCTCCAGATATAAATTCCTTTCATTTTAAGAAAGGAAGGTGAATTTGACCATCCCCCTTTTTTGTGGGGGGCGTTGTTCCATTTGGAAGATAGTGTGTCTTTTGTCTTCGGAACAAAATGGCATTGGACATTTACAGAGAAAATTAAATATGCAGAAATCCAAAATGTATATCTTGGTTGAACTGCAGAAAGCTTTACTTGTATTGTTTACGGTGCCATAAAATTAATGCCAGTTCAACCAAAACAGAAAAAGAGAGAAATGGCCTAACGTCACTGATTCATAGTCATCGGCATTAAAAAATAAATAAATTCTGGTATCTTTTTTCCATGGAGAGAAATTAAATTGCAGTCATTCTTAAAGCTGAGCTCCAAATTATAATTAAAAGTAGATCTCTAAAATTGTAATCTCTAAAATTACTTTATGGCAGCATTTTAAATCCCATGAAATTCTTTTGACTATTCAAAGATAATATTGCAAAAATACTTTATTTTATTTATTTGCAGTATTTTTCGCACGGTTCCTTGAGTGATTATAAGACTGAATCCATTTGTTTTATTGAGTTCAGTTCTAACAGCCAGCTAACAATATGTAGAAAAACTAATAATGGCCTAATGTGATTCCTAGTTTAACAAATCAATAGCTTTGAAATGAATTCCTAAATTATAACTTCTGACCACTAATCTCAATTACAGTTACAGTTCTTTTTCTGTCTCTAAAATGTACTTAAATTTTAGGGTGCTGCTAGGAAAAAAATAAAATTAATCAGCTGTGGGCTGCCTATACCTGAAATTGTACTTTGAAAGGATGTAGTTGCATAATTATACTTTTCAAGACTGAGACAGGTTCTCTGTAAATCTCAGGGCAAGACATACAGTAATAGATTAAAATTACAAAAAGGTTGATTCTAGCTTAATATCAGAACAGCATTAGGAGGTAAGCACCAACAGTGCTCCCATTACGCAGAAAAATTCTGAATATCCTCTTCCCACACGAGCTCAGCCAGAAGCTAAAAAATCTTGAACTATGGATGATTTAATTTGGAATCCAGCATGGAGCAGGAGACTGGTCTTGATGATCTAAATGGCTCCTTTTGATTCTAAGGTTTTAGATTCTGTAATGTCTGAATTAGGATATTTCTGAATCAAAGGTCAAGTTAGATATCAAGGTCAGGTTTGAAGTGAAGAACTTTAAAGCTGAGTATTGATTATTGATCCATCTAGTTTAGAATTCTTCCTAAATACAAGATGTATCCAAAATCAGGCCATAGGTCTGTCACAGTATGTTTTATTAACTATTTATTTATTTATTTTTCAAAGAAAATGTTTCTGTACTTAGGAAGTTCGAAAGCCATGCATCAAAGAGTAAGGAGTTGTTTAGAAGAAAATAGCAACCAATTTGAACATTTCACACATTTCACATTAAGTAATTTATATGGTATAATACATTGTTTATGGGCCCTGCAGTTTGGTACATTGGCGTACACTGTAAATTGGCAACAGTTGTTTTAGGAATTTTAAACTTGAATTTGTTTTTCTACAGCCGTCTGAAAATACTGGACAGTGAATTTCAAACCTATGTACAAGAAAAGAGCTTTATCTCTTGATTATGTAATAATTTCAGGGGGAAAAAACCCTTAGGACTTATGGAGTAATTGAAATCAAGTCACTGCTGAGATTATTGTAGGAATTACAATTAAATATTTTATATGGAAAAGTACAATTTTTGGTAATAGGTGGCCTAGCATTCTTTGTTCTCTTTACTACAATGTAACTACAGTTATTACTTAGACTTTTTCCTTTTGCTTTTTTGTTTCGTTTTGCTTTTTTTTTCATTTATTTTGCTTTTGGAATCGAATTGGGCCTTCTGGTTACACTTAACTTGCATCTGAGAATCAAATAATCCAGATTCTAGAGATTAAGTATACACCCACAATGGTTGCCATTGTTTTTCCTGACAATTCAAATGCATAGCAGTGCTGCTGAATGTTTCAAGTTAGATACACAGCAGGAAAAAAATGAATAATCAGGAATAGCCACAGAGCATGGTGTGCTCAAAGTGTATATAAATCAAAGTCTGCACAAGGGTGTGTGAGTGTACAGTGTCAAAATTGAAGACCTACGTGTCATGTATTGATGTCCCATGCACATCCAAAGACGGCAGGACTTGGATTGTGACACCTCTCCCACTAACGTCCTGATTTTAAGCCCCACCCACCTCAGTGAATGCCCATAATATGAGTTATTGTATTCTAAGATTATATTGTGCAGTAGGTTTAGCTGGAGTATGATTGAACATTGAGAATAGGACTGGAGAACCATGCTCAAATTCCGATTTATTGAAAGATAGGGCCAAGCATTACTTTTTCTGTCTTAATTTCTGATTAGGTTGCTGTGATTAAAAAAAAAAAAATGAGATTGCCCCAAGATCCTGAAACAAAGGCAAAATGTCACTGTCACTCCACACTAAACTCTCTTTGCCATTTCACTGAAAATGTAAGACATCAGTACAATGTACAGATGCTGGATACATTAAATTCTTGAATATGATTTCTGAGGATATATTTATAAGTACACTAGTGACTTTCTCTTAAACCAGTAATCTCTGAAGTTTGCAAATTTTCTTTTGCCTGAATCATTTCTTTCCTATTAAATTTTTTAATATATAAAAATGGTTTTAAGGACGGGGAGGCAGTTGCTGGATATAAAATGTTTCTTAATTGTGATCATAGACCTGTTAATAGAGTGCAGAATGTCTCCAGTTTTTTTCTCATAGAGCAGATTTCTGACCATGAAATTTGTGTATACTGAGTCAGAACCCTCTACAGATTGAAAAGAAAATCATTGGTACACAGGCCAGCCAGATCAACTTAGTTATTAGGCTCAAGAGGCCCAGAACCCAGGGCCAACAAAATTGCTTTAATTTTTATAAAATAAGAAAGAATTAAAATTAAGTAGATGTTAATTATTTTCATCCCTTGCTTTTCAGTTTTGAAAATGTATACAATAAATTGAATACACAACAAATCTAATACAAAGAAAGTGTAGATAAAAAATTAAAACCTCAGGCATATATTAATTGCTATTGAGTTAATTTAATGATTATACAATTTTACTTCAATTCTCACCACAGGGTCATTTTTAACACTACGCTTTTCATTATAGTAAGGACAAAGCCCAACATAATAATAGTTGACACATACTTAGTGGAAAATAAGAACTGCAGGAAATCTGATCAAACTAGTGATCTTATTTGTAACCTATAGGAACATTTAAGATGGAAAATTTAGTAACCTTGATGATGTATCAGACATAATTAATTGTCAACAACTAATTAGTATTACAAAATAATACATATAATACCTACGTTTCCTTATAAATGAACAGTTCTTGAGGTAGATTTGTGAGGCAGCTGCTTTAAGGAGAGAGAGAATTGGGTAATTTTTCTGTCCTTTCAGGACTTAATGGGAGTTTAATTCTTACTGCATAATTTTATTATTGAATATTCTGAATATAATCCTACTTTGGATCTTTTCTACTTTGTAGCTAGTAACATTGTAGTGCCCTTAATAATACCACACTGAAGATCAGACCAGGAAAACTGCAGTGGAGGAATTCAAATAATCCTCATGTATCTGTATTTAAATCATAGCAAAACCAGCCTTGCAGTATCGTGATTAGTTTTAATTTACCATTATAACATTGCCTGTCTGAGCTTTTTTCTCTCCCAAAATAAAACTTTTTTCTTCAATATAATGTGAAATAATATCATGAAGTTGGGTTAGAGACAAGTTGGCTAGAATGATTACCATGCTGGTAATATATGCAAGTTAAAACAAAAAGTGTCATAGCAACAACTACAATAAGAATATACGTAAGTATGTGTTTATAAAAATGTTTAATTGAAGTGCTGATGGGCCATTTAAGTGCTTGCAATATTTACTGAGTTGAATTTAGAGCTATTTGTTTTGGAAAATATACAAATCTTGCTTACTATTTTGTGTGTGTGTGTGTGTCTAATATATATCTAGTAATCCATATAATTAAATTTTAATTTGTTTACTTTTGAAGAACATCTGCAAATTTGAATAGCATCAGATTATAGTTACACAGGCTGTAGTCAAAACAATTTTAAGAAAAGAGCTCAAGATATAATAGTCTAAAAAGTTTTTCTTCCTTTAAATCACTGTAGCGATGACCAGCATTGGTAAAATGTTTGTGCTATGAAATATGGTGCATGGCTGGGAAATACGATCTCTTAATAGCAAATCTTACTGATAATACAAAATACTTTCCCCCAAAGAAACTTTCTGGGTTTTTTTTCTTTCTTTCCTTCTTTTTTCCAAGCATAAATTTGATTTCTCGTGTTCTTTTTTTTTTATTTCTCTTCTCTCCCTTTCCCCTTTGTTCTCCCTTTTTTTCCCCCTTAAAATTCCAAACGATGTAGGTGTCTAGTCACATACAGGTCTTAGCCAGGAAGAAAGTTCGAGAAATTCAAGCTGCCATTAAGGTACGTTTGGCTTGCCCAGTTGTAGGGGGCTTTTCATCTCCATGGTTACAGGCTTTTCCTTTGTTTCCCTCCCTTCCCCTACCCTGCAGGTGTCTAGTCACATTCAGGTTCTTGCCAGAAGGAAATCTCGTGATTTTCATTCCAAGCTGAAGGTATGCGCTTTTCTGCTTTGGGGCTTGTGGTTGCTATGCGTTTCACTTCCTGTGTTCCCTGGTGATTGGAGGAATGCCTGGGGCTGTGATTCTTGTAACCTAGTTTCCTTGCATGTGGTAGCTGTTGACATTTCTTTGTGTTTAATCTCCTTCCCTCCCTCTGATTTCTGCAGTAGCATCTATATTAAACTATTTTAACACCTTGGAATGCTATTCACTGTTTGCATGCCAACTTTATAGGGAAATATGTCCTTGGTTTTTGTTTTTTTTCCTTTTAAAATCTCATTAGTAGATAAGAATTTGTAATATGGGTGGGTGGGAGCAAAACACTGGTTAAATAAAAGAAGATCTTTGTATGTGCTCAAGCACATATTGTAAAATCTGAGATTTACATCAGTATACCAGTTCTCCTGTATTGTTTTTAAAGATACATTTTCAGATGAGTGGCTAAATTCGCACTTTGCCTCCAGTGGTGTTATCCTTATCTGCAATCTCCAGAGTTTACCTTTGACAAATCGTTCTGGCCTCCACACTTTTTTTATATTGTCCAAATGAAATGGCCTCATTGGCTTCTTCTGTAGAAAAATTAGGCGTGTGCTTAATCTGCACTCCCTGAAGATGTGGAAGTCTTTGTCAGATCTGATAAATGTAGGCTTTGCAGAGGAAATCCTGGATTCTCCTCTTAACAGACTTAAGGTCCACCGAGCACAAGTAAGACTGTACACAGAATGAAGATTGGGCTGCACAATTTCAGCTGGGTAGTTTCTTAAAAAGTATATATCCTAGAGAAGCTATGCATTGCTTCACTTAAAATTAACGAAAGAGGGATGATCTTCTTTTCTCTTTCTAATTTCCCCAAGAGCAAACGAAAGCGGCAAGTAATGCTTCATTTTCTCCATGTAAGAAATATAAATGTTGCATTGCAAGCTCCTGAATATTTTTTTAATGGGAAAGAAAAATGTCAGGTTAAGTGGAGGGTTTTTTTTTCCTATCTTTTTTGTAATCATTCCTTTTTTTAAAAAAAAAGACTCAAAATACCTTAACAATTCAACCAAAATAAACACATTTCAGCCTGTGAAGCCTGTGTGCCAGTCTTCTCAAACCTGATGTGCTCCAACTACGATGCACTACAAGTTATATAATCCTGGTTGTAATAGGAATTATGGGAATTGTAATCCAAAAACTCTGGAAGGCACCAGATCTGGGCAAGGCTTCATTGTCTGAAATACTAAACACCATCAGTGGCATTTGCCCCAGTCCTGGAACAGGAAAATGTCAACCACAGACTCATTTTATAAGTGATCTGTTTGTCAGGAGCTTCTGGTTTGACTCTGCTGCGGGCAGCATGCTTGCAGGCTTGTATGGCTGTTGGTGGCTGGCTTCTGAGCTGCACTGGCTGACTAGCTGGGGTTGGTGAATAGCTAAGTCAACTTAAAAGATATTGCTTGTTAACCCAGGGTGCAAAGATGGAGAAGGCCGTAGCGTTTCAGACTAAAACCATCCAATCTAATGACTAAAAGAAAGCGTTTTAGCTCATGTTTGGAACATTAAAGCAGTGTACTGACTTTTAAGCGCACAACCAAATTAATACTGGGCACCTGCAGTCTCCTTTGTGGACAATAAATTCAGTAATTTGTTCATGTTATACCTAGCAAAAATTGCCTGTTCCTAAACTTTTGTATTTACACAGTCGTGGTTCTGCTTTATGGAGAAAACATAAGTTGTTGTTTTTTTCACCCACCACCTAAAATAGTAAAGTTTCCTTTTAGAAAATGTGCTTATTTCTTACTTACGCACTTCCTTTTGTTAATGATGGTGCTGGTGGTAACAGCGTGACAATGCCTTTTTTTTTTACAGAGCAAATACCAATTATACTTACAAGCCCTCTTTCCAAGATGTTACTTTACTTGTTGCCTCTCTATTGTTTAAAGTTTAGAAATCCTTTGTCCTGAATGCACTGAGTATAAAGAATCTTTTAAAAGAATCCTTTTAAAAGAATTTTAAATTTTCAGAATTTTTGCCATTGTCACAATTGGAGGACATGAATCAGTGCAAAGAGACAGGCCGCCACAGTAAAATAAGCTTTGAGTGACAAGGGTAGTATCATACGTTTTTTTACATGATGTAAATGAAAGAAAAATTGTTCCTCTTATTAAGGAGGACAAAATGATGTGATCCAGCCTTCAAGACTGGATCTATGTGGGGTTAAAGCTGGATATGGGTTTGTACATTAAGCCTATGGAAACTACAAAATTGGGAATGCCTTGTACTTATTTAAATATAGGATTACCTGTATTCTCTAGAGCAGGAGTGTCAAACTCGTGTCGTCACGTGGCGTATTGCGACTTTCCCCCCCTTTGTTAAAATGGGGGTGGGTGTGTCCAGCACGTGACACATCTGCCAGCAGGGCCACGAGTTTTGACACCCCTGCTCTAGATTAAAACCTGCTTAGAGAAAATCTGGATTCTGCATCAAAATAAATGTAACATTGTGATTCTATTAAATCCAGATATATCCGCAGAGAGGCTAAAATGTTAGATTGGTAGGAAAAAATGGCAACAAAGTTATGATAAGCCTTTTTTAGAGTTGATATTCGCTAAAAAATAGTTTCAGTGCAAGATAGTAGGCAACCTATTCTCTATCTGTGTGCTTCAGGTAGAGTATTATTTTGGCACAATCTGAGTCCTCTAAGAAATAATGCTCTTTTATATTGTTCATTTGGGACTATATCCACTAAATTAAAAGAAGAAAGGAATGGATTTTTTTAAAAAAAATGGTTAACATTATACAAAAAACTTTCTTTTACCTTAAACTTTCTAAACATTAAGGAGGATTTGGACGGAGGATAAAAATGGGCAATAGGAGATAATCTTTTATATGTACCATGCACATTTTAAGATAAACGCAAACTCTGCCCTGCTCTGTAGCAGATTCTAATGAGTGCAGTGCCACTTGCGGTTCTGTCCATCTATGAGCATGATTTACTGAGGGATAGTTTCTGAAAAAGCCATTTATCTAATCTTAAAATTGTAAATAATCACAGATCAACTACTGCAATTTGTAACATTTTCCACAACATAACCTTGTGTTGGAGTGTTTCTCAATGTTCTGCACAATACTAGTGTTCCATGAACAACTTTCATTGAAAGTAAATCGTTTATATTTATATTTAGCACTGCTAAATATAATTCACTTAGCACACCTGAATGCTGCATTGTTGAAGAGCTGTTGCCTGCTCATAAAGCTGGGGAAACCTTAAGTGTGATCAAAATTCAGCTGCTTGGCAATTGACTTCTATTTGTGACCATTGCTGTGTCCTAAGGTCATGTGATCACCTTTTGCAATCTCTGTAATCAACGGGGAAGATAGATTCACTTAACAACTGGGTTACTAGCTTATCAGCTGCAATGATTCACTTAAAAACTGTGGCAAGAAATGTCGTAAAATGGGGCAAAACTCACTTAACAAATACCCCATTTAACAACAAAAATTTTGGTGTTCAATTATGGTCGTAAATTTGAGGACTACCTGTATAGAGAAACTCTGGCCCCTTGCTGCAATTCCATGCAAAGTGCACTAGTGAAGCAACTCAAAGCAGTGCATCCAGCTAGTTCACTGTGGTGGAAATATCCTTTGCCCTTGCGGATAATTCCATGTTCTAAATGCTGCAAAGTTTTTCCAGGTGTACTTTCAGGTTACCTGGATAAAGATTTTTTTCAGTGCTTATTTTGAAATACCTGGTGAAGGAAGACAACGTATTTTTTTCTTTTTTTTAAAAAAAATCATATCGAGATGAATAAATATCGAAAACAACAGCAAATTTTAAAATACATTGAAAAATTTAAAACCATTAATAGGATTTTTTTTAAAAAAAAAACATTAAAAGAGGAGGGCGGCCAGCCATAGCATTTCTATACCGTAGTATGAATAACTATATCCAGTAATTAGAAAGCAATATCTATGTTTCCGAATTATGAGTATTTCATAAGCGTTCAACTGTCAATATTTAGGAGTTGATAGTGGGATTAAAAACACAGGCCCACCTCTAACTTTCACACATTTAGTAGGTAAACTGAACAGCCTATGTTATGTCCTCGCCTCCATCCGAACGGGAGCCACAACAGCCGATATAGCCTGCAATTTTCATAACAGCTCTCTACCGTATATGTGACTGATTAGTTATCCAAAAGATACATAGTGAATATGTACTAGAAGGAGTGCACTGAAAGGGCCTGAGTTCAAATTGCTGAATATTAGGAGCACACCACTGTTCTTTGCATTTTTGTCATTATTGTAGAAAACAATTATCCAGATTCAGGATTTTTACCTATATTATACAAATATCCCCAATATGGGCTAATGCTTTTTGAACTCAGTTGATAATGTCTTCAATGATCGATCCAGAAATGTGGGTTGCTGCTTTTCACCCAACCACCGTAGGAAATGCTGCAGCTCCTCATTTTGCAGTGGGCTACAGTAACATTTAACTAATATTTTTGCTTCGTTTTCAGTATCCATTAGGAATTCATTAAACAAAATAAAAAAAATGCCTGCTGCTCACATGTATGCAATGATTTGATATCCATTAGTGAACATTTCATACTGTTTGCATGTAAAAAGAAAATACTGTTGTCGGCTTTCTAAAGATAGCTCTATGTAGCTTCTCTTTATTGAAAAATAATAATAAAAGCCTTGGAAAATTCTCTTTGATGTGAATGGAGTCCTCTGCATTTTGAAATACAATAAGATGGATTAATTGCTCCTCATTAAGCAGCAAGTTGGGACAGCTTTTGAATGTGCTTTCTTTTTTCAGCACTGGCTATTGCTGGCTGAAATAGACAGCTTTTGTGTCTTCCACTTCTTCACTGATAATAAGAAAATTGGAGATCATGGCTACAATTATTCTACTGTCTTTTGTTTAGAACAATTGCATACTTCCATGGCTCCTCCTCTTCTTCTTCTTCTTCTTCTTCTTCTTCTTCTTCTTCTTCTTCTTCTTCTTCTTCTTCTTCTTCTTCTTCTTCTTCTTCTTCTTCCTCTTCCTCTTCCTCTTCCTCTTCTTCTCCTCCTCCTTCTCTATTCAAATCAATACTACACTGTGTGCAAAATTATTAGGCAATCTGTATCTTGGAGGATTAATTTTATTATTGAACAATTACAGTGCTCTCAGTCAATCCAAAATGTTAATAAACCTCAAACCTGAATATTTAAGAAAATAAAAGTGAGGTTATGCCTTTCTTAGGAGAATATCTATATGTGCACAATTATTGGGCAACTATTAGTGTGCAGAATTATTATTTATAATAAAATTATGAAATTTTCCCATTTCACTCATTTATTTTCATTTGTTAAAGTGAGAATAATAAACAACTCAAAATTTACAAATAAACATTTCTGACAGTTCAAAAAAAAATTAGAGACCAATATAGCCATCCTTCTCTTCAATAACAGTCATAAGCCTTCCTTATGGACAATCTGGGTCCTCATTTTACCCACCTTGGAAGGATGGAAGACTGAGTCAACCTTGAGCCGGTGAGATTCGATCTGCTGAACTGCAGCTAGCAGTCAGCTGAAGTAGCCTGCAGTACTGCACTCTAACAACTGCACCACCTTGGCTCTTATATATTTTGCATATATTTTGAAATTTTAAATTATTTTTCTTATCTTATTGACATACAAAATTAATCTCCTAAGAGCATATTGGACTGGTTAAATTCTTTAAGGGAGAACTACATGAAAAAAAATCAGTTTGTTATTATATAACTTTCAGTAAACATTTCCATGGTTTTAAAAAACGGAAACTTCTGATCATATTTTATTTTTCTGGTAATTTTTTCAAATGCAATGGAAACCCTGGAATCTGATTCATTAAAAAGATTATTTGTTTATATTATTGACTGTTTCCCTATGACTATCATTAAGTGTTGTACCTTATGATTCTTGATGAATATACCTTTTCTTTTATGTACACTGAGAGCATATGCACCAAGACAAATTCCTTTTGTGTCCAATCACACTTGGCCAATTAAAAAAAAATAATTCTAAAAAAAAATTCTATGAATACATAGCATTGGTTCTCTCCTGTTATATTGAATTACAATTATCATCCCACCTAGCATATCAAATTATCAGGCTGGGGTTTATGGCATTTGGTTTCTCAAAAATTTTTTACTCCTGCCCCCAAACATCTTTATAAGTATTCAGTCCCTTTGTTAATTGAATATTTATAATCCCAATTTCTACTTTTTATTCTCTATTTTCTTTTATTACAATGTATTGTATAATGAAGGATTATGATTATGATTTCATCACCAATTAATGTAGAAAACTCTTAAAATTCATACAGAATTTATTAGTGAATAGTGCTACTTGTAATAAAAAGTAAAAAAAAAAATTCTACATGTACAGGTAGTCTTCAGCCTACAACCACAAATGAGCCCAAAATTTATGTTGTTAAATGAAAAAATTGTTAAGTGAATTTGTCCCATTTTATGGCTTTTCTTGCCACATTTGTTAAATGAATCACTGCAGTTGTTAAATTAGTAACATAGTTGTTCAATGAATTTGGGGTTTCCATTGACTTCGTCAAAAGCTCGCAAAATGACTCCTGAACGCTGCAAAGGTCATAAATATGAGTCAGTTGTCAAGCATCTGAATGTAAATCCCATGATTATGGGGGTGTTGCAATGGTCATAAGTGTAAAAAATGGCCATAAATCAATTTTTTCAGTTCCGTTGTAAATTCAAACTGTCACTAAATGAACTGTTGTAAGTTGAGGACTATGTATATTCAGGTTCCCAGTTTCATAGGAGGATCTATATATGTGCAGCTATAAGTATAGGTAGTCCTTGACTTACAAGTTTGTTTAGTAACACTTCGAAATTATAAAGACACTGGAAAGAGTGACTTATGGCTATTTTTCTCACTTATGACCATTGCAGAATCCCCATGTTCATGTGATCAAAATTCAGACCCTTGGCAACTGACTCATAGTTTATGACAGTTGCAGTGTCCCAGGGTCAGTGGTGGGATTCAATGTTTCGCACCACTTCAGCCGAACCAGTTGTTATTTCTGGCTGGCCCCGCCCCTTCCAGAAGTCCCCATGCACCCTGTTTTGGCTCTCAGGCAAGTGCAGGGAGGCCTACTAGCCCAAATGGGGCGCCCTCCATGGCCTGTTTTTGCTCCCAGGGGGCTGGTGGGAGGCCTGCTAGGCCCAAAATGAGGCATGGGGGTGCAGCGCGGCCTCCCTACAGCCTGTTTTTACTCCCAGGGGAGTGCAGGAGGCCAAGTGCTCCCTGTCACACCCCTTGATCATGGCCACCATGGCCACATCCACCCAGCCGGTCATTAGGGCAGACAGCCGGTTGTTAAATGATTTGAATCACAAACTTTTCCTCCTGTCATGTGATCACCTTTTGCCACCTTCTGATAAGCAAAGTCATTAGGAAGCTAGATTCACTTAACAATTGTGTTACTAATAACAGAGTTGGAAAAGACCTTGGAAGTCTTTTAGTCCAGTCTTCTACTCAGACAGGAAACCATATCATTTCAGACAAATGGTTGCCTAATCTCTTCTTGAAAACGTCCAGTGTAGGAGCACCCACAACTTCTGTAGGCAAGTTGTCCCACTAATTAATTATTCTAACTGTCAGGAAATTTCTCCTTTCTCTTTAGTTCTAGTTTGGTTCTAGTTTGGTTCTCTCCTTGATCAATTTCCATCCATTGCTGCTTCTCCTGCCTTCAGGTGCTTTGGAGAACAGGTTGACCCTCTCTTCTTTGTGGCAGCCCCTTAGATAGCAGAACACTGCTATCATTTCACCCCTAGTTCTTCTTTTCATTAAAAACACTTAATAACTGTAGTGATTAATTTAACAACTGTGGCAAGAAAGGTTGTAAAATGGGGCAAAACTCACTTAACAACTGTCTCATTTAGCAACATAAATGTTGACTTCAGTTGTGGTCATAGATCCAGGACTATCTGTACATGGAAAATTTCATGCATATTAGGAATTAGAGCAGCTGTTTTGATTCTTTATTTTTACCAGTATTCACATTATGTGTGAATCTGAACTCAAATAAAGAACTGCAGATAAATTGCAGCAGACTGAGTGGGCAGGCAATCATAACCATCAACAGTTTTTATTTTATTTTATTTTATTTTGACTCATGCTTTAGTAAGGTCAAGGCTTCATATATTTGATCAAATTTAATCCTTCCCACGAGTAAGACAGAGTGTTACTGCATCTGGTTTCACTGGAGGTATATTTTCTTTGGGAGATATGGAATAGAATATTTGTCCATGTTTACTAGTTTAGGAAGCATTGTGATTACCTTGGTCAAAGCAATTGTTTTAAAAGAGCATAAATATTTCTGGATTTTTTAAAAAAAGAAAACAAAAATCCTTTCATGGCTGTCCAAGGAAATGCTACTTTGCTCCAAGATTTTAAGGAAGATTAATCTATAATTTAATGATTTAATAGTTTAAGTTAATAATTCCTGTCAAATTTCTATTCAAATTTGCACTAGTAGCAACTTCATAGTTTTACCTTATTCTAATTAAGTTGTTTCATATGAACTGCTGCATAACTGACAGCAAAAATAGATGCACATTTTCTTAAGAAGTCAAGGTCTTGATTACTTGCGTTCATTAACGATCCCAGTGTACTCAGAGGTGGAGAACAAGGGTGTCAAGTCATGTATCTTGGCCAAATTCCAGTTTAGGTAATTACTGCTAATCTCCTTGCCTAAATTCCCCATCCAGTTTTAATTGGATGTAGACTTCTTCACTAGTTGCTCAAACGTCATATAGCATTTTAATGAGTGATTTAATCAGTTCTTAGGAGTTACGCCAGAACTGCAGATTAAGACTGAAGGCCAAATCTTCTCTCTTCCTTACTTTATTTATTTATTTTATTTGTCACAACAGTATATATAAGCATAAGCATGAAAATAACTATATAATATATAAGCATATATATGAGCATAAGTATGCAATAACTATATTAATTGGATATAATGAAAGGAAACAATAGGAGAGGAACGGTAGGCATGTTTGTGCTGCTTTCAAAGCAGGGAAGTCCATTTGGTCCTGCAGATAACTCCAAATAGGTAAACATTATCTATCAGGAGAGAGGGTGGTGATCATTATTTGTTCCAGAACAAACAAGAACATTATCTGCTAGAGACAACTTTATGCCAGAAATCAAGCAGGCAAGCCAACTGCCAGAGGCATAAATTAAGCCATAACAAGTGTGTGTGTGTGCATGCGCACATACCCTTGTTATGGCTTAATATTATGGCTTAATATTATGGCTTAATATTTACTTTGAGCCCACTTACTACATCTCAGCATTCTAGAATTAGAATTAGAATTGAATTGAATTGAATTGAGTTCTTTATTGGCCAAGTGTGATTGGACACACAAGTAATTTGTCTTGGTGCATATGCTCTCAGTGTACATAAAAGAAAAGGTACATTCATCAAGAATCATAAGGTACAACACTTAATGATAGTCATAGGGAAACAGTCAATATAAATCGTAAGGATACCAGCAACAAGGTTTCAGTCATACAGTCATATGTGGGAGGAGATGGGTGATGGGAATGATGAGAAGATTAATAGTAATGCAGACTTAGTAACTAGTTTGACAGTGTTGAGGGAATTATTTGTTTAGCAGAGTGATGGCGTTTGGGAAGAAACTGTTCTAGTGTCTAGTTGTTCTGGTGTGCAGTGCTCTGCAGCATTATGTGTAGATAATAGGATTATAGTTTAGTCAATACCATAGACAACTGTAATTTATGGTAAGCCAAGGTTAAAAATATAAGCTTAGTGTTTCAGATGAACCCAACCTTTACATTCTCCAAATATGAAAAGAAATCTGCATATTTGACCTTGTTTCCACAATTAATAGCTGTAATGAATCTCTTTGACTGGCTAGACAGGGTATGAAAATAATAGAGAGTGGTATAGTGGTTAAGTGCTGGCCTAGGAGCTCTCCCTCAGGCATGAAAGCCACCCTCACAGCCCAACCCACTTGGTAAGGAGGTTGTTGGGGGGAAAACAGGAGGGAGGTTTTAGGCACTTGTGCTGGTTTAAGTTATATGTATAAAAAGTGGCATCATCATCATCATAATGTGAAGAAGTTAAATTGCTCTGGGACTTCAGAATTCAGACGGACAGGCACCTGCCACATAACAACCAGGATTTAACAGTTGTCGATAAGAAAGACAAAAAAGTCAGGATAGTGGATGTGGCAGTGCCTGGAGACAGCAGAATGGAAGAGAAAGAAGATAACAAAATACAAAGACCTACAAATAGAAATAGAATGACTATGGCAAAGGCAAGCAAGGGTAGTACCAATAGTAATAGGCGCCTTGAGTGCAGTCCCAAAATAACTGGAGCACCTCTTGAACACCATTGACATTGACAATTTCGCCATCCGTAAATTGAAAAAGGCAGCTTTACTTGGAACAGCTTTCATCCTGGGACGATATCTGTAATACCATCAAACATCCAGATTTGCGTATCCCAGGTCCTTGGTAAGGACTCAATAGGTAGACAAAAATGCCAAACCCAGGCTGAACATCTGGCTGACCATGCGAATAACAGTAATCATAATCACAATAATCCCATTATTTCTTCGGAGGCTTAGGTGAATGTCCATAGCTCGACTCTGGCACTTAAAATTTTGTGGGTACGCTGTGGTTGTGATGGGCTCTAGAATAAGTGTACAAAAAAATAAGATGTGATTTAGAACTAGTACTGTTTATTTTTCATATTTAAAATGATAATAAAATATCCAAAAACTTAGGTAACAAAATCGGTCAGAGAGTTGGTCAGCCTTTTGAATAGGTTCTTTCTCATCCCCAAGCCGTGTATTTCCTGGTTCTTCTGCAACCACGCTGTTCTCAGTAGCCCCCCTCTGTCTGCAAGAGCAGCTTACAGTTAGGGCTATTTCTGGAACATTAACGCCAGATCAGATTTCAGTCTCATATTCGGTGCAGGATGGACAGAAGAACACTACTATAAGCAGCTGCTCTCCTGCCATCAATCCCTCTCCCCCCACCCCCAGCTTAAAATAGGCAGCCTCTCATTTTTGATACAAGAGCTTCCACCGCTAGTGTCTTAAGTCGTTTCGCAGTGTTGCCAAAACAAGGTGTTTAATTTTATTAAAGTTATCAACATGTCTATTCTTAAATCATTCCCCTCCCCCCTCTTTCAGTGAATCTGCTTCTTGGTGAAAGTTTGACATTCCTGTAAATACCGAATGAATTGCAATCCCCTTCTATTTTTTAATTTGCTGTAGCCTATTTTGCTAAGAAATTGCACTTATATAGAAACATTATAACAAACTTTTTGTTGTTACATCCAGGTAACAAGTATGGTAAGTATTGTCAGTAAAACAAATATATACTTTAGCTATGCTTGGCAGAGATATGTATGTATGTATACATATGTGTATGCACATATATATGTATACATATATATATATATTAGTAGCTTTAACTATACTATTAGCCTGTGCTGCTTCTAAAGGAGCTGTTCAAATTAAAAAGCTGCTGACTTCTCATTACTCTGTATGAGCTTTCAAAGGAATACTTGTGTGAATCTGTGTTCCACATTGGATGGCATGCATTCCTAGCCAGCATGCTTGCAACTTTGCTTGTAATCATAGGTTTGCCTCTTAGTGCTTCTGTCCCTACATTATTTAGTCTTACATCCAGAGTTGATCAGTTCCTAAAACCATGATTTATCCCATGGTGTTAAACTTTTGAAGCAAAATGAAAATTAGCTCACTTCCATTAAAATCAATTCTTCTGCTGCTTATATAGCAGTAGTAATAAATGATTCTGAGAAAAATGTGAATGAATATGATGTAACTTCTAATTGTCAATAAATCAGTGCCTGGCTAGTATTTGTTTGGAATATTGCCCATTTCAGTCCATTCATGCACAGCTTGTAACTCCAGAGATGCTGCTGCTCAATGGGGAAAACTCCACATAGGTGGAATCTATATGTGAATGGCACAAATGCATGGATGCTATCAATCAAATGCATCTCTCTCTAGCAGTTGGCTTTCTCCAATCATATGAACCCCCAATCTTTTATACGTAGGCTCTTGGCAGCAATATATCCAAGCATGCACATTTTCTTTTCTTTTCTTTCTTATTTCAAGATTTATGTATTTATTTAATAGAGGTTTAAAATCACAGTAAAAAAGGAAAAAGAAACGCAAAGCAAAAAGGGACTCTTAGTAGTATGAGAGTAAATAAAAAAACTGAACTAAGATTAATCCTCCATATTAAAACATTGCATTTAACCCTTTTTCTAAAATTTTTATTTATTTATTTTATTTTATTTTTCGCATTTATATACCGCCCTATCTCCCTAGGGACTCAGGGCGATTCACAGGCAAATAAAAAGATACATATAAATACAGAATAAAATATCAATTAAAAAACTTATTCCACATAGCCAAATTAAAAAACAGTATATATAATAAAACCCATTAAAACCAATATAAATTTAAAATCTAGTCCAGTCCTGCGCAGATGAATAGATGTGTTTTAAGCTCGCGGCGGAAGGTTCGGAAGTCCGGAAGTTGACGGAGTCCTGGGGGGAGTTCGTTCCAGAGGGTGGGAGCCCCCACAGAGAAGGCCCTTCCCCTGGGTGTCGCCAAACAGCACTGCCTGGCTGACAGCACCCTGAGGAGTCCCTCTCTGTGAGAGCGCACGGGTCGGTGAGAGGTATTCGGTAGCAGCAGGCGGTCCCATAAGTAACCTGGCCCTATGCCATGGAGCGCTTTAAAGATAGTTACCAAAACTTTGAAGCGCACCCGGAAGGCCACAGGTAGCCAGTGCAGTCTGCGCAGGAGAGGTGTCATATGGGAGCCACGAGGGGCTCCCTCTATCACCCGCGCAGCCGCATTCTTAAATCATTCCTCCCCTCTTTCAGTGAATCTGCTTCTTAGTGAAAGTTTGACATTCCTGTAAATACCGAATGAATTGCAATCCCCTTCTATTTTTTAATTTGCTGTAGCCTATTTTGCTAAGAAATTGCACTTATTTAGTAACATTATAACAAACTTTTTCTTGTTACATCCAGGTAACAAATATGGTAAGTATTGTCAGTAAAACAATATATACTTTAGCTATGCTTGGCAGAGATATGTATGTATGTATACATATGTGTATGCACATATATATGTATACATATATATATATATTAGTAGCTTTAACTATACTATTAGCCTGTGCTGCTTCTAAAGGAGCTGTTCAAATTAAAAAGCTGCTGACTTCTCATTACTCTGTATGAGCTTTCAAAGGAATACTTGTGTGAATCTGTGTTCCACATTGGATGGCATGCATTCCTAGCCAGCATGCTTGCAACTTTGCTTGTAATCATAGGTTTGCCTCTTAGTGCTTCTGTCCCTACATTATTTAGTCTTACATCCAGAGTTGATCAGTTCCTAAAACCATGATTTATCCCATGGTGTTAAACTTTTGAAGCAAAATGAAAATTAGCTCACTTCCATTAAAATCAATTCTTCTGCTGCTTATATAGCAGTAGTAATAAATGATTCTGAGAAAAATGTGAATGAATATGATGTAACTTCTAATTGTCAATAAATCAGTGCCTGGCTAGTATTTGTTTGGAATATTGCCCATTTCAGTCCATTCATGCACAGCTTGTAACTCCAGAGATGCTGCTGCTCAATGGGGAAAACTCCACATAGGTGGAATCTATATGTGAATGGCACAAATGCATGGATGCTATCAATCAAATGCATCTCTCTCTAGCAGTTGGCTTTCTCCAATCATATGAACCCCCAATCTTTTATACGTAGGCTCTTGGCAGCAATATATCCAAGCATGCACATTTTCTTTTCTTTTCTTTCTTATTTCAAGATTTATGTATTTATTTAATAGAGGTTTAAAATCACAGTAAAAAAGGAAAAAGAAACGCAAAGCAAAAAGGGACTCTTAGTAGTATGAGAGTAAATAAAAAAACTGAACTAAGATTAATCCTCCATATTAAAACATTGCATTTAACCCTTTTTCTAAAAATTTTATTTATTTATTTTATTTTATTTTTCGCATTTATATACCGCCCTATCTCCCTAGGGACTCAGGGCGGTTCACAGGCAAATAAAAAGATACATATAAATACAGAATAAAATATCAATTAAAAAACTTATTCCACATAGCCAAATTAAAAAACAATATATATAATAAAACCCATTAAAACCAATATAAATTTAAAATCTAGCCCAGTCCTGCACAGATGAATAGATGTGTTTTAAGCTCGCGGAGGAAGGTTCGGAGGTCCGGAAGTTGATGGAGTCCTGGGGGGAGTTCGTTCCAGAGGGTGGGAGCTCCCACAGAAAAGGCCCTTCCCCTGGGTGTTGCCAAACGGCACTGCCTGGCTGACGGCACCCTGAGGAGTCCCTCTCTGTGAGAGCGCACGGGTCGGTGAGAGTTATTCGGTAGCAGCAGGCGGTCCTGTAAGTAACCCGGCCCTATGCCATGGAGCGCTTTAAAGATAGTTACCAAAACCTTGAAGCACACCCGGAAGGCCACAGGTAGCCAGTGCAGTCTGCGCAGGAGAGGTGTCCTATGGGAGCCACGAGGGGCTCCCTCTATCACCCATGTAGCCGCATTCTGAACTAACTGAAGCCTCTGGGTGCTCCTCAAGGGGAGCCCCATGTAGAGAGCATTGCAGTAATCCAGACGAGACGTCACGAGGGTGTGAGTGACCGTGCATAAGGCATCCCGGTCTAGAAAGGGGCGCAACTGGCGAACCAGGCGAACCTGGTAAAAAGCTCTCCTGGAGACAGCCGTCAAATGATCTTCAAAGGACAGCCGTTCATCCAGGAGGATGCCCAAGTTGCGCACCCTCTCCATCGGGGCCAATAACTCGCCCCCAACAGTCAGCTGCGGACTCAGCTGACTGTACCGGGATGCCGGCATCCATAGCCACTCTGTCTTGGAGGGATTGAGCTTGAGCCTGTTTCTCCCCATCCAGACCCGTATGGCCTCCAGACACCGGGACAGCACTTCGATAGCTTCATTGGGGTGTCCCGGTGTGGAAAAGTACAGCTGAGTGTCATCAGCATACAGCTGGTACCTCACACCAAAACCACTGATGATCTCACCCAACGGCTTCATATAGATGTTGAACAGAAGGGGCGAGAGAATCGACCCCTGCGGCACCCCACAAGTGAGGCGCCTCGGAGCCGACCTCTGCCCCCCTGTCAACACCGTCTGCGACCGATCGGAGAGATAGGAGGAGAACCACCGATAAATGGTGCCTCCCACTCCCAATCCCTCCAACCGGTGCAGCAGGATACCATGGTCGATGGTATCAAAAGCCGCTGAGAGGTCTAATAGGACCAGGGCAGAGGAACAACCCCTATCCCTGGCCCTCCAGAGATCATGCACCAACGCGACCAAAGCCGTCTCAGTGCTGTATCCGGGCCGGAAACCGGACTGGAACATGTCTAGATAGACAGTTTCATCCAGGTGCCGGGGAAACTGACATGCCACCACACTCTCTACAACCTTCGCCGCGAAGCGAAGGTTGGACACCGGACAATAATTACCTAAAACAGCCAGGTCCAGGGAAGGCTTCTTGAGGAGGGGCTTCACCACCACCTCTTTCAAGGCGGCCGGAAAGACTCCCTCCAACAAAGAAGCATTCGTAATCGCCTGGAGCCAGCCTCGTGTCACCTCCTGAGTGGCCAGTACCAACCAGGAGGGGCACGGGTCCAGTAAACACGTGGTGGCATTCAACCTGCCCAGCAACCTGTCCATGTCCTCGGGAGCCACAGGGTCAAACTCATCCCAAACAATGTCAACAAGACCGCCCTCAGACGCCCCATCTGGATCCCCTCAATTTTGGTCCAGACCATCCCGAAGCTGAACGATTTTATCGTATAGATAACCGTTAAACTCCTCAGCACGTCCCTGCAACGAGTCATCCCGCTCCCCCTGGTGAAGGAGGGAACGAGTCACCCGAAACAGGGCGGCTGGGCGGTTATCTGCCGACGCAATGAGGGACGAGACGTAGCAACGTCTTGCTTCCCTCAGTGCCACAAGGTAGGTCCTATTATAGGACCTAATTAGTGTCCGATCAGCCTCCGAACGACTGGACCTCCACGAACTCTCTAGGCGTCTTCTCCGGCGTTTCATCCCCCTCAGCTCCTCGGAGAACCAAGGAGCCGGTTGGGATCTACGCCAGGTCAGAGGCCACAAAGGCACGACACGGTCTAAAGCCCCAGCCGCGGCCCGTTTTATTTATTTATTTATTTATTTATTTATTTATTTATTTATTTATTTATTTATTTATTTATTTATTTATTTATTTATTTATTTATTTATCACATTTATATACCGCCCTATCTCCCGAGGGACTCAGGGCGGTTCACAGGCAAGTAAAAGACATATAAATACAGACTAAAACCACAGTTAAAAAACTTATTCTACAAAGCCGAATTAAAAAGCAATATAAATAATAAAAACCATTTAAAACCAATATAAATTTAAAAACTAATCCAGTCCTGCACAGATGAATAAGTGTGTTTTAAGCTCGCGACGGAAGGTTCGGAGGTCCGGAAGTTGACGGAGTCCTGGGGGGAGTTCGTTCCAGAGGGTGGGAGCTCCCACAGAGAAGGCCCTTCCCCTGGGTGTCGCCAGACGGCACTGCCTAGCTGACGGCACCCTGAGGAGTCCCTCTCTGTGAGAGCGCACGGGTCGGTGAGAGGTATTCGGTAGCAGTAGGCGGTCCCGTAAGTAGCCCGGCCCTATGCCATGGAGCGCTTTAAAGATGGTCACCAGAACCTTGAAGCGCACCTGGAAGGCCACAGGTAGCCAGTGCAGTCTGCGCAGGATGGGTGTCACACGGGAGCCACGAGGGGCTCCCTCTATCACCCGCGCAGCCACGTTCTGGACTAACTGAAGCCTCCGGATGCCCCTCAAGGGGAGCCCCATGTAGAGAGCATTGCAGTAATCCAGACGAGACGTCACGAGGGCGTGAGTGACCGTGCATAAGGCATCCCGGTCTAGAAAGGGCGCAACTGGAGCACCAGGCGAACCTGGTGGAAAGCTCTCCTGGAGACGGCCGCCAAATGATCTTCAAAAGACAGCCGTTCATCCAGGAGGACGTCTAAGTTGCGCACCCTCTCCATCGGGGCCAATGACTCGCTCCCAACAGCCACTCTGTCTTGGAGGGATTGAGCTTGAGCCTGTTTCTCCCCATCCATTCTCCCCGTTCCCAGGCTGCGACTAGTTCCTCAGCCGTGTCGTGAGCCAGACCCTCAGGAAATAGCCCAAGCTCCGTTTGGAACCTCTCCGGGTCCATCAGGCGCCTGGGACGGAACCAACGTATTGGTTCCGTCTCCCTGCGGCGGTGAGTAGCGGTCAGAAAGTCTAGGCGAAGGAGAGAGTGATCTGACCATGACAAAGGTTCAGTGACTACATCCCTCAAGTCCAGATCCTTCAACCACTGACCAGAGATAAAAATCAAGTCCAGCGTGCCACCCCCAGTGTGAGTAGGGCCATCGACTACTTGGGTCAGGTCCAAGGCCGTCATGGAAGCCATGAACTCCCGAGCTGCTGTCGATGAAGTGCCGGAAGATGGCAGATTGAAGTCCCCCATGACTATAAGTCTGGGGGTCTCCACTGCCACCCCAGCCAGCACCTCCAGGAGCTCGGGCAGGGCAGCTGTCACGCAGCAAGGAGCCAGGTACGCGACCAGCAAGCCCATCTGACACCTATGACCCCATCTCACAAAGAGGGATTCGCACCTGGCAATCTGAGGTACAGTGGTCTCCCTCGGCTCTAGGCTCTCTCTAATCTCTGTTTTAAAACAGTTATTCCGTCTTCCTGACATAGGAAGGAAAATGTTAAACTAGCAATTCTTGCTGTGGAACAGCCACTGACATAATGTGTTAGAGCATGGGTGTCAAACTTGTGGCGTCATGTTTCCATCATGTGATGTATTATGATGTTTTTCCCTTTGTGGAGCTGGGGCGGGCATGGCCTGCGCATGGCGCATCCAGCCCACAGGTTGCCAGTTTGACACCCCTTTGTTAGAGGTTGTTAAGTCAGAATCCAGACCTCTTGGTCCAAAACTGGAACTTGAGCTAGTTAAGTTCTGTGACTCAAGACTTAACTTAGACTTAAGTTCTAACCCAAGCTTAGTTTATGGGAACATTTGTGTTCCCTTTGTGTGATTAACAAGGCAAGTCTTACCTTAGGACGTTAGGAAGTAAAGAGACCACAAGTAGCTGTGTTCATAAATACATTATTGAATAAGTGGAAACAAACCAGGATCAGTCTTAGGGATGAGCAAAATAATTGTGGCTTCATTCGTTAATTCCTAGCTTGTTTCTTCCCTTTTTAGCTGTTCTTTTCTTGCACCCTCTGGATTGATTAGAGGATTAGGCAAGAAACAAACCCAAAGAAAGACGGAATCCCACAAATCATGTATCCCTCTTTGCACATTGTGCTTGAGATAGAATTGCAGGCAGGAAGCCAATAACAAACTCTTATTTATGTCTATAATTTATTATCCTAAAATAAATCATGCTTTATTCACTCAGATTTCTTATCCAAAACTAAACCTACTACATTATAATTTACTACAATGTGCTAATTTCTCAGGTCCTGTTTTTTGCTCCAGTTGCCCACAATTACAGTGTAGTCCTGAGGGAATGTAGGCATATCACTCTATTTCTATACATCCTTCATTGCTAGAGCCAGTTTGGTCTAGTGGTGAAGGCACCAGGCTAGAAAACTGGAGACTGTGAGTTCCAAGTCCCTCCTTAGCCCTGAAAGCTGGGTGACCTTGGGCCAGTCTCTCTCTCTCTCAGACCAACCCACCTTAGAGGGTTGTTGTGGAAAAAAATAAAGAGGAAGGTGTGTATGATATGTTTGCCACTTTCAGAGTTATTTGTAAAAATAATAAAGGCAGGATAAAAATAAGTAAAATAAATAAATACTTTTAATCGAATGATGTTTGGAATAGAATATTTCCAAGTATCTGGATATTTATTCTATTATTCTTCCTCTGTAGATCAATCTTTAAGGTAGAGTCCACACTACGTGTTTAAACCTCATTCCTTAGGAAAATATTCAGTGCATATATATATTATTTAAAGAAGCAGGCAGGATCTATAGGCACTTAACTATGGCTGGATTCATTGAATTCTCTGCTACATTTTCAACCACTTCAGATAAGTCTTACTCTTATTCTAACTCTTGCAAACTCGTGCCTTGCATTGTAGTGCTGTCCTATTTCTACTTATTGTACACACAGCAGCCATTAAAATGGCTTTTAGGCTTTCTGAAAATAATGAAGTTAGATGAGGTTTAAAGTGCAAAGGATTTACATTTATTTTACAGTCTATAGATGTACATATTTAAACCAAGTCTTTATTCCAAACTAGAAACGGGACTTTGTTGCTGTTTCAGAGTTCCATTTTCGGCACGGCACAGCACAGCACAGCACAGCACACAGACTCTTTCCTACTTTGTTGTGGCATCATCCCAGCTTTCAATTCTCATTCAGTCGACTTCCTACTGTTTTTCAGTCGAGAATCTTTTTTAGAATTAAACATAATAATATTGAGCAAAGAACTTTGCCCTGATGCAATTGGAATGTATTTTATCTCTCCCCCCCCCCACCAGCTACATATTTCTGCATGGTATGCTCTGTATTTTTCACATTTCCTGTGCCGTTTAATTTTAGCACATATGCTTTCTAACTGTGCTTGCTCAGTGTGCTTTGTTGGGTCCAGACTATTAATGATTGCCTGTAATTGTCATGTTAAAGGATCAGACTGCAAAGGACAAAGCACTCCAGCACATGGCAGCCATGTCCTCCGCTCAAATAGTGTCTGCAACAGCGATTCACAATAAGTTGGGTTTGCCAGGAATTCCCCGTCCGACGTTCCCTGGAGCACCTGGAGTAAGTTAATTGGCTAAACTAAAAATATATTTCCCCAAAAGTGATTGGCAGGATATGCCTAAATTAGTTAATGTATCTATAAAAGGTTCTTCCGTTATAAATCTTTTGGGTTAAAAATGCGCTTTACTGAATGTAACTTTTATACTTTAAATCTCTGTGCTTCATTTTTCTCTTTCCTTTTGACCCAATCTAGTTTTGGCCTGGGATGCTACAAACAGGACAGCCTGGATCTTCTCAGGAGTAAGTTGGAAATAAAGAAACAGACATCTCTGGTTTTGTATGTTTGTTTACATATGTGATGGTATGGAATATTTGCCCGATTGCACTTTCAGGTAGTAATTGCCTCATTTGTGCGCACCTACAACAGTGATGAAAAAGTAACTTAGTGTTCAATTCTTATATTTACAATTTTCATTAGTCTGTAGCGCAAAGGAAAACTGAAGTAAGATCATAATTACAATCACATATTTATTTAATGACTATTTCACTTAACTATCGAGGTCTCTAAACAAGGACTACCTATTATTTAAAATAATGCTTACCAGTCCAATAGAATTTAGTGCCTTTCTCTATAAATGAAGAAAGTAATAAACCAACTGGAACATAGTATTTACATGATCAAACTTTTCTGTAAAAGTACTAATTCCTGAAATTTAGAAAATTCCCCCAAAATTTCTATCCTATAGATGGTCCTCGCAGTTACAACAACTTGTTCAATGAGCATTCAAAATTATGATGGAACTGGGCAAAGGGAATTTATGGCTGGCCTTTGAAATTGTGGCTGACCCAGTGACCACACGGTCAGGTGATCTGGGCTTTTGGAAACCAGTTCACATTTACAGTGTTGCAACATTTCACAGTTATATGATTGCCATTTGCAATCTTTTTTTCCAACGTCTCACAAGTAATATTTTAATTGTACACTACCCAATGTCACTCTGTGAGTGAGAAGGGCAGTCTCTAAATTTGATAAATAAATAATGAAGTCAATGAGGATCAAATTGTCTTCCTGGCTTAAGAACTTTGCAAGTTAATGCTAAGACTGCAACTGTGTCTTGTTTCTCTTTTGTCCTAGCATAATTCATTCTAGGCTGTACATTCAACAAACACCAAGTCACAGAATTAGGCTTGGTGTCTTCTGCTTAGCAGACATGTCACCAATCCAATTTCCAGTTGTCTGTTAAATGCATATATATTTTAATGTGGTGTCCAGCTTGGTTCTGTCAAATTCACATGTTAACTGAAGGTAGTTTTTTTTTCTTTAGTATTTAGTGTCAAGGGAATTGCCCTGCAAAGATTTATGGCATATTCCTTGACATCTCTTGTGCAAGGTGTTCAGGGGTCACACTCAAAAATGGGCAAAGGGCAGCTATTTAAATTTAATAAGTAAATAAGGGTTTCAGAGTTTCAGGGTAAAAACTCTGGGCCTTTTCATTCACCATTTCATTTATTGCAGTCACCATAACTTTACAAATGCAGCAAGAAAGGACAGAATTTTGACTCAATCCATTTTATCGAAGTCTAAGAGCTGCAAAAAGTTGATGGTGGACATATTTCATTTTAGATGCTTTCTACATATCACATAATTTTATATGACTTAATAGGCTGATGTGAGCTGAAAAATAGGTACATTTTAAAAGACAGCAAATAAAAATGTTGAAAGCTATTTAAGAAGAAACATATAACCCGGAAGTCCACTCCCAGCCTAGCTGCATATCAGAATTTATTGAATGTCCAGGAAGTCACCTAATCAATTACTTAAAAAGGCACTTTTTGCTTTATGCTTTGAGTAATTGGACTTTGTGCATGTGTTCGACCAATGAATCATAGTAGTGAGCTTGGCACCATCATTAAAGCAACTAGAGCACCTGGGGGGGAGAGGGGAACCTCTCTTTAGTAGTCCCGTGGGAGGTAGTTTGCGTGTGCCTTGGCAAGTCACTTTGCAACCCAGAGGCAATGTAATTCCTTCTCCTCAAGACCAGAAGGTACAACAGTGCATTGGGAGATATTGTGCATAGTGCTAAGCCTCGTCTACTACTTCACTGTAGCTGAAAGAGACTTCTGTACATGCATGGTGAAGAAGCCTCTTCAGTCCCTTACTGGGATCTGCCAGAGGAAGCCGCAAAGTGAGATAGTGTGGCCAGCCCATTTGCTGTTAAAGGTAGCAAGGGGGGGAATAATGAACTGCTTTGCTGTCACACCAAAAAACTCCCGTGAAGCTTTGCGTGGCCCTTGCTTGTTATGCAGGAAAGAAGGAATCCTGCCACCTTAAATCTCCCAGAGTTAAAATTGGGTCCATGGGTTACCCATAAAAAAGTAGGAACAATGGCAGATCTGTGACGCAGATGATAATCATGATTCCCAGTAAGCAGGGGTCTCCAACCTTGGTCCCTTTAAGACTTGTGGACTTCAACTCCCAGAGTCCTTCAGCCAGCAAAGCTGGCTGAGGAACTCTGGGAGTTGAAGTCCACAAGTCTTAAAGGGTCCAAGGTTGGAGACCCCTGCCAGTAAGGATCCAAAGGCCCTGTTTGTGGCTAGCTTTCAGCTGACTTAGAATTTATACCAAATGTTCCTTGACAGAATTTGCCCCCTCATCTCTTTTAGTCAGTAGTTTAGTAAATGCATTTATTGAGGTTCTATTTTTAATACAAAAGAATATATACAATAAATATTATAATGGTGTGATTTCATTGTCCATTGGTTTGTTTCAGCATAAAGCCATTCGTTCAGCAGGCCTATCCTATACAGCCCACAGTCACAACTCCCATTTCAGGTAACATTTATTAATTTTTTTGTAGTGGGGTGGGTGGAACTCAGTCCATATTTAGAGATTAGCAGAGGTTGTGGTTGTTAAAACATGTATCAAAATATGCAGGGGACTTTGCTGGCCTCTTTATGTAGTTAACAATAATGAATCTATATGTATGTGAACTTGTGTACATAATTATTTGCACATTCATCAGTAGTTACAGAATATGCATGGAGCTTGGTTAACAACTGCTCCCGCTTCTGAGCACAGCAGTAGTTTGATGTGTATTCCAGAATTCTGCACGGTGGAAGCATTAATGAAGCAAGAAACTCAGCTAGAATCATTCAAACTGGCCTTGCTGGCAAAAAACAACAACAACAACAGTGAAATCAAAATGCAGTGTCAAGTTGACCCTGTAAACAATGGCTGTTCTTCTTGTTTTTCAAATTTTATTTCATGCATTTATTTCATTGCACTCTTCCTCCCAAAGGAACTTTCGGAAACCATTAAAAAAAAACCCAATCATTATAAAACAAACTCTCATACAACAGTAGGATAACACGATTGGAGTACCAGCATAAAAAAAAATGCAGCTCAGGTCAAAGACAGCTGAAAAGGCAGTCTTCGGACAGTTGTCATCTTGCAAATATCTGAGTGAACAAATGTGTCTTCAATTGACTTTTAAAAGACAAGTATGAAATTAGTTCCTTCAGAAAAGGCAGCCTAGTCTTACCATTAGCTCGTAACCATTTACTGTCTAGGACCACCAATAAATTTGTTGATTTCATAAAAGGATGGTTTTTTATTTTTTTAGGATTTGAACCCACGTCAGCTCCAGCACCCTCTGTTCCAGCTTGGCAAGGTCGATCTATTGGAACAACTAAACTCAGACTCGTAGAATTTTCTGCTTTTCTAGAACAACAAAGGGATCCAGACTCTGTAAGTGCATCTCCAAAGTCTTCCTTTATTCATTTGTTCATTCATTCATTCACAAGTAGTCCTTGACTTACAACCACAATAGAGTCCAAATTTTGAGTGCTAAGAATGACAGTTGTTATTTATTTATTTATTTATTTATTTATTTATTTATTTATTCATTATTTTAATTTATATACCGCCCTTCTCCCGAAGGACTCAGGGCGGTTTACAGCCAAATAAAACAAAGATACAAATATTAAGAGCATTATTAAAAAACTGATTCAATTTGGCTAAGAAACTAAAACTCTATAAAAACTAAAACTCTATTTAAAAGCCCCCAGTAAAACTATTAGGCCAGCCCTGCGCGATGAAACAAAAATGTCTTTAGCTCGCGTCGGAAGGTCCGGAGGTCAGGGAATTGATGTATCCCTGGAGGTAGCTCGTTCCAGAGGGCAGGAGCCCCCACAGAGAAGGCTCTCCCCCTGGAGGTCGCCAGTCGACATTGTCTGGCCGACGGCACCCTGAGGAGGCCCTCCCTGTGGGAGCGCACTGGTCGATGGGAGGCAATTGGTGGCAGCAGGCAGTCTCGTAAGTAACCCGGTTCTATGCCATGGAGCGCTTTAAAGGTGGTAACCAGCACCTTGAATTGCACCCGGAAGACCACCGGCAACCAGTGCAGCTTGAGCAGGAGAGGTGTTACGTGGGAGCCTCGAGTTGCTCCCTCTACTACCCGCGCAGCCGCATTCTGGACCAGTTGGAGCCTCCAAGTGCTCTTCAAGGGGAGCCCCATGTAGAGAACGTTGCAGTAGTCCAGGCGGGAAGTGACGAGGGCATGAGTGACCGTGCATAAGGAATTATGTTATGTATGTTATGTATGTTTTGCCCCATTTCACGACCTTTCTTGCCACAGTTGTTAAGTGAATTACTGCAGTTGTTAAGTTAGTAACATAGTTGTTAAGTGAATCTGGCTTTTGAACCTTTTTTACTAATATTGTGGTACTCAGTGGTGAGATTCAAATAATTTAACAACCGGTTCTCTGCTAGGTATGCATGGCTGGGTGGTGATGTGACTGGGTGGGCATGGCCAACTCAACATCACTCACCACATCTGGCCTCACCTCCTGGCTGCTCGCCTCAAAGGTCTCAACAAGATACACTATTTATTTACTACTACTGAAAATTACTTAACGGTGGCAAGGAAAATCATGAAACAGAGCAAAAGTTACTTAAATCTTGCTTAGCAATGGAAATTTTGGCTCAGTTGTGGCCATAAATCAAGGATTAACTCTAATGAGAATGTAGGATAAGGAACCTACTTTGCTTACCCTTTGGGGTAATTGTTTCAAGAAATATTTCAAGATGAAAGTTTTGAGCGCAGCTGTTGTCACCAAACCTGGTGTCGGTTGGTGGGGCAGCCACACTCAGCTGAGGGCTGCCAGATGGAGCCAGACCCAAAAGGCAGCCAAGCCTTCCTGTGTCCACCCCGAGGTGGCCCTTCAGCTGAGCGCCTTACCATTGTGGACAGCCACAGTGAGCAGAGTGGGCGAGGCACCAAGATCAGCTGGGGTGCATGGCCTGTGTTGTAGGCCACGGCAAAGGCAGGCAAGGAGGCAAGGCATGGAGATATGCTGCGCCATGGGGACCACGTGGTCTGGGCAAGCAAATGAGCGAAGGAGCCAGAGAGCAGCCGGGCCATAGGCATGACTCTAAGCACTGGCCAAGGTTGGCAACGTGAGATAAAGAGAGTATTGTGTCTGTGTCCCCCGAGCCGGGCCCCCTGCCAGAAACTGACTTGGAAAGTGAGGGGGAAGGGCCATCAGAGTGACTGAGAGGGTGGACCGGAGAGAGGCTGGGCCAGCTAGTGGTGCGATTTGTTGGTTCTCTAAACTTCAAAGTCTTAACACCTGGTTCGCCCGAACCGGCTGAAGCCCACCTCTGCAATTATTGCTTAGTACAATGAGTAATTTACTGGCAGCATAACTTTTGTTCTTGTTCTGTAGATAGTATCCTACTTATTATAGTTTTGGCTGGCTTAGCCAAATTCTTAACCAAATTCAACCCCCAACCACTCAAACATCCCTACGAGATTTAGCAAAATTCAACCAAAAGTAAAAATTTTAAGAATTATATATTAAGCCCCTCCAAGTGTAATTTATTTCAGGGTCATTTATTAGCTAGGTTAACATGGTGAAATTATACATAATGCTTTCACCCATGTTTCATCTTAATTTAATTTAAAATTTAAACATAAGGTATCTAGACCCGTTCCAGTCCGGCTTTCGACCCGGATACAGCACGGAGACAGCTTTGGTCGCATTGGTGGATGATCTCTGGCGGGCCAGGGACAGGGGGTACTCCTCTGCCCTGGTCCTATTAGACCTCTCAGCGGCTTTTGATACCATCGACCATGGTATCTTGCTGCGCCGGTTGGGGGGATTGGGAGTGGGAGGCACCGTGTATCGGTGGTTCTCCTCCTATCTCTCCGACCGGTCGCAGACGGTGTTGACAGGGGCAGAGGTCGGCGCGAGGTGCCTCACTTGTGGGGTCCCGCGGGTCGATTCTCTCGCCTGCTGTTCAACATCTACATGAAGCCATTGGGTGAGATCATCAGTGGCTTCGGGGTGAGATATCAACAGTACGCTGATGACACCCAGCTGTACTTTTCCACCCCGGGCCACCCCAATGAAGTTGTTGAAGTGCTGTCCCGGTGTTTGGAAGCCGACGGGTCTGGATGGGGAGAAACAGGCCCAAGCTTAACCCCTCCAAGACGGAGTGGCTGTGGATGCCGGCATCTCGATTCAGTCAACTGCAGCCGCAGTTGACTGTTGGAGGCGAGTTATTGGCCCCAAAGGACAGGGTGCGCAACTTGGGTGTCCTCCTGGATGATCGGCTGGCGTTTGGAGGTCATTTGGCGGCCGTCTCCAGGAGGGCCTTCCACCAGGTTCGCCTGGTTCGCAGTTGCGCCTTCCTTGATCGGGATGCCTTGTGCACAGTCACTCATGCGCTGCTACCTCTCGCTTGGATTATTGTAATGCTCTCTACATGGGGCTCCCCCTGAAGTGCACTCGGAGGCTTCAGTTAGTCCAGAATGCAGCTGCGCGGGTGATAGAGGGAGCTCCGCGTAGCTCCCATGTAACACCGCTCCTGCGCAGACTGCACTGGCTACCTGTGGCCTTTCGGGTGCACTTTAAGGTGTTGGTTACGATCTTTAAAGCGCCCATGGCTTAGGGCCTGGGTACTTACGGGACCGCCTGCTGTTACCACATGCCTCCCACCGACCTGCACGCCTCACAGAGAGGGACTTCTCAGGGTGCCGTCCGCCAAACAATGTCGGCTGGCGGCCCCAGGAAGGGCCTTCTGTGGGGCTCCACACTCTGGAACGAGCTTCCCCAGGCTTACGCCAAATACCTGACCTTCGGACTTTCCGCCGCGAACTGAAGACACACCTTTTTATTCGCGCGGGGCTGGCTTGAATTGAATTTTAAATGGTAAATTTTTATTAATTTTAAATGGGGTTTTTAGTGTAAGGTAATTTTTTAAATTCTCAGGCTAATTTAATAAGTTTTTTAAATTGCATTTTAATTGTATTTTGTATTGCTTGTTTTATTTTGCCTGTACACCGCCCTGAGTCCTTCGGGAGAAGGGTGGTATAAAAATCAAATAAATAAATAAATAAATAAATAAATAAATAAATAAATAAATAAATAAATAAATAAATAATTATTTCAACATATTTTAGATATTTTTAAAAACTGTGCAAAAGAGAATATAATAAATACAGAAAACTGAACAATTTGGAATCAAACATAAAATTGGGGGGATTGTAGCATTTAAAGTCATTTCTGTTATTCATTTAAAACCAATTTTTTTTCACTCTGTACATCCTGGCCAATCTTGTCTTTTCAGTTTACTTCTGCTTATTTCAGTTGTTCTAAATCTCTGTCTTAACCTCCTAAAATATGTTACACTTACCTTTTCACTCCACCTAAACTATTTATTAGGAAATCAAATGTTTCTGCTTTGTACCAGTTTTCATAATTCCCCTTTGATTTACTGTAAATAAATGGATGTATTCACAGGTTTGTTTTTTTATTTATTTACATTTACATGCCACCCATCTCACCAAAGGTGACTCTGTATTTTAAACTGTAAAACTGTACTTTGATTTGTCGAATAAATAACAAGGGCTGGGTTCATATATAGAGTAGTGCTTCCCAAATGTGTGTCAATTAGGTAAAATGTTTTTTTGGCGGGGGGCGGTAACGACACACAAACCACACAGAAAAATCAGTCAGAAAGGGACATTTAAATAAGAACGTTCTAATAAGTGATTTTGGGTAATGAAGGAAAACATTTGGGAAGCAATGACTTACAGCACTTAGAGCATAAATCATACTTAATGTAGCTTGGTTTACATTATCTTGCTAATGTGCTTGGCTTGATTTGAGCTTAGAAAGGCATGTGAATCCTCTCAATCACCCCCTTCTTTCCTCTTTATATCATTTTCTACCTGCTGGGATCTCTCAGGATCCTGCTGTTAGTCTCCTGTTATTCTTGGTGATTATCTCTTGACTAACTTCATCAATACATCTCTGTTGGGATGATCACAGTGTAGCTCTCGCAACCTTTGTTCATCTCCTGCTGATATTTACTTAGGTTTCGTGAATATCACTTTGTGATGTCACCTTCTCACATCACAATCAACATATTGAACAAATCTTTTCTCCGGAGTCATCTTGTTGTTGGTCATTATTCAGATTGTTCTTATCAAGAGATTTATGAACCTGACTCCCACCCTCCCACCAAAAATCTATCAGTTATTTTTTTGTTGTTGTTGTTTTTTCATTCAAATCATCCATTGTTAATTGGTATTCCCCATACCTAAAAAACAAACAGCCCCATATCATGCTGTAGTCATATTGTGCTTGGATTATCATCATTTGTTCTCTCTGGGTCTCCTTCCTTGTACTTTTATTTCTATTGTTTTCTTCTGCCAATATTCTTCTTTTCTCTCACTGCTTAAATCTTTTGGATCCCTAGGTTAGGAAACCTTAGGTAGAACCTCTTAGTACTTACCCAAAATTTACCAATGAATTAAAATTTTGAAATTTTTTGAAAGTACAAAAAATGAAATGCATTCAAATCGTTATATTAACAACATGACAATTAAAGTTAAATGATTTTATTTATATTTTATTTATTAGAATTGTTTTTTTAAATCCCACTTTTATTACTTTTATAAGTAGTTCTAGACAGGGAATATACTATAATACTCCTTTCTCCACCTATTTTTCCCCACAATACTAACCCTTTGACATGAGTTGGACTTGAGAGTGCCTGGGCCAACGGCACCCAATCAGCTTTCATGCCTCTAAGGTGGAACTGGAACTCATAGTCTCCTGGTTTCTAGGCCATCTCATGGTCCACAGTATGCCATTGTAAGGCTCACTGCCTGAAAAGGTTGTCATCAAATGATCAACAGAAGGGGGCAAAAATATTCTTCAAACATAGATAATGCTGAAATGCATAGCAGGCAGATCAGGCAAGCTCAAGATGCTTGATAATTTTGGAAGAAAAGAAACAGAAAAAAATAGATTGTGGTATTTTTCCGTAATCCAAAGTGGAATGATTATATTGGTCCAATAACGGTCATTGTTTATGTTAGGAAGTACTCGTAGCAGTACTGAAGGCAAGATTGGAGTCTCTTTAAAAGAGCAGAATGTAGAAACACCAAATCAGCCCTTAATAAGGTCATTGTATGTTATCGTCAGATCCTACATTTCTGCAATAAAGATCATGTTATAATTTACACAGTTTTTGTAAGTATTTTGTATCATTTCTATCATTTCCAGAGGGTCTATAACCTGTAACCTTATGGGCCTTGGGGCTTTTCTCCATTCCTCTGGTGAGGAGCCCTGTGATTCCCATAGCTGTATGGCAATAAAAGAGGTTTTTGGGTTTTTTTGCATCTATCTCCAATTGCTTTCTTTGGTTCTTTATTTAAGTGTGCATTTTTTTCACAACAGATGACTAGTATTTCACGTGAAAAGTTGAAAGCTACATTCTACATCATGCAAATGATGAAATGTAGAAAAAGATCTTACAAGGGTTTTTTTATATCAGATCTTGGAAAAACAACATCAGCTTGAGCAGACAATATTGCAATAAGTGAAGTAATAGCCACACTCACTCTATGTATGGATTTTTTAAAATTGAATATTAAGAAGCTAGATTTTTATACTATAAGGCTTACAAGAAACTATAGCAATATTAAGAAATCTCACTTAATGATGTTGTATTAAATGAAATATAATTACTATATTTATATAATTCCCATTACTATTTTTTTCAATTGGCTTCTCTATGGAGTGTCACAAAAGAGTAAAAAACAATATATTTAGTTTGTTTTCACAGAGAGAAAACATGTTCAACTGAACGTTTTATAAAGATTCCCCCCTCCCCACAGATATTCCATGAACACATGGAATTTTTGATCTTAATTTTATCCAAAAGCTTGTGAACTACAATAGCCTGCAGAGGTATTTTGAGCTTTTTGTATGTATATAACTGTTTTCTCCAAGGCAGTGAGTATATGTGCAAGGAGATATTATCAAGAGTGTTTTTAGAATAATAGAGATCAGTTTTGTAGCACTATGACCTTGCCTAAGAGGAATCTTTACAACAATCTATGAATAAAAACTAAGAGCACAATGGTAAGAAATATTAATGGAAACAATAATGGTTCATTTTTCAGTGCTGCTCTTTGAAATGCTGAATAAATGTTAATGTTAGAAGTAAAGAGGATTTATCTCTTATAAGCTAAGATATTGATGTTAAGTGAGCCTATTAATACTTTGGATCAGTGATGATACATGTTTTAAACATTGAAATCCAAGTCTCATATTTGCTTTGTTCTGGTAATTGCTGATAGAAATTGCTAACAGATCAACCTGTATCTGTTAGTACTTTGGCCATTACCTTATCATCCTTTTTCAGTTAAAATCCATTATTTCCTTCAATTAGAAAATGTGGAATTAATTGAATTTAGCACATCATAGAATAGAATAGAATAGAATTTTTATTGGCCAAGTGTGACTGGACACACAAGGAATTTGTCTTGGTGCATATGCTCTCAGTGTACATAAAAGAAAAGATATGTTCATCATTTACAACACAATTGATGGTCAATATATCAATATAAATCATAAGGATTGCCAGCAACAAAGTTACAGTCATACAGTCATAAGTGGAAAGAGATTGGTGATGGGAACTATGAGAAGATTAATAGTAGTGCAGATTTAGTAAATAGTTTGACAGTGTTGAGGGAATTATTTGTTTAGCAGAGTGATGGCCTTCGGGAAAAAACTGTTCTTGTGTCTAATTGTTCTGTTGTGCAGTGCTCTATAGTGTCGTTTTGAGGGTAGGAGTTGTGTGTGAATTTGTGTGTGAATTTGTGTGTGTGTGTGTGTGTGTGTGTGTGTGTGAATTGCTGTGATTGCTTCTTTGGGTTTATATTTACCGGTTACTGATACAGCCATGCTGCAAATAAAAAGAATCTGAGTAAAGGAAATAACTAGTTGACTTGAGGGGCAGAGTAGAACATCATGAACAGAAATAAGACTTAACTTAAAGGGAGAATAACAGTAAGTATTTATTCCCTGTGTAATTTAAGAGAGAGTCGATAGAGATGGTATGCCATAAATAAGAAATGAAGTTGTATGTCGTGAGACCGGAAGTTGGCAAATGGGCCGTTTTTGGCCTCTGGAGGACCTCCGGGGGGTGGGGAAGGCCATTTTTGCCCTCCCCAGACTCCTAGAGAGGCTCTGGAGCCAGGTGACAGAGAAAAATGGGCCTTCCCCATCACACCCCGAGGCCCTCTGGAGGCAGGAAACAGCCTGTTTCCCTATTTCTGGTGGGCCCAGAAGGCCCGAAAATCAGCAGGAGCTGAGCTTGCGTGCCCACTGATATGGCTACACGTGCCACCTGTGGCACACATGCCATAGGTTCGCCATCACAGGCTTAGTGTGTTTTACAAGGGTTTTGCCAAAAACTGGCACTCACATCCGGGTTTTGGAAAAACCATGCCCATAGTCAATTATTGGTTTGCTTAACAACCATAGAGTTCACTTTACATCCTCCACATTCATTTTAACAACCACCACAAAAATGTTACAACAATTGACTGTAATGGGCATTATGATTGTATGTCGAAGGATACCTGAAACGAGAAGTTTCTTCTTCATGGAAGAACAACACAGACAAACAGCCAATTCAGTAGAATGTTGGCCTTTGCTGTCCATTTAGATGTTTTTTGGATTTGGGAATTGATTTATCATAATTCTCCCACCCTGAAAATACTGGGATGCTTTGCAAATCTAATGTGGATTTCTTTTCACAACAAAGCTGTTAGCTGAAGTTTTTTTTCTGTAATCGTAAAAATACATAGCATAGGAAGTCTTTCTAGAAATATTTTACAATATGTAAAATACGAGAAGAATTCTCCACTCCTCGGAAACCAATAAAATACCTTATTCCACCAGACTTGATATCCTGGGTCTTGAAAACTTGGAACTTCGTCGCCTTCGACAGGATCTGGGTTTAGCATATAAAATCATCCGTTGTAATGTCCTTCCTGTCAATGACTTTTTTAGTTTCAATAACAATATCACAAGAGCTACCAACAGATTTAAACTCAATGTCAACCGCTCCAGTTTAGATTGCAGAAAACACGATTTCTGTAACAGAATTGTATATGCTTGGAATGCATTACCTGACTCTGTGGTTTCTTCTCATAACCCCAAAGGCTTTACTCAAAAACTGTCCACGGTTGACCTCACCACTTTCCTAAGAGGACTCTAAGGGGCGTGCATAAGAGCACAAACGTGCCTACCGTTCCTGTCCTATTGTTTCTTCCCCTATGTATATATATGTTTATAGTACCTCGTTTCTCCTCATATATACGTTCATATATTATATAACCCTTTATGCAATGCTTGTATATATTGTTATGACAAATAAATAAATAAATAAATAAAATAAAATAAATGTATCTCACCATCTTTTATTTTAGCTGTTTAATTGAATTAGGAAAAAGCTAGAGTCTGTCGGATACACTGTTTAAAATATTTCTTAGGATAATCTGATAACTAATTGGTTCTGTTGCCTTGAATTAATTGTTTATTTCACTATATATCAATAAAACTGGCACGTATTGTCACATTCCCTCATCCTGTTTTAAAAGATCAGTTCAATTCATTATTTGGAATTTGATTGAAATCTCTCCCTTTAATCAAATTTCTAAATTTTAATGAATTTACTTTTTGCAGCAATCTTTGCATAAATTGGTTTTAGGTTAAAAATGAATGATGAAATATTGCTGTACACGATCACCTATTGCAATGCATGATGAGCTTTCTTAGGGCTCCTGGGATAGTGATGACTATGTAGGAAACAAAATAAAACCAAAATTGTTATTTCCTTATATATATCATATGCAGAAAACTATTCTGGCTATAATCCAGGAAGGTCCTCTGAAATAACTATGAGGTGGTATTTATTGTTAGAATAATCATTAAAATACCACTGGGAAAAATGTTGGAACGGCCTTCTTACATTACACTTTGACATAGGTTTTCTTGGTGGAAACAATGGAATTGGTTAATTTAGGCCACCGTGATAATGAATCTTACATTTCTATTTTCCTCTGTAGCATGTTCTGAAACAAACACAATAGATAATCTTGTTTATAACTATAATTAAAAAAAAGCTTGTAATGTTTACAGCTTTCTACTCTTATTGGGTTTGGATTGTGGTAGTTCTTTAAAAACAAAACAATGTCTGTTAGTAAGTAAAACAAATGCATCCCTATATAACAGTGATTTGTCTTGCTTCCTTTGAATTTCTAAATGGGTTATATAGGTTTTTATTCTAGTATTATTTCACAAGAGCCACTTTTCTGCATTCTTCAAATATAAGAATGTTTAGTAAGAAGCCGCCATCTCGAGGCTATATGGGTTACTTTAGACTATGCATTCATGAAAATACATTGTCAACCTCTTTTTACTTTCTCTGCTCCCTAGTGTGACAATATAACCTTCTTTTAAACAATGGCTACAACAGTAAAACAGCTTAGGTAGTCATATTGAAAACAGCAAACACCTTGGTGGGCAAATTTCTCTTTAGAAACAGATGTTATTTTATCTGGAATATTTGAGATTGAAAGAACGGTGACTGAATGACATATATTCATGATCTTTTCAAACCCAGATATTTTTTGAACTGGAAACTGAGTTGTAAAGGGTTTTTAACTGGAGCTTTTCCACTAACAAAACTATTCATGCTTTAGCCATCCTAGGCACACCATGTTATCTCACTGGAAAATGTTAAATTCATGGTTTATGTGTCAAAAGTAAGAGTGAGTGGAGTCCTTCTGTGCCTTGACAAATTTGAACAAAAGCAAAACTAGGTTTCGAACAGAAAGGATGGGGAAAAAAGGAAGAAGTTTGGTTGGGCTTTCTGTCCCAGTTCCTCATCATCACTTTAAAGCAGGGATCTCCAACCTTGGCAACTTTAAGCCTGGAGGACTTCAACTCCCAGAATTCTGGGAGTTGAAGTCTTCCAGGCTTAAAGTTGTCAAGTTTGGAGATCCCTGCTTTAAAGAATCCTTTTGGTGTAACCTTCTGTTATTGAACATCAATTTGGAAGGAAAATAATAATAATAATAATAATAATAATAATAATAATAATAATAATAATAATAATAATAATAATAATAATAATAATAATAATAATAATAATAATAATAATAATAATAATAATTTAATTTGTATACCGCCCTTCTCCCGAAGGACTCAGGCCGGTGCACAGCCAGAATAAAATACAAAGAACAACACATACAATACTAAGAACAACCCTTAAAAAAAATATTCAATTGGCCACATTTAAAATACAATATCCCTTATAGAATTTACAAAAATTTAAAACCCATAAAATCAATTTAAAATTTTAAAAATTCAAGCCAGTCCAGCAAGGCGGAATAAATAGGTTTTAAGTTCGCGGCGAAAGGTCCTGAGGTCAGGTAATTGTCCAAGTCCAGGGGGAAGTTCGTTCCACAGGGTAGGAGCCCCCACAGAGAAGGCCCTCCCCCTGGGGGCCGCCAGTCGACATTGCTTGGCTGACGGCACCCTAAGGAGTCCCTCTCTGTGAGAACGCACCGGTCGCTGGGAGATAGAAGATGGCAGTAGACGGTCCCGTAAATATCCCGGTCCTAAGCCATGGAGCGCTTTAAAGGTAGTCACCAATACCTTGAAGCGCACCCGGAAGACAACAGGCAGCCAGTGCAGTCTGACTGTACCGGGGTGCCGGCATCCACAGCCACTCCGTCTTGGAGGGATTAAGCTTGAGCCTGTTCCTCCCCATCCAGACCCGTATGGCTTCCAAACACCGGGACAGTACTTCGATAGCTTCGCTGGGGTGGCCTGGGGTGGAAAAGTACAGCTGCGTGTCATCAGCGTACAGTTGGTACCTCGCCCCAAAGCCACTGATGATCTCACCCAGTGGCTTCATATAGATGTTGAACAGGAGAGGCGAGAGAATCGATCCCTGCGGCACCCCACACATGAGGCGCCTCGGGGTCGATCTCTGCCCCCCTGTCAACACCGTCTGCGTCCGGTCAGAGAGGTAGGAGGAGAACCACCGATAAACGGTGCCTCCCACTCCCAAACCCTCCAACCGGCGCAGCAGGATACCATGGTCGATAGTATTGAAAGCCGCTGAGAGGTCTAATAGGATCAGGGCAGAGGAGTAATCCCTATCCCTGGCCTCCCTGATCCACCAACGTGATCAAAGCCGTCTCCGTATTGTATCCGGGCCGAAAGCCGGACTGGAACGGGTCTAGATAGACAGTTTCATCCAGGTACTGGGGTAGCTGACATGCCACCGCACTCTCTACAACCTTCGCAGTAAAGCGAAGATTGGAGACTGGACGGTAATTTCCTAAAACAGCTGGGTCCAGGGAAGGCTTCTTGAGGAGAGGTCTCACCACCGCCTCTTTCAAGGCAGCAGGAAAGACCCCCTCCCGCAAAGAAGCAAGGAGTATTTTTGCTGGTCTACTCCCTTTTTCAAATTTCCCAGCTTATATCTGCTTGTTAGCACATGCAGATCTTCTAGTGCCCAAACCAGAATGTGCGTGTGCATGTCGCCCACCTGGTCTTCTGGCTTCTGGCACGTGCATGTGCACCGGCCAGCTAGTCTTCAGGTTTCCAGGCATGCGCAAAGATCAGCTGGCCGGCACGCACCAGAACCAGAAGAGCAGCTGGTGATGGCATGCATGCCCACAGAGAGGGCTCTGTGTGCCACCTCTGGCATGCATGCCATAGGTTTGCCATCATGGTTCTAGGCCAAGGGTGTCAAACTGGTGACCTGCAGGCTGGATGTGCCATGCACAGGCCCCACCAACTCCAGCTCCATGAATGGGAAAAATGTTGTGAAATATCACGTGACGGCAACGTGACATGGCAAGTTTGACACCCATGTTCTAGGCTGTTCTCAACCATGTCAGTGATTTTTGAAGCATATCAGCAGTTGCCTCCAAGTTCTATTTATTGTCTATTAGAAACATTCATAAGTAAAGGAATAAGACATTCGGTAGAGTATAGCATTTACAGTAACATAAGAAGAAAATAATCATTCATGTAATGTCAAAATAAAACATTTATGTTCTAAGGATATTGTCAGATGAGGCCATACCATCTGTTCCTTTAAAAACATACTGGATTTTTTTTCCTGCTGCTACAGCAGCATCTGGTATTTTCAGAAAGATCTGCAAACAACTGTAATAGCTTTACAACTGTCTTCAACTTAAATTGCACTGCCTTCTGTAACAAATCCTTTTAGTTTCTGAATTATGTTTTTCGAAACTGATTTTCATGGACTTAAAAGCAGAAGTAACCAGCCTAAGACCTGGGATGTGTGAATTCCTCTGATCTACTGGATCTCTGATTCCAAAACTGCTTTGGAATCTGCTAACATACATGTTCCCTCCTTCTCTGGCTTCGCTCCAAGTCCCAGAGGCAGGCCGGGTGGAGGAGATGATGAGGCTTCTGTCTCCTGCATCTCCTCCGTCTCAGGCCACGCCTCAAGACCCAGCTGCTGACAATCAGTCGTGGCTGGACCCCCGATATTGCAGACAGGAGAGACGGCAACATCAAAAGAAAGGGTGGGGCAGGCATAGAGAGTGCTGAGTCATGGAGCCACACTCCAAAGGATATAAAAGCAGGAGGGGCTGCCCTATAGTTCTTGTGGCAAACAAACAATTGAAAACGTTGGCTGTACTTTGGCTCCTGGATTCTGTTTCGTTTCCTTCTGAACTTTGGGATTGTTCCAGCTCGGACTGCAGTCGCTCTGATAGATAAGAGGACTTGGCAAGAATAAATTGCTGGCACATCTAGTCAGTTTGTGTTTCTAATTGATTGTGGTTTGGGGGGGGACAGAACAGGTTGTAACACAGCTGTGGGTTCTTAAAGGAGCTATTATTTCTAGAAGTAGAACTACTAAGAGTAGAAACTGAACCAATAAATTCTGGGTTCAGATGTATCAGATTACATGAGACTTGCTAAGTGATGGTGACCATGTGTGGAATATTCACTACCAATCTACAACTGGTAATTTTTATAAATTCATACGGTCGTCTTCCGCAGGTATCAGAAGATCGGTAGGACCAAAGACCACCTTCGCATTAGTTAATTGATTAATTTACTTGTGTGAGTGACAAGGGGGGAGGGAGAGAATAAGAATTGTGGAGTTCAGATAACATGCTAAACCAATGTAAATTATATGGTTTAACATGGTTTATAAATCAAAATAACATAACATAACATACTTTGTAATATAACCACTTTGTTTTTGATAGAAGAAAGGGGGGAATCTAAATGCAATAAATAAATAAGATTTCCCCCATAGGCTGAAAAGATTCTCAGATAATATGTGAATCAACCTCTTCCTTCTTTGAAACACTGTGTAAATATTTTTGTTAGCCTCTATTTTATCCATGGGGGATTCTGTATAAGCCAAAACAAAAATGTTAAAATAAATTCCTAGTGATTTTTTTAGAACTGATAAACAGTATGCATGCAACTTAATAATCCTGTGTTGGTTCAACATCCAACCAGTCTGAAGTTCTTGAAGTGTGCTTAATGTAGCATCTTAATCCAGAATTCTAAAGAGACCGTAGAAGGAAGCCTGAGAAGTAATCCAGCTAGCATCCCTAAGGATATTTCAATATGAGTGTTTGGAAACAAGAAATATGAAACCTAAATTTGGAACTGCATTATTTTTACTAAAAAGGTACATCATGGTACATATTATAAGTCTTTTACATATATCGTTTTGAAGTGAGCTTTAAAGAGCTTAGTAAGCTTGTTGCTTCTGTAGTTGTCCTATATTTGCACAGACGCTGTATGGTAATTACTTGGAGTTACCGAATAGGATGATAATTACTGTAATTCTTGTGTAACTGATCGGTATGCAAGTTAAGCCTGCCCTTTCAAAAGCTTTTGCTCATAAGCATTCATTCATTCATGCATTTGTTCATTCGTGCGTTAGCTTCTCCCATTCATTTGTTTACTTTTCTGACCTATATACTTTGTCCTTTAAAACAGAAATACCCTTTCTCTAGCTCTCTGATCTAGAAGATAGAAAAAGTTTTCTACTTGTGCTTGGCAATAGTGTGATTTTGACTATTAGGAAAGAAAGATTCTTTTTGGTTTGTATTTGGAGGGGGAAATTCAAATGGTGGAAAAAAAGGGGGAACTAGTTTGCAATTGTTTAAGTTGAATTTAGATGTCATAAAATGCTACTCTTGATTCTGAAATAAAAAACTGATAATGCTGACTATAGATACACATTAATAAATTGGTTTTATTCATTGGTTACACTTTATACTGCATGGATCAGAAAGAGAGCTGAGAAAATGTTGACAGACCCATCACATCCTGAACATAAACTGTTTAAACTCCTCTCCTCTGAATGACACTATAGAGCATTGCATGCCAAAACAACTAGACACAAAGACACTTTTTTCCCTTGTGCCATCACTCATGAACACCTAATTGCCACAGTGCTGTCTTATGTCTAAGGATATTTACCCATGTAAAGGCTATTATCCTTCTAATCTTTTCTACTACCTTCTCCATTGGTATCTTATGATGATATACTTCGTTGTTTGTATGTACACTGAATGCTTATGCACTGGAGACAAGTCCAAACACACCTGGCCAATAAAGTATTCTATTCTGTTCTGTTTATTTAAATGAGGGTTATTTAGTAGTTAAGTACTATACTGTATCAAACTAAAGGTTATCTAGCTCAGATTGATTTCTGTTGCATTGCATATGTAATACTATACTGGCTATCTTCCTTTTAGGAAGAAATATCTTTTATGTTCATCTAACTTTTACAAATATATTTTAATTATAAATATATTTTTCCTTTGCAGTATAACAAACACCTCTTTGTGCACATTGGACACGCCAACCACTCTTATAGCGATCCATTGCTGGAGTCAGTGGACATTCGTCAGATTTATGACAAATTCCCTGAAAAGAAGGGAGGCTTGAAGGAACTGTTTGGAAAAGGACCCCAGAATGCCTTCTTCCTAGTAAAATTTTGGGTGAGTAAGATTATTAAGCAAATATTGCCTGAGTTTTACGCATGTGCATCTTTAGTTTTGTGTTTTCTGAATGTTAAAATAAACTTGGCTGGTATACAGTAGGTAAATGGAAGGACTTTTTTCTCTCCTAAGGAATAATTCAGTCTTACCCAGAGACATGACAATAGATTCCAAAGGACATAGAAGGCACTTCACTTGGATTGGCTACTCACAATGTGTTAAGGGCTCTAGCTGAAGTGGTTTCTAAAAGAACAGGCATATGGAAGACAAGTCCACTACTAAATTTTAGTCATGATTGGAAGAAATGTCTTTTCCTAAGAAGCAATAGTAGAAAAAGGGCTGTTATCTTTGGCCTCTGTTTGGGAACTTTGGAGGAATCTAGGTGGCTAGAATGGAATATTAGGCTAGAAGGATTTCTGCTATAATAAAGAGGCAGTGTTGTATAGTGTTATGGCATTAAGGCAATGGTGGAATTCAATTTTTTTACTACCGGTTCTGTGGGTGTAGCTTGGTGGGCATGGCAGGGGAAGGATACTGCAAAATCTCCATTCCCTCACCACTCCAGGAGAAGGATACTGCAAAATCTCATTCCCATCCCACTCCAGGGGAAGGATATTGCAAAATCCCCATTCTCCCCCCACTCCTGGGGCCAGCCAAATGTGGTATTTGCCGGTTCTCCAAACTACTCAAAATTTCCACTACTGGTTCTCCAGAACCTGTCAGAACCTGCTGAATAGTACCCCTGCATTAAGGTCTTGAATTAGGAGGGGAGGTTCACATTTAGTATCAGCTATGATGCTCACTGCATTACTTTGGAAAAGCCACTATTTTGTAATGCAGCCTTTGTCTCAAATTATTGTGATCAGGAAGAAAAACGGAGGAAGAGGTGCTAGTGATGTCACATTAAGTTCCTGAAATAATTTATTACAATAATCCAATGATTATATTATTTGTTACTATCAAGTCTTACCAAATTATCCAATGCCACAGATCATCCATTTAATTTAACACATTTTAAACTTTTGACCCAAAATATATATTTACTAATGTTCTAAATATATACCAGAGTTTTACCAAGATAACTTAGGATGCAAATCAGTTATATAGTACTCTGGTTTGACATCCTATTCCAAAACTGAAATGCCATATATTATTTCTTACCTTTGTTTCATAATTGTAGTATGAGCAATTTTCAGTTTCAAAATCCCAACAGGTCCTGGAAATACATGGACAATTTGCAGCTATTTCTAGAATATTGTTTTGGCAATATATTTTTAGAAGAATGTGCTCTATATACCAACAATATATATGCAAATCCAGTTTAATGCAATCACATTGGATGAATGGAATAGATAGTCAACTGCTAAGCAGGCCCCGATTTGGAAGAATTTATCATTGTTAAAGATTGTTCATTGTAAAGATCTATAACTTTAGAGTTTCACTCCCTTGTACTTTTCCAAACCATTTTCCTAGCCACATTTAAATTTTACTTCTCCTGCAGTCTTTTTCCTAAGAAATTTTGTCTTTTTTCCCCGTATGAATTGTAATTTACTGAACTGGACTATCTATAAAATGTATTTCTTTGGTAGTATGCTTCAGTGATGTAAGGTGTCTACTTCAGCTTTTCATTATATTTTAGAAATGTGAAACCCTCTTTGGAAGATGAATGTTATATCAGAAGGTATTAATAGAGTGCAGCTACATTTCAGGGAAGAGACACTGTAGCCAAGAGGTTAGATTAAAAAAGAGTAATTAAGCTAAGGAAAGTATTTGACACATCGCATTAGCTGCTCAAACCTTAGATTAACCTATTTTGCTAAGTACGGCAAGGCACACATTGGCATCCCTACTATTAATGCATAATTAGACGATCATCAGAAAATTGAAAATAGAATAAAACAGCAGAATAACACAGCTATTCAATTACTCAAGTAAGGATGGCCAGGAGGGAACAATCCACAAGATTTGACAGTTGGCATGGTATAGGAGTGCATACAGAAGTTTGGGTGTGGTATTTAAAGGCGATCGTAGTTCAGAATTGAACTGTGGAATAATTGTTGCTCCCTGAGCTTGATTGTTTGCTTGCAGACATTTCATTAAACCAACTAGGCAACATCATCAATGCTAAGAAGTGTGGGGTTTATTCCCTGTTTTTATATAGCTTGCCCTGCCGATGTTGGTGGAGATGTTGCTTTCTCCTTGGTAGTTCCTTGATTAGGCTGTTGTTTACTGTTTAATTGTTTGTCTGATGTTAATCCCTGCTTATCTGGGTGTAGGCTGCTCAGGAGGATGTGTCTGGGAGAAATAGCAAAAGTAGCAGAGCTAGTGTATATAAACAGGGAGTAAAACATACTCACTCACATTGATGATATTACTTAGATCAGGGGTCTCCAACCTTGGTCTCTTTAAGACTTGTGGACTTCAACTCCCAGAGTCCCTCAGCCAGCTTTGCTGACTGAGGAACTCTGGGAGTTGAAGTCCACAAGTCTTAAAGGGACCAAGGTTGGAGACCCCTGACTTAGATGATAAAATATTTGCAAGCAAAGAACTAAGCTCAGAGAGCACCAAGGATTCCACAATCTTTCCAATACTCTACCATTGAAAAGCAAATGTTTTTATTCCAGCAAATATTGTCTCCTATTGAAATTATGTTATTCAAAATGGTTTTATCAGTTGTAAGGGTATTTGTTTTAATTTGATTGGGTGCCAGTTATATCTTTTTATCAATATGTTTTAGTAGTGCATTTAATTTTATTCTATTTCATTGTAATTCTGTTTTGTCTTTATTATAGTTAGATATGAGACAAAATAATAATTGGCAGTATCTGCCATTGAGCACCACCTAGTAAGTACATTAGTAGTGGAAATGAGAGATTGGGATATTTTTTAAAGAAAAGAATATATGCTTTGAACTGAGCGAAGCAGAACAAGACATAAACCTTGATCAGTTTTATATATTCACTAGTATCTGGCATAGATAGCTGTCCCATTCATGTTTACAAAGGAATAAACACCACTCAACACAATAGATCTCATTCCTGAGTAAATATACTCAGAATTATGCTATTACAGTGTTAAATTGCTGTGGCATTGCTTCAGAATAATGGAAACGTACGTGGCACAGAATGCCTGTGAAACAGAGGGCTCCATGAAGAACTATTGATTAATATCAATAAGTATTTTAATGAATACCTACTTTTCAAGAATCTGCATTGCAAAGAAGTATTCTAGAAAATAACACAGGCTGTAATTAGCGGTTTTCTTTGCTTCTGTTTTTTTTTTCCTTTAAAGATGCTTTGAAGTCCAAAGCATTTTTGAAATTCAAATGTAGAACAGAGATAAAGGAATCTGCACAATAAAGGGGCATTAAATCATGTCCAAAAATCTCTCCCATTTTATAGATGTAAATATATGCCATAATTAGTGGCAAAGTAACATGAGTTGGATGGTTAACTTTATTCCTTTTTCTTATCATGTAAAATAGATGTGACCTGAAAAAATATAATGCTGTTTCTTTGTCGCCCATTGTTAACAGTAATGAATTCAGTATAGTTTGTGTTCAGAAAGAGCTCCGCCACATGGTCTCCTCCCACGTCCCTCATGTGTGTCTGCTGCCCTCTTTGGAGGCATGTCAATTCTTTGTCTCCATTCACAAAAAAGCCATTGTAATGTTTCCCCTCCTAAGATGTCATTTTTATTGCATAACCGAGTAAGGCTTGGCAAATCAACTGCCTTAGAGAGATGAGATTAGAGGGATGCGGCCTGGTCATTTTGACCCAGTTTTGCAACCTCTTTGGAGGTGAAAGAAAAGCTCTGCCGCTTGCCCTTTCCAGTCACCCGAGAGAAGATCGTTCCTGCCCAGGGACCTTCAGGACCTGAATACAAAATTCTTGATACAAGTGTGTTCATTCTGGTGAATGAATTGGAGAGCAGTCGGAAAGTACAGTTGCTTGGCTTGGCCAGCAGAAAGCTGAGCTGTGTGGCAGCAAACAGAGCCAAAGTTCCAGATGCTGCACTTGAGAGAGAGAGAGGGAGGGAGGGAGGGAGAGGGAGAGAGGGAGAAGAAAAGAAATTGGAACGAATCTCTGCTCTTTGATCACTGTTCACTGGAAGGAGAGGTAGCATAATGCGCTCCTATGAATGACAGCTCATTGCAGCTCATGCTAATGGTAGGAAGCCTCAGTGCCATTTAGCAAATGACCCTCCATGTTCAATTTTAACTACTGCATATTTTGTCTGTTAATTATCCTGCTCCTTCAGGAAATGCAGTCTAGGATTTTACTCCACCCCACCCACCTGTTCAAGGCAAAAGAATTTCAGTCTCTTTTTTTTTTTGCAAATGCTGCTGGGGTGCAGGGGTGGGGGACTAAGCAAATTGTTAAAGTAGGCTGTTGTAAAACACATGCAGGCAAATGCCTTCTTTCCACAGATTTTAGTCTTTTTTTTCCCCACTTAGAGCAGTCTTGTTTTCAGCCAGCTCTCTTTCAATGCCTGCTGTGGTCCTTCAGCAGGAGCTGTTTGCATGCATCATGTCAAGCAGCTGATAGGCTTGGTATGTAAAATTTCCAGCACTCAGTACTGACAAGCTGCATTATATTGATGGATGAATACATTATATGTATCAACAGGCGCAGAGAACAAGTGTCTAGTACTATTTTCCAGGATGTTGCTGAAGTATTTGCATTAAAAGGAAATCTAACACTGAAACACTCGTGTTGTGATTTTACACTATAATTTGCTACTACTCTTGCTTTTAAAAAATGATGAAAGCAGGAAATAATCCAATTCTCTGTTTCCAGTTGGATTTAACCATGCAGTTCAAATCTTGGAATAGATTTAGATGTTAGATGTTTCTTCTTCCACCTTCCCCTTTTTAATTTGAACAACGTGCTTTTGCAAATGTACTCGCCAACACAGAAGAAATAGAAAGAAAGAAAAAAACATCCAAAACTTAAAATTTCATTTCAAGAAGTACGCTGATTAAAAGTTATTTTGTGTAAGTTTCAGTATTAGTACTCATACAAACTTGGTACTAAATGTGTTAAATCAAGGAGTTGAGCTGATTGAGTGGACAGAATTTCTACAGGTCCCAAAGAAATTCATCTCCTGAGTCATATAGAGCTTCAGCACCTTCACTTGGGCCTAGAAATCACACAATGTGGGTCCCCACAACAGTCGTATTATAGGGCAACAATGAGATTGCCCAGTAGACATATGGAGCATTGCACTATGCACCAGCTGAAACCCTAACCCTAATAATAGAAGGCGTAACTCCAACTCTCCCCTCACAACAATTAACCGAAACCTTTGACGATGAGCAAATCCACCATAAAATGATGCTTGCAACTCCCCTGACTCTTAACTTTTCAAAGGATACTATGATCAGCACAATTCCAGCAAGAATAGCTGTTTGATCAAGACTATTCCAGCAAGAATAGCTGTTTCAAAAAATACTGTAATCTACACTATTCCTTACCACCAATGATCCATGAGGAGGACCATTGCAATTTTAGTCTTATGCCTAGGTCTGAATCCTGACTGTCTTCGATCTGGAAAATATTTTTTTCCTGTCTTTTTCCAAAGGGAAAGCATATATGGGATAATAGTTGTCTAATACAGTATACGTAAATTCAAGAGAGGCCTCTTGAAGAATGGCCCTCCTCTTAATATTTTTAGAACCCCATACATGATTTGGTTTTATGATCTTTGCCTCAGTGACAAAGGTATCTAAGGCAGCAATCCCCAACCTTTGCAGCTTGGCAGTCCAGCAAGGGAGAGAGGGGAACTCGGCCGCTCAAACAGCAGACCATGTGCACACACAGCTCTTCTACAAATGGGAGGCTGCTGCACACATTTGCAGTTCAACTTGCACAAGAGGCAGGCTGGCATGTCAGCCCAACTCTCACGCAAGTTGAGTTGCATGTGTGGGCCTGCATGTGCACTCTGGCCAACCACTCACATGGCCCAATTTCAAATAGCCCACGGCTCAGTAGTAGACTGCAGCCAGGGGTTGAGGCCCTTGCCCTAAGATACTCATGTTGGAATGTTGAAAACAGAAGAAGACGATGATAATTTACCTCAGGAGAGTTGCTACTTATGACAATGACTAAGACCAATAACATTCTGATGATAAAACCAGATCTGCCACTGTGACCAAAATGACTACTCCTGATAGAAAGATGATTCATACACCACAGAATAATTACACTTAATACAATGTTTTTAAAAATCCGTAGGATGACTTTGCCTGATGAAATAACTGTCCTTATGTTCAGATATAACAATTAGTCAACTGTGACAGCAGATTGATGGCAGATTGATTTCACTATCTTTTAAGAAGAGTCCCTAGCAAATTATTTGAGACTCTACATTATTAAAATTATACTAGTGGTAGAACTAAAATAAATAAATAGAACAATGGTGGGATCATGTGGAAGTAGGAAAGAAAGATTATATTACAGACATTTTTCATACTAATTTCAATTTAATGTCTGCAAAAATGTTCTTAATAAAAATTGGGTTCTTTTTTAATCTTTTTCATGTGCTTTACAAGAAACATGTTGTTGCCGTCTAAACTAGGATACTTGTTCAGATCTGAATGTTTGGTCTTTGAATAACCAGTCCCATGAAGATTTGCAAAAAGATGTATTGCTAAGGAAATCTCAGTAATGATATTTCTCTTCCAGTTAGATGCAAATTCTTTCTCTTTGGAGTTAACTAACTAGTGACAGAAATACATGCAAAGCCACCCCAAATCTTCAAACTCCAACCTATGGGCCTTGTATTCATGTTTATTAAAAGAATGTGGGAGCATTAACATTAATGGGGGTGGCACCATGACATAGTGGTTAAGACACTGGGCTTGTTGGCAGGAAAGTCGACAGCCCAGGTTCGAGACTCAAGCGCCACATGATGGGATGATTTCCTGTTGTCACCCCAACTCCTGCCAACCTAGCAGTTTGAAAGCACGCAAATGCAACTAGATAAATATGTACCACTTTGGGAGGGTAACAGCGCTTCATGACCTCATGCTGGCCACATGATCACAGATGCGTCTTTGGACAGTGAATGGTCCAAAGAAATAAAGATGAGCACAACTGCCTAAAATCAGCTATGGTAGCAGAGTAAAATCCTCAGGGACCCGGTCTTTTATTTATTTATTTATTTATTTATTTATTTATTTATTTATTTATTTATTTATTTATTTATTTATTCATATTTTTATACCGCCCTATCTCCCTAGGGACTCAGGTGTACAGCCATATAAAAACACATAAATATACAAAGTAAAACATTCATCTAAAAAACTTATTATATCGGCCAAATAATTAAAATAGACATATAAATAATAAAACCCAGTTTAAAACCAAATCTAAAATTTAAGCATTTAAAAATTTAAAAAACTTAAAAATCTAGTCCAGCCCTGCGCAAATGAATAAGTGTGTCTTAAGCTCGCGGCGGAAGGTCCGAAGGTCGGGAAGTTGACGGTCCTGGGGGGAGCTCGTTCCAGAGGGTGGGAGCCCCCACAGAAAAGGCCCTTCCCCTGGGTGTCGCCAGTCGGCACTGCCTGGCCGACGGCACCCTGAGGAGTCCCTCCCTGTGAGAGCGCACGGGCCGGTGGGAGGCATTCGGTGGCAGTAGACGGTCCCGTAAGTAACCCGGCCCTATGCCATGGAGCGCTTTGAAGATCATTACCAAAACCTTGAAGCGCACCCGGAAAACCACAGGCAGCTAGTGCAGTCTGCGCAGGAGAGGTGTTACATGGGAGCCACGAGGGGCTCCCTCTATCACCCGCGCAGCTGCATTCTGAACTACCTGGAGTCTCCGGGTGCTCCTCAAGGGGAGCCCCATGTAGAGAGCATTGCAGTAGTATTTATAAACATAAATACAAATTTCATACAAATAGGTTCAGGCTGATCTTATACATTTCTCTTTGCTTCACTTGTCCCTTTTAATATAGTTGGAAAAAGGACGTAATCATTGCAATACAAATATCTCTTGCTGCACTCATGCTGATTTTATAATAGAGGGGTGTTCCTAGGAGTGCTTCAACACAAAGAAGTTCACCGTCTTTATTCTTCATAATTCCTCTAGACCTCACATTCTTAAGAAGTCAAGCTAAAAGGTGGCCAGAGGGCCGTGCTTTATTTTAATGTGTTCCTATTGCTTCCTTTCCCATGAAAGGAGGATATACATCACTTGCTAGATAAAAGAGGAAGTCAGTAGAAATTGGATAGTGTGTGTGTGTGTGTTTGAGGAAAGGTGGAGATTAGAAATAACTTATTTGAGGTAGAAGGAAAGTCCACAGTTAACACTAAGTGGAAAATCCCATCACTAAGCAATGCAGTTGTAAAGTGTGATATCACACGACCACACCGACTTACAACAGCAGGTCTGGTTACAACTGTTAAGCAAATCCTCTGTGGTTGTTAAGTGCGAAGTCATGTGGTCACCATTAGTGACCTCCTGCTGGCTTCCCCATTGACTTTGCTTGTTGGAAGCCGGCAATAAAGTCACAAATCTTGATCATGTGACTGCAGAGTGCTGCAACCATCGAAATTGCAAGTTGATTGCCAAGTGCCCAAATCACAATCCTGTAACTGCAGTGATGCTGCAACAGCCACAACCAGGCTGAAGGTAATCAACAACTGGCAGATGACCTGAATGAGTTTTACTGCAGGTTTGAAAGGAAACTACAGCCACCTATCTCCACAACCCCCATCTCAGACACACCAACAACAGCCAAGCCTCCTACAACTGACCCCATTTCATTGGGTTCACAACCCCTAGTGATCACAGAAAAGGAAGTGCAGGACCTATTTCACAGACAAAAGCCAGGAAAAGCTCCAGGCCCAGACAAGATAACTCCTTCTTGCTTAAAAGTCTGTGCTGACCAATTGGCCCCCATCTTCACTCATATTTTCAATAAATCACTAGAGATGTGCTATGTTCCTTCTTGCTTCAAACGCTCTACCATCATCCCAGTGCCGAAGAAGCCCAGCATCAAGGAACTGAATGACTACAGACCAGTTGCTCTAACATCTGTAGTCATGAAAACCTTTGAAAGGCTAGTGCTTTCCTACCTGAAAACCATCACGAATCCGCTCTTAGACCCCTTGCAATTTGCATACCGAGCAAATAGATCAACAGATGATGCTGTTAATATGGCTCTGCACTACATCCTACAACATCTTGAGTCTCCAAAGACCTATGCAAGGGTCCTTTTTGTAGACTTTAGTTCAGCATTCAATACCATCATTCCAGACATTCTTCTAACTAAGCTAAACCAGCTACAGGTACCGGAACAGACTTGTAAGTGGATCACAAGCTTCCTAACAAACAGGAAGCAGCAGGTGAAGCTAAGCAAGATCACATCAAATACCTGTACAATTAGCACAGGAGCGCCCCAAGGCTGTGTGCTCTCCCCACTTCTCTTCTCTCTGTATACCAATGACTGCATCTCCAATGATCCATCAGTTAAGCTACTGAAGTTCGCAGATGACACAACAGTGATTGGTCTCATTCGAGACAATGACGAATCCGCATATAGGCGAGAGGTCGACGACTAGCCTTGTGGTGCAACCAAAACAATCTGGAACTGAACACACTCAAAACCGTAGAAATGGTGGTAGACTTTAGGAAAACCCTTCCATACTTCCACCTCTCACAATCCTTGACAACACAGTATCAACAGTAGAAACCTTCAAATTTCTGGGTTCTATCATATCGCAAGATCTCAAATGGACAGCTAACATCAAAACATCATTAAAAAGGACAACAAAGAATGTTCTTTCTGCGCCAACTCAGTAAGCACAAACTGCCCAAGGAGCTGCTGATCCAATTCTACAGAGGAATTATTGAGTCTGTCATTTGCACCTCTATAACTGTCTGGTTCGGTTCTGCAACCCAACAAGAAAAACACAGACTTCAGAGGATAAGTAGAACTGCAGAAAAATAATTGCTACCAACTTGCCTTCCATTGAGGACCTGTATACTACGAATCAAGAAGAGGGCCGTGAAAATATTTGCAGATCCCTCGCATCCTGGACATAAACTGTTTCAACTCCTACCCTCAAAACGACGCTATAGAGCACTGCACACCAGAACAACTAGACACAAGAACAGTTTTTTCCCGAAGGCCATCACTCTGCTAAACAAATAATTTCCTCAACACTGTCAGACTATTTACTGAATCTGCACTACTATTAATCGTTTCATAGTTCCCATCACCAATCTCTTTCCACTTATGACTGTATGACTATAACTTGTTGCTGGCAATCCTTATGATTTATATTGATATATTGATCATCAATTGTGTTGTAAATGTTGTACCTTGATGAACGTATCTTTTCTTTTATGTACACTGAGAGCATATGCACCAAGACAAATTCCTTGTGTGTCCAATCACACTTGGCCAATAAAATTCTATTCTATTCTATTCTATTCTATTCTATTCTATTCTATTCTATTCTATTCTATTCTATTCTATTCTATTCTTTAAAGATCAATTCAGTATCCTAGCATCAGTCGCTCAATGAATGGTCATTAACCAAGGACAACCTCTTTTGGGGCTGGGAGGTGGGTGTTGCAGAATATAACTGGGAGTCTTGCATGTTAACAAAATTCAGGAGAAAGTTAAAAAGGAAAATATCTGAGTGCTGAGCCTAAAAGAGAGCTATGACTTTCTGGGATGAATACATCACTTTTGTTTGAGGATTGTAAGATTGAAAAGAGGGAATTGAGGTGAGGGATAATCCTGAATTATAATAAATACTCAAGATAAATTTTTAATTGCATGCGGTCAGTTTCTCTGTTTTTTCGCCTCTGGAGTTTACTGTTCTCTGGGATTAGCTAACAAATGCTGCCAATCATCCATTTTATGATCAAATTTCGGTTACTTTCTCCAAACAACAATGTCTGCAAAATGTTTGGATAATTATGTTCTATTATAAACCACTCCATCTTTGCTGTGTTTTACAAATGTGGTGTTGTGTGGGAGGATTTGAATAGGAGATTTTTCCTGCAAATTTTCACATAACTTTCTCCAAGTATATGCTAGTGGGTCTTTATTATTGCTTTGTGTAATTATTTACACCCTGCAACAGGTTATCCATTCTCCTTTTTCCTGTGAGCTGCTGAGAAATTTTCAAAGGGTGTGCTTGCCATTTTCAGTGGCTGCGTTGAAGAATCTTCCTTACTGTTCAATGATATATGGCATATACAGTAGCTATATTTTCACACCTATGAATTTATATCAGTAATCACTCTGAGGTGTTTTTACAAGTTGCTGTAATTAAATGAATTATAACTTATTTTCCCAGTGATTCCCAGTGATCTAAACTTATTATTTGTGGTGGGTTATTATATAAACAGTGTATGATATGATTCATTATTGGCATGTGGAATTATTGAATGTTCTCTTTAAAAGCAAAGAGAACACTAATCCAAGCAAATAAAGGGCTGTATATTTTTAGCTCTCTTCATTTCAAAGGATGTGTTATTTATATGTATCCAGTTCAAGTTGGGGAGGGAGATATTCTTTGCATTGAATAGCTACGTCCTCTTAATTCTTTGAGTTAGAAACTGAATAGTTAAAATGGTCAAAAGCTTTTATGGGCTAGGAATTTTGAATTCAAACCTTAGGTGAAATAACCCTGCCTTTCAAAATTGCAGTGGAAAGTTACTTGGCAACAAATGTACACCTGTAGTGAGAATCAAGGTGATGTATTTCTTCACATATAACTGGGCTGTTTTTGGTTCAGGGTGGCCTACATAACGGTAGCATGCTAATTGCTAATTGATTTTTATATAAATGCTGTTTTTCTTACAGGCGGATTTAAATTGCAACATCCAAGATGATACAGGAGCATTCTATGGTGTAACTAGTCAATATGAAAGTTCAGAAAACATGACAATCACCTGTTCCACCAAAGTCTGCTCATTTGGAAAGCAAGTGGTGGAAAAAGTAGAGGTAGGGATTATTGTTGCTATCTCATACTTCTCTTTTTTAAATAAGAAATGCCTTCTTTCAAATTGTCCATCTGAATCAATGCAACTACAGTTGCACTAATATAAAATTGTTGTGGTGTATATTTTCTCCATGTACTTAGGTATCTTTTTGGAAAAAAGTGACTAGGGAAGTGGAATATACTCCCTGCTATTCAACTTGAACTAATTTGCTAGGAGAATTTTCTTTAATGAGTGCCCCTTAGAATCCTTAAAGCAGTCTGGCTGTTTGGCAGCTGTAGTATTTTGTATTGCAGCTTGCTCATTAAATCTCTTTGTGTCTAGATATGTAAGCATGCATCCCTGTAATAGCCTTTTTCACTATTTTTGGAGAAGTCTAAAATTCTGTTTTAGCCTATTTTTTATTTATTTATTTATTTATTTATTTATTTATTTATTTATTTATTTATTTATTTATTTATTTATTTATTTATTTATTTATTTTTCAAATTTTTATACCGCCCTATCCCCCGAAGGACTCAGGGCAGTTTACAGCCTTATAAAACATAGAAAACATAAGAATAAATACAAGTTAATACAACATTTAAAAAACTTATTACATTAGGCCAAATTTAAAACTATCGTTAAAATAATACAAAACCCCATTTAAAACTAATTTTAAAACTAAACTCTAGGCCAGCCCCGCACAAATAAATAGATGTGTCTTAAGCTCGCAGCGGAAGGTTCGAAGGTCAGGAAGTTGGCGCAGTCCTGGGGGGAGTTCGTTCCAGAGGGTGGGGCCCCCCACAGAGAAAGCCCTTCCTCTGGGTGTCGCCAGTCGGCACTGCCTGGCGGACGGCACCCTAAGGAGTCCCTCTCTGTGGGAGCGTACGGGTCGGTGGGAGGTAGTCGATGGCAGCAGGCGGTCCCGTAAATAACCCGGCCCTATGCCATGGAGCGCTTTAAAGATGGTAACCAAAACCTTGAAGTGCACCCGAAAGGCCACAGGTAGCCAGTGCAGTCTGCGCAGGAGAGGTGTCATATGGGAGCCACGAGGGGCTCCCTCTATTAACCGCGCAGCTGCATTCTGAACCAACTGAAGCCTCCGGATGCTCTTCAAGGGGAGCCCCATGTAGAGAGCATTGCAGTAATCCAAGCGAGATGTGACGAGCGCATGAGTGACCGTGCATAGGGCACCCCGGTCTAGGAAGGGGCGCAACTGGCGAACCAGGCGAACCTGGTAAAAGGCTCTCCTGGAGATGGCCGTCAAATGATCTTCAAAAGACAGTCATCCATCCAGGAGGACGCCCAAGTTGCGCACCCTTTCCATCGGGGCCAGTAACTCGCCCCCAACAGTCAGCTGCGGCTGCAACTGACTGTACCGGGGTGCCGGCATCCACAGCCACTCAGTCTTGGAGGGATTGAGTTTGAGCCTGTTTCTCCCCATCCAGACTCGTACGGCTTCCAGGCACCGGGACAGCACTTCGATAGCTTCATTGGGGTGGCCCGGGGTGGAAAAGTACAGCTGAGTATCATCAGCGTACAGATGGTACCTCATCCCAAAGCCACTGATGATCTCACCCAGCGGCTTCATATAGATGTTGAACAGGAGGAGCGAGAGAATCGACCCCTGTGGCACCCCACAAGTGAGGTGCCTCGGGGACGACCTCTACTCCCCTGTCAACACCGTCTGCGACCGATCAGAGAGATAGGAGGAGAACTACCGATAAACGGTGCCTCCCACTCCCAATCCCTCCAATCGGTGCAGCAGGATACCATGGTCGATGGTATCAAAAGCCGCTGAGAGGTCTAATAGGACCAGGGCAGAGGAAAAACCCCTATCCCTGGCCCTCCAGAGATCATCAACCAACGCGACCAAAGCTGTCTCCGTGCTATAACCGGGCCGAAAGCCAGACTGGAACGGGTCCAGATAGACAGATTCATCCAGGTACTGGAGTAATTGACATGCTACCACACTCTCTACAGCCTTCGCCACAAAGCGAAGGTTGGAGACTGGACAATAATTTCCTAAAACAGCCGGATCCAGGGAAGGCTTCTTTTTTTTTTCTTAAATAATTTTTATTTCCATTTTCCAACATCATATTTATGTACAAACTATTATCCATCATTAATCATTAATTTTTATTTATTACTGATTCAGGCCTGCCCGATTGCCACTTCCTTTCTTCACAACCTCCCTCTCTACCCTCTACTACTTTCACATCCTTCATCTCCTTCACTTTACCACTTCCTCTCCTCCTTCTCCACTCCTCCCTTCTTCCACCTTATCTAACCTTCTTATTCCCCTCCTCCTTCTCTACTCTTTCCTACCTACTTTCTTCCCTCCTTCTACTCCTCTCTCCTTTTCTTTCTGAAATGGCAGTCGAGCATCCCCAATATCATTTTAAATTTTAATTTCATATCTTCAAAAATTACTGTACATTAATAATCAATCCATGTATTATTTCCCTTTCCCCCTCCCCTTCCCCCGACTTCCCAGAGCAAATACCGGGTATTATGACCAACAATCACAAGCTAAGGTATACAAAATATACATAATCTCCCACCTTTAAAAATTTAAAACTTTAGATCCCCTCACAATAAAAATAAAGAGATAGGAAAGAATAATAAAAAGAAAGAAAAGAAAAGAAGCAATACCAACTTCACATATTACTTCTTCTTACAGTCCATTTTTAAAATTAATCCATCTTCTCAAATTCAATTTTTTTTTCCACTTGTATATTCCTTCAAATTTCATAAGTCCATTTCTCAAATTACAGAACATCTTCTCGAACTCAAATTTTCATCACATATATATTTCTTCAATTGCCATAACATTTAATGTCTGTTCTTCTTACAGTCCATTTTAAAAATTAGTCCATCTTCTAAAATTCAAATTTTTTTCACCCACTTGTATATTCCTTCAAATTTCATAAGTCCATTTCTTAAATTACAATCCAGCTTCTCAAATTCAAATTTTCATCACTTATATATTTCTTCAATTGTCATAACATTTAATGTCCAATCTTCCAATACTACTCCATCAATCAAATATCATTTTGAATAAAATCTCTCAAATACAATATTTCCAGCTTAACTTCATAACTTTTACTATCTATAAACGTATCAATTAAAACAAATAATCATTTAAACTACAATATAACAATAAACAGTTAAAATCATTACATCCACATTGTCTAAATTCATAAATTTTACTTTCCATCCTTCACAATTAAATAATATCATCCCATAGATTTATACCATACAAATAGCAAATAACGAAAATCCTATAATTTATATCCTAAACAAATCAATTCCAAAAATTAACCACAATCATCATATTCACATCTTAAACATTCCTCCCCTCTCCCATTCTATTTTCCATCATTTCCAAACCAATTAACTTAGCATGTAACAACAAAGGATTCCCACTCTTTAAAACATTAATATAAAAATGTCTCACTTTCATAACTGAATTAAGAAAATACTTTCTACCTCTAAAATTCACTGACAAACCCATTTGAACTTCCCATCTAAAATATATCTGATGTTTCTTAAACTCATCCACTAAAAAAGCAAATTCTCTTCTTTTTCTTAACATTTTAGGAGGAATTTCCTTCATCATTTTTATATCTTGTCCCAATATTTGAAATTTATTTTTATAAAAGGCTTGCAAAATTTCATACCTAATCTTTTTAGTTGTAAAATAAATAACCACATCCCTCGGTACTCTATTTTGTCTTGCCCACCAAGAATTAACACGATAAATTCTTTCAATATTAATCTCAAAATCTTCTGGCTCCACACCCTTTATCTGAGCAAAGGCTTGTGTAAAAATCTCTTTTAAATTTTCCTTCCTACTTTGCTTCAAACCCCTCACCCTTATAGCATATTCCATCAATCTATATTGTAATACTACTCTTTCTTCATCTGCCCTATCTACCTTTGCCTGTATATCTTCCGTCTTATTATCTAAGTTCCAATTATTTTGATTCTTTTGAATTTCCTCTATTTTCCTTTGCAACTCTAAATTAGCTTTATTAATTTCTTCAAGATCATCTTCCATCTGAATACAAGAGCTTAATATTTGCGCAATTGCATCCTTTACCATTTTCATTTCCCTCTTCTGCTCTTCCACCACTTCCTTAAAATCCAACATCTCTTTCTCTATTTCATCAAATTTTTTTATCTATTTCTAAAAAACGACTCTCCAAAAACTCCTGTAAAGAATTTCTTAATTCCTTTTTGATTTCTTCTTTTAATTTTTGAATCTGAACTGAAGAAATTTCAAAGTTTTTAATGACTTTTGGTACTTTTTGCTTAAAAGCCATTTTTTAAAAATATAACGGACCAAAAAAAAAATTCAAAAAGAAAAATTCAAAAAACTTTTCTTCTAAATCACTATAATCCCAAAGAAGAAGAAAAAATATAAATCATAAAATTCTCGTTTCTTCCATTTAGTCAGTATCTTCTTATATATCTTCTAATTCGACACTAGCTGTTAGTAAGTTTAACTTTCGTTTCCAGTACACACATTCCACAAAACCGCCATTTGCTTTCTTCTCTCCTATCTTCGCAACAAATATATCCTCAGGGGCTTGCAGTCTTCTTACAAACAAATGCTAGAACTCCAGTTTCTGCTACGTCCACGTTACAATCCATCATAAATCAATTCCTGCCGTGGAAATTGGACGCTACGTTTTGTCTGCCATAAAAGGCAGATGCCGTCCCCCAATCTGGAGCTTTTCAGGCTATGGAAGGAGAGCTCCCCGCAAGCCTCAGAACCTTTTTCTGTGGCTTTATTTGGGTGTCTCAACTTCAGCCTGAATGCTCATCTCTCCCTCTTTGCCTGAGGGAAGAGATTTCCAAGCTATCGAACCAGATTTACGATGTCCTGACAGCTCTACAGACTAGGGAGTTAGCAGCCTAATCAATGCTGCTTCTCAACGAAGCGGAGCCATACCGGAAGTCCAGGGAAGACTTCTTGAGGAGGGGGTCTCACCACTGCCTCTTTCAAGGCGGCAGGGACGACCCCCTCCAACAAGGAAGCATTTATAATCCCCCGGAGCCAGCCTCGTGTCACCTCCTGTGTGGCCAGCACCAACCAGGAGGGGCAAGGATCCAGTAAACATGTGGTGGCATTCAACCTCCCCAGTAACCTGTCCATGTCCTCAGGAGCCACAGGATCAAATCCATCCCAAACAATCTCGACAAGACGGGTCTCTGACATCTCACCTGGCTCCACCCAATTTTGATCCAAACCATCCCGAAGCTGAGCGATTTTATCGTATAGATAACCACTAAACTCCTCAGCACGCCCTTGTAACGGATCATCCCGCACCCCCTGTTGAAGTAGGGAGCGGGTCACCCGAAACAGGGCGGCCGGGCAGTTATCTGCCGACGCAATGAGGGAGGAGACCCCTTTTATTTCTTTTTTTGGACTCCAGCCTGAAGTGGCAGGAAGCAAAGGCTACCTTATGTGCAAATGTGGTGCAAAGGCAGGTACAAGGCAGCTTAGCTCCTGCACTCTCCGGCGACTTTCTTCCCCCTTCTCTTCTCAGAACACCCAGGTCAGCTGTGGCTGAGCCCGGAGTGTGCGCACGAACAGGGAAACCCTCCTCAAGCAAGTGCCAAAGCTCAGGAAAGGCACATGTGCGGCAGGCAGCAGCTCACTTAAGGAGGGTCTCTCTGTACGTGTGCACACTCCCAGCTCAGCCACAGCTGGCCAGGGGGTTACGGGGGGTGGGAGAGTGCAGGAGCGAAGCTACCCTATACCTGCCTTCATGCCACATTTGCACGTAAGGCAGCCTTTGCTTCCTGCTGCTTCAGGCTGGAGTCCCAAAAAAAAAAATAAGAGGGGCAGGGTGAACCAGTGATGGGACAGGGAGCCACGGCAGAGGGCCCAAAGAGCTGCATATCTTTTATGACAAAGTAACATTTCAGCTCCATTGTATGTTTAATTCAGTAGAATTATATATTTAATTAAGAGCCACAGTTGACAATAATATGAATAACTTTGGTTTATGCAAGAGGAGTTTTCCTTGCTATCCTGATTTTTTATATTTTCACCTCATATACTCCCCTAGCCTCTAGGGGTGTATATGAGTCTCTTCAGAGGCTTTTCCCTATCTATTTTAGACAGTTGAATGCATTGGGTTGCAGAGGGAGAGAAAGTTAATTCCACTGATGGGTACGGTCTAAATAAATACACTTAATTTGTTATGCTTTTACAGTATTTACTTTATTATATTTAAGCACTGGTTTAATTTAATGGGAAAATCAAATGATTTTTAAATAATTATTTGCAATACTTTTTCAACTTTCTTTTTGTTTTGTTTTTCTTAGACGGAATATGCACGGTTCGAGAATGGTCGGTTTGTGTTTAGAATAAATCGCTCCCCAATGTGTGAATATATGATCAACTTCATCCACAAGCTCAAGCATTTACCAGAGAAATATATGATGAACAGTGTATTGGAAAACTTTACAATTTTGTTGGTAATAATTTTCTTCCCTTTGCTCACTGTTCTCTGGAGTGTGTTGGGAGGAGATAGATGTTTCTTATGATTTGTTTTAATGAGTTAGAAATGCCGTGTCCTTCAGCTGAGAGGTATGTCATTTCAAAAGAGGGTTCTGATTTTTAATCTTTCCTGATAAGACAATATTTGAAACTTTATGTGCTGAGGATTCAGGGTTTTTTAAACAAAATGTTAGGAGTCAGAAATTGACAACGCTAACCCAGGATTTTTAAACATGATCTGTTGAACAAGCCATTGTGCCTACCTCAAATGTGAAATCGAGGCACAATGGAATGGTTGAACAGTGCTCTAAATGAAATGAAAAGGAAATTGCATTACAGCTTAATATTTCATGTGAATTTAGGCTGATTTATGCCTTTATGGTAGAAATTTGGCTGTCTTTATACTTGGAGCTTCTTCCTCTTAGCCCTCATCTGTGAAGGCTAATGGGAATGAGATACCCACATTCGCATGTTATAAGCCTGTTATGCACTTTCAGATTTAATGTGTGACTATTAATTATGTTAGCAATGGAGTTTACATGTTTTCTTTGGATTGGGTACCCAATGTGTTTATCTCATAGTATTCTGAGTGATGAAGTGGGATTCGGGGAAGAAGCTGGCACCTCTTTAGTACAAAGTGCAAGGAAGGTAATGTTTCCTTACGGCATTTGGCAGTTTACTCATTTCAAGCAATGTTCGGTGTTAGCTATCGATTTTCAACAGACTGTATTTCAGAAGCTCCTGAAATTCTTGAGAACTTAGAAAGATTGGATACCAGGAAATCTGATATAATTCAGATCCATCTATGTAACTTCCTGTACCTCTGGTTTGCCTCTCTTCTCTTCTCTAATACTCCTAACTCTATCCCCTTTCTGAGCACGTTAGAAATGCAGAGAAGCTCAAATAGCTCAAGCCATCTGTCCAGCCTGCAGTAGAAGAGTTTCATAGTAGCTGTGTGTATTCTCTCAAGCAAGAGATGTAGAATGGAACTGCTCATTAACAGTTCCAAAATTCTAAGTTTGAGTAGGTTTGGTTCCATTTAAAACGTGGTTGGAAATTCAGATTTCCAAATGTTAGGATGGAACCGGTTATTAAAAAGTTAGGTGGTTCTACAATTGCACTATTACATTCTTTTTTTATTTTAAGGGCCACAATAACATAGCATTTAAAGATGCTGAGCTTGTCAGCTGGAAAACTGACAGCCTGGGTTTCAGACCCGAGTTCCACATGATGGGGATGAGCTCCTGTTACGTGCTGCAGCTCCTAGCAGTTTAAAAGCTAGCAGTTTAATTTATCAGTTTAAAAGCATGAAAAAAAAATGAGTAGATAAACAGGTAGCATTTTGGCGGGAAGGCCACAGCGTATAGTCATGCTTGGCCAGTAGTAGTCGTGTCCTTGGCCAGTAGTGGCTTACTCTGCCAAGAAACAGAGATAAGTATTGCCCCCTAGAGTCAGACATAACCGAAAGGGGAAACCTTTACCTTTATCTTTATTCCCTTTTTAAAAAGTAGAAAATATCTGTGAACTATTTTTTTAAACCTTTATGAAAGCTTCCATGCTGTTAGCCTTCATGCTATTCCCAAAGGTATCCCTAAACATCTGGAGCAAATTTTGGAGGAAGATTGCAGAAGAAAGAACTAATTATGTTCCCACCTCTTTGTGTTCATGGATGCTTCAGATTTTTTTTTAATTAACTAAGGGACAGGGTTTAAAATTAGTATTTTCCTTAAGAAAATTCTAAAAAATATTCCTTCAGAGTTTGACTTTGAACAAATTTGGCTTGTTCTCATGTGAAGGTAGAATTGAAAAATCTAACTTAAAAACTGCTTATTTAACAAACCGGATGAGTTCAGAAATCTATTATTTGTTGATATACAAACTGAAAAAGGTGCCTGCTTTTGAAATTACATCCTTTACTTTTGTGTCTCTGTGGCAATATACAGGTTTCTAACATGTCATCTTCTTTCTTTCTTTTTTTTTTTTCATGTAAAAAACCCAAACAGGTTGTAACGAACAGGGACACTCAAGAAACGCTCCTTTGCATGGCTTGTGTATTTGAAGTTTCAAACAGCGAACATGGTGCACAGCATCACATCTACAGGCTTGTGAAGGACTGAACCGTTATTTATAGACACCTTTTCAATATGACTCCTTATGAAAATACAGACTGTCAACCTCAACACTAAGTGGCAGTTTTCTTTGGCTGAGCTGTCCCCAACATTTTTCTAAACCTCATTGGAGTGTGTTGATAAATATTGTAGCTGTGAAATTCTGGTACAGTTGTACAAATTCTTTCTTAAAACAAAGTGTTCTTTAAATTTATAAAGCCACCCTTTTGGAGGGAGACTATATTTAAGAATTTGTGGAAGTTTTAACTTGTGTTAGAAAAATGTAAGACAGAGCAATTGCCATGGAAAAGCTTAACAGCAGTTATAAGAATTTATGAGGTGTTTTGTCTCAATTAATGAAATCATGTTTCTAAGGTGCAAGAATGAAATGAATTTTAACTAAGCATAAATTAGCACACAAATTGTTTTTTAAAAAAGTATCTTCATAACTGATTACTGTGGAAAATACAGACGAATGTAAATCACTAAATTATTTTATACTGCAATTCAATTTCTGTTTGAAGCCAAATGACAAACTTAGCCTTAAGAAATGCCTGATGGGAATGGACAGGTCCTTAAAGTAGGCAAAATATTTTTTTTTTCTTTCCCTCTATATTAAACTAATATTCTAATTCACTGAAACTTTCAAGCAGGTATTGCAAAGCGAGAAGACTTCCTTTCTTTTACTAATTTTATCTAGTGCATTAAAAAATATAAAATATTTGTACTAATAAGGACATTTGATTATTTAATTAAAAGATGGCTCGTTTTGCAATAACTAGACAATTACTGAAAAATTAGGCTTACAGTGTATGTAATCCTGTGTGCGTGATTATATATTATATGAAATGGTTTTGTTTTGTTTTTCTTAACAACTTAAGAAATTGCAACACCCAAATTACCAATTAGATGGGAGAGGGATTTGGAAGTGCTATTTTTTTAATTACATTGTCAAATAAAAGCCACAATTATTGTAATTGGGGGGGAAAAAACAATAGGTCTAAAACAAAAGGTTCATCTGTTTTAATGTCTTTAGAATCCTAAAAATATCTGACATTGACAAAAGACTGATTGGTTTCTTTAAGCTAATCTTGTTCAATGTGATCCACCAGGTGAAATATGTAAAATATCAGCTAATTGTGGAAGCCACATTAAGGACTTAATATATTTCAGAACTGTTTTACACAGACTCAGATCACTGTTTCACCTAGCTCAGGTTTGCCAATAGGGATTGAGAATTATTTTCTAGGATTGTGCACTGGCTGGAGAATTCTGAGAGTTGAAGTCCACATATCTTAAAGTTGCCAAAATTGAGAAACACTGCTCTAGGATATCAAGCATTTTTTTAAAAAAAAAATAAATAAATATAAAAGCCAAGACTGGACCTTCTAGATATAATGCCAGCACATGACTATATCCCTTCACAAATAAGTAGCTTCTGTGATAATTTGAAATAAATCCAAGACTGTTAAGCATTTGGCTGCCCAGAATGCATATCTGGTGAGTTACAGGTGGCTTGGTAGACTCTTCTAGACTGTTTCACCTGGTCTAGAAATTGCCATGATGAATATAACTTTCCACAGCCTTATGTTCTTCCAGATGGGTTGAACTATAATTCTCTGAATATCCAACCAGCACTGATGGTTGAATTTGTGACCAACTTTTCTTTTGTAGACTTCTCAAAATATCTGGCTCAATCCTCCTTCTTGTTGATCATTATCCATGTTTTTCTTTTTCTGTCCACAATTCTGTTTGTCAGGAAAAGGAACACAGCACTCATGCCAAAGGTTTGAACAGTTTATTTGCATAGAGCTTTCTACACAAATCCTTCTCTTAATCTCTTCATTTTATCTTCTGTACTATAATTTCCCTTCATCTGCGCTTCCCCCCACTGTTTAGATATACAATATTTTGTATTGCTTAGGCACACAATCTGATTGTACCTATGTAGGGTTGTTTTTCCTTCAGTAACATATTACGTACAAAGTTTAGGTCTTCATAAAAGAGCAAGACTGAAATGTGGCTTAATCAAGATTATATTAAGACATGCAATTTAGGAAGGGTTCATGCTCACAAGATGGTTTGATACATGCTTTAAACAACTATTCTGGTTCTAAGCCATCTCCTTATGTGCCATAATTCAACTTGGTGGTTTGAAGTGCTGGCACATGAAAATTTTAGCCACAAATAATAACTAAGTCTGTCTTTTGTTTCTTCACTTGCGGAAGCAGATTTACTTGAGAAGTTTCTAGAAGCGTAGCAGTAGATAAATGTTAGAATGCAATTTCCATCCTCATATACTTGCACTCCAACATCTGAGACAAGGACATAAGTTATTATTTTTCCGTCATGATGTCAATTTGCACATTTTGTCACTATACCCCCTGAAATATATGGAAATATATGAAAAATATGGAAGCTTTCCTCCTTCATATTGATTTTACATTCATGATAGAATGACAATAGTTGCTGCTCTTAGCAACTATTCCAATTCCAATTCCTTACAGTTTTTTAAATTTTGGAGTCGCTCTTAAGGTAAATGCTATATATAAAACATTTTAGGCACTGTGTTAATAAACTTTCACAAAAACATTTCCATCAAAGACTGCAAGGTACAGTTCATCTGGAAGGTTCTGTTTTACTTCATTGTTGAAGATTATGGTGCTTAACATTTGGAAGGCTGCATAACGCTGTGGTCTTCTGTCCATGATTGCATTCACTTGTCTAGTGGATTGTTGCAGCACACGGTTCCTCAAACATTTTCTAACACTTGCGTTCACAAAAGTAAGAGGGTCGGCCAGCAGTAGAATGGAAGGCCAAGAAGAATGTTGGAATGCTTAGTAAACTGAGCATCTTTTGACTAATAGATGTTAAGGCAGATGAACCTCTTGGGCTGCAATCAACTGGATGTAAATCCTGTTGAACTAAATAGGACTTACTTCTGGGTAGATATGCACACAGGATTGTGCTGTCAGTCATTTTGTCTGAGAGCACTAGAACTGAATATTTATGGTTGGGTCTCTTCATGTGTTTCTAACACTAGCAAAATACCTTAAATAGAAGCACTGCATTTTAGCTAGCAGAAGGAGCCCTTTATTTGAAGCACTTGGTGTTACAGGTCTAAAATTCTCTTTTTAACAGTCGAGTATTATAAGGCTTTGGGTTTGGGGTTTATTTATTTTAGGGAGAAAAAGTTTTAAAACATTAGGATCACTTTTCACATGTGAAACAGATCAGTTTGCAAAATAGGCACAGTTTGTTTTTTCTTCTGATAATGCAGCCTGCTACAAAAGTATGTAATGACTGTACAGTCTGAAGCATCCTAATGTTTCTTGATGTTCGTTTTTGTAAAAATGTATGGGGAACTGTTTGCCTTGTCAGTCACTTATTTGTGGATGTAAACGATTCATCCCCTGAGCATGTTTCTTCCTCAAGCCTTAAGTCTGTCAAAGGTTTTGTGTGGAATGTCTGGTCCCCCCAAACGCTGCCTGGCAACTGTGAGCTCTTTTGTAAGCTGGAAGCATCTCTCTTGTTACTGTTATTTGTGGTAGGAACTTCTTAATTCCAAGCTGCCAAAGCATTACAATATGCAGTGCCTTAGTGCTATAGTAGGAGTACCTTCTAGCCTATCATGCCAATCATATGTAGTCCATTAATTTGGTTTATTTATGTATATATAAAAAATAATCTAGAGGAAACCCTTTTGGTCGAAGAAACCTTCCTACACAAGTCAGTCCCCATCACCACATAGTTGGAATCTTTATACCAAAATGAAACAAAACGGCTCTAGAATTTTCTGCAGAAAGTGAATTGTATAAATAATGCTGCCTTTTCCAATTCTCATGACCAAATACTTAGTTTGTGACTCTGCACTCTTGCATGCAAGTGCCTTTGGTTTTGAAGTTCCAGCTTAGAAAAGTGCTGCCATAATAATGACAAATTGTAGAGACCAAAAATATTTAGAGATCACCATAATGCCTTTGGTTTATTGGACACAGTCAAAACTAACAGGCCTCCGTTCTCAAAGAGTATCTTTTTATAGTAGCATGCTTTTTTCAAATCACAAGAGTGCATAATGCTGGAAACTAATCTCCCTCTTGTTTCTGAGGCTTTGATAACTAGCATTAAAAAGGAAAAAAAAATCAGTATTTCACCTTTGCCATGTCTTTCTCCATCCAATTTGACATTTCTCCATAATTAGCAGAAAATTAAGCAAAGGACAAGTGTGATTTTATTAATGTACTAACTAGTTCTGTGAAGATGGCCCTCTTCTCCATTTTAAATTTGCACTTATTTTGTTTACAAACTTGAGCAATTGGATGTCTAAAATTGAAAAGCATGGATCAAAAATGTTTCTGAAATTTAACCAATGCTTTTGGGCACCATTTTTTTAAAGAAATAAATAAGAAATATTGTTAGAAAATCCTTTAGACTGGTATCATTCAGTCTGTTACTGTCACACTACTAGACAGGCAGCTTCTTTAATTAAAGGGTGCCATTTAACACAGTTTGTGAATTTGAAAAATAATGTTTATTTCAAGAGACATTGACAACATTGATACTGATGTACTCATTCAAAAAGGTATGTGTGTGTATGTGTATACATGCACACACACACATGAGAAAACTGATAGCAGTAAAACCAAAAGTTGGCAGAGGGAATTGTAGCTATTCTGGTTTTAATAGGTTTTTTAAAAAAAAAATTAAAATTACTGTGCAGCACAAAGTGGTAACATTTGTGATTGTTCCCCTCTCTCTTTCATTTGCATTCATATTGGTTTTCTTGTTCTTCAAAGATTTAAATCTCCCTCACTCTCTTCTTGCATCTAATCCACTAAGGATTGCTTGGCCTCAAAAATAAACTATATATATTTACAACTATTAAATATATCTGCTGAGACAGATATAAGTAAGGAAGTGGGTGGAGTATATTTTATTGCAAAGGAATCATTTTTATTTATTGTCTTATGTATAAATTGAGAAAAAAAGAAATGGTACAAGTTGTTGCAGTTGAATCATAGCTTTTACAAATGTAATTTTATACTTACTTGAATTCTAGAATGGCTTATTTAGGTACTGTACCACTATGTTGTGTAATTTGCAAGTTTCATATCTATTTTCTCACTTACTACTAGAGTCCATTCAGTTTGGCAACTCCCTTGAACTCAATCTTCCTGTTTTTATCACCTTCAAGTAACCGAGATAATTAAATGGAATAAAAGCAACCAAGAATATGAAGGTGATTTATAGAATTTCAAAAGCTGCAAAGTGGTAAATTTTAGTCTTGGTTCAATGCTTAGGGTATGTTTCATTTTCTTTAGTTTAGACATCATGCCAAACCAGGAAGGAAATTTAATGATATTTTGGAAATGGTTCACACAACAACTGATTAAATCTTTCTTTGCTTAATGATGATTGTCAAATAAGCCATATTTGACTTGATTCATGTTACACATTAAAATGTAACACACAATTTATAAAACGTATTGGCTTGGATCCCTCATTCTACTAAATAAAAATAAATCATATTGTAGTGTATGAACCAGTTTTTAAGTAATACCAAATTTTATGAAATCTAATCACATTTTCCCAAGTACACAGAATCAGAATCATAGAGTGGAATGTCATGTGAATCAATGTTATATTAATTCTATACTTAATAAAACATCTGCACTGATGACCTTTTAGTAAAAATGTTCCTTACTCAGCCTGTAGAAGCTGTGCATCATTGAGTACACTTTCAAATCTCTGAACAATCATATATAATAATCAAGCATAGTAACTCAGAATCATGATTTGCCTACTATATTTTTTATCTCAAACCATTAATTAAGCTACCTAGAGTTGGCATGAGTATGAGGCAGCCATAAACATCAGAATTAAGCATCCTAAAATAAAAATAGTTGAAATCTCAGAATCCCACAAATCTCACAAGCTGTGATTTGAGAAGGCCAAAACAATATAAAAAATTGCTTGGAGCAAAAGAGAAGGTTGACAGACATTTCATGTAATTTCATTATTTTTCCCTCACGAAAGATTTTCTGTTCCCAAAAGGCTGCCTGAAAAAGTTGCTGTTCAGTGATTTGGATTGTAAGTTACGGGAAACAAAAACCATGGTTTGGCATGTTTTCTAAACTGAACTTGTCTTGACAGTGTAGGAAAATCAGTTACAAATCAATCAACTTTAACACAACACTAGCATCATGTAACATATGTGGTTCTGCTATAGGAATGGGCACCTCCTATGGGTTGCAGCACCTTGTTTGCAATTCCTTGTGGCTGGGCCTGAAATGGGGATCCAGTTTTTGAGGTAGTGGACTGAAGGGTGAAGATTTGCACCCATTTCACCCATTAAAAGTCCTCTAATCCCTCTGCCAAATGGGCTCATTCTTCCCATGTTGGTGGAGGGGGGTTAAGGTCAGAAGAGACGGTATGGGCATCTGCCTAATACTTAAAAACAAGGTTGAAAGGTGGGGCCTCACCCACTCTGCCTATACTTTCTATAGCCCCTGGGCCCCTGGGCATGATGCAGATACCAAGGACATCAACACAGGCTAAAAACTGGCCCATCCGTGTTCTATAGGACAGAAATACTCTCCTACTGTTCTGTAGGATAGATATATGTGGCATCCTTGTTCTGTAGGACAGATATACATGATTAATATATGCTAATCCAGGGAAGAACACTCCACCATCTGCAGTAGGTAGGGATTTAATTGCCTGCAATGCTCACACCCCAATTCCCATGTAAATTGGGATTGGAGCACCTGGGGAGGCATTAAAGCATCACTCCCTGCCCACCTCCAAACGGGATGTCCATAACAACATAAATTGGTTCCCATTTTTGTCTCTACTCAGGTTAATTATTATTAAGATTATCATTACTATTATTATTTCGGTTACTACCTGGTAATCTTGTTTGGTTTTCTTTCTCCCGGCCATTTCCGTGAATAGAAAGACTGAGTAATTGAAAGTACAGTGTAAATTTGGATTTGTTGATCTCCAATTGAGTAGATTACTATGGCTGTGAGAGTTTCCCAAAAAGTTGTTCTACTGTATCAATTCCAAAATGTACTCACTTCACAAAGGACATACATCCTGTTACCTCCTCACTCTGTGGTTTTCTTTTTGTTTCTCTTTTTGTTTTCTTTCTTTTACACGGGCCTCTCAATCAAGGCTCCTAACTGCAAAAGAAAAGCCTACAATATGTGCCTGAAAAAGACAAAATAATTTTATAAGAGTTTTTAAAACCTGAATAGCCTTTAATTTTTTAATATCAGTACATTTTATGTAAAAACAAAAGGTTTTTTTTCTGTTTCCTTTTTTTTTTTATTTGACACATGCATTTGTTCACATTTGTAAATGACTTAATGGAATTCTCACTTTGTTTATTTGTGTAATGTGTATAAACTGGGTTTGTGACTTAAGCATATTCATATATGGTCAGTGGTTATTTTAATATTGTACTGCTGCTGGTTACTTTGGGAAAGGGGTGTCAATCTGCCTTGGATGACAAAGTACCTCTTGCTTAGGTATTGAGGGAAAGCTCTATTTTAAAAGAAAAATGAACCTCGGCAAATTGTGTCTTAACATATTTTGAAGTTTTCAAAACAACTTTCAATCAAACCTTTTGGCAGTACAGTATTCTTGTATTTGTCGTCTGTGTGTAGGTACTGGTACCTTCTTTGTTTTTAAAAACGTTTTAAGTGTTGGCTTTAAAGTGAATTTATCTTTAGTATGATAGTAATATGAAAATTATAGGGTTTGTGTGCAGAGAATTTTTTTATAAAAGTGCTTTGTAAAAAAAAAAGTGTATTCTAGCTTTCGCGGTACATATGTGTGATACCTTTAATATCCATGACAGTTAAGTGCAATTATTTCATCACTCTAAAAATGCTATTTTTGTGTCGGTTACTGCAGGTGTTCATGTCTTTGCAAAGTGACACATTTTGATGCCTTCTTGATAAAAGTGGTAGATTTTTTTGTAGCTTTCTAGAAAATTTGTATTCCTACAGTATTGATTGGAAATAAAGGAAATAAAATCATTGTCAATTTTGTTTTAATTTGCTTCAATGTTGTCAGTTGGCCCTGAGGGAGGGACTCTTTACACATCAGATGTCCCTGATGGGTGTAGAGGCAGAGTTTGGCTGGTAGGCTGAGATCTGACCCTGACACTTTTATCTTCTCAAAAGATAAGTGCTTTCAAAAAGCTAAATGTTAAACACATCATAATAAAGGATCCTCCTATTATACATTAAAGCCTTATGAACATCATCTTCCAAGAGTCAAATTTTCGTAAAGAAGTTTAGAAGAATGTTAATCCCATTCACATACTTTCTTCAATGGTGGTAAAGAGCAAGCCATACCAACTATATCTTTCCTAAAACATATCTGTTAAGCATCTCCCGTGCTATTGTTATCATTTTGTTGCTTGTATTGCCTTATACTGGGTGTCGGCAACCCAGTGCTCCGGAGCCGCAGGAAGCTCTTTGGGCCCTCTGCTGCAGCTCCCTGTCCCATCACTGGCTGGCCCCACCCTGCCCCTCACCCTCCCCTCCCAATCACTTCTTGCTGGCCTGAGAAGGTAACAACAATGGCAGGAGATGGAGAAGTGGCTGGGGCTGATTCTTCAGCATCTCACTCTTGCTGGAGCTAAGAAACAAGCGCAAGCTGTGGCGAAGGTTTCCCTCCTCCTCTTCCAGTAGAAGCGATTTTCATGTAGGGATTTCCTGACTCCATCTTCTATGGCAACTCTTCCAAATGCACCAAGTCTCCAGAGCAGATTTAAAAAGGCTTTCAGGGGAAAGCTTGTTTTGTCTCTTTTATCACTAACAACATCCTGTGATCAGAGTTCTGTGCAGGATTTCAAAGTTCAATCTGGCACAGAAGATCAGGATCATAAACCTCCAAATACAGGGTCTGGATCTTGAGCCTCACATGCTGCAAATAAGGCTCTAAGCTAAAGATGGTGGTGGTGGTGGCTCAAGAAATAAAAGCCAAATAATTGTATTAAGGATAACACGTGAATTCTTTCAAATAAGATGTCACATTTTACAGAATATGTTGAAAAAGTAGCCTCTACTATTCCCTGATAGATGGAAAAAGAACTGAGACAAGGCCATGCTAGAAAAGCTGAACGCATCACTTTCTGAGTTATAGAGGGTATGTTCACACAACATATTAAATAACCCTGTATAGTTCATTTCACTGTATGTACCATCCCCAAACTCTGTTCTTAACGGCAGTTTCACCATGGCCTGTGGCTATTTTCTGGATATATCTTTCATGCAATCATAATGGAGCAGTTTCTATTTCGGTTTAATATTTGACCAGCATTAGAAGCCCAATGTTTGCAAATTCTGGTAAACAACACCTGTTCCACACTTGTATGTATGTTTAACCTTAGGAGAGCTATGCCAGGTATGGATAACAATGCATTAGAAATACGTGATTTTAAAGTAACACATGTACAGAGCTGCAGCAAAAATGGGCAGGCAGACGTAAAGCTTAAATTTACGTTGAAAAGAAACTGGAAATGCAAGCATATATAAACTCAAAAATAAACTAAAATAATTTCAAAAATCATTTTTCCTGAACAAGAACCCCTCAAAAGCAGGAAAGGCATCCAAATACGTGGCTTTTGCCTAATTCTTGCACTGCTCACTCTTCAAGCTGTGATAAGACAAAGCATCTCTTGGAGCTGTAGAAAAGAGCCTATTAATGAGCTGAGGTTATCATGGACAGGAAGCATCAAAGGGGTCTTTTTTTAAAAAAAACATTAAGGAAAGACACATTTCATATATGCAGAGACCTTTAAAAATCTCTCTGTTTTGTAATATGAATTGATTTTTATTCAAATCTAAACTATGCTCAAGAAATGAATTTAGACTATTAGGATGAGCGATAGCTATAGGATTTATGTCTAAGTAATCTATCTGTAAGGGTCATCTTGTAATAGTGGTTAACGCATCAGGCTAGAACTTGGGAGATCGTGTATTCTAGTCCTGCCTTAGGCATAAAGCCAGCTGGGTGACCTCTTGGGCCAGTCACTCTCTCAGGCCTAAGAAGGAAGCAATGGGAAATCACTTCTGAAAAACCTCACCAAGAAAACTGCAGAGTCTTGACAGTCTCCAAGAATCGGACAATGATTGATCACAAGAATAAAATAATCAGATTGCGCTGAACAATATTTTGGCATAATGTTTCTGTATTGCTGTGTATCTCAATTTCAACCTATTTTCATGTGGGAAAGGGCCATTGTAAAAAATATAATACTATAAATAATTAAAACCCTTTCTTATTGCTCTTGCTGATTTCCTTATAATTTCCAGAATCCTTTCTGTTTTCCTTATAATTTCTCTCCTGTGTCAATTGCATATTTTTCCTGTATAGGAGCCATGCAAGAGCTCTGCCAGACCTTTGCTTCTCACAGAAGCCAACCAGATGTTTTAGATGTTCAGAAGTTGGAGGGGGAGATAACCCTCTCTTTCTGACATTGTTTTCCTGAATAAAGTATGATCATCAAACTTCTGAGCTTTTTTTTTTCTCCTCCTACCTTTTTTTAATTTGATTTTGTTTTGAGATTACTATTATATTTATTGCATAGCTTGGTAACAATTGATTGAGCCATTCTTTCTCTTGAAACGTTCCGTAGAATTTCAACAAATCTGTTTTACTAGGATTAACTTACATTCCATGAGAAACAATTGTGTTTCAAAGTTGTAAAAAACTGGAACATTTCAGAAATGCTGGCTTTTTCATATCTAAGGATACAGTTCAGAGAAGACGATTTGGCTTTGTTCCAAAGTATTTTTGCCTTTCATTCACATTGACAGGATGATAATAATTGGGAGAACTGTGTATTTAGAGGAATGTTGGAGAAATAATTACACTGACCTGCCGTGTAAGTGTTTTGCATGTTTGTTTTTGTTTTTGTTTTCTGTTCAGAGGTTTTGTTTTTTGTTTTTTGTGCATGTGTGGTTGCTTTGTTTTCCTCTGCAGATTTTTTTGGTTCATTCTGACGAGATGCCAAGGAGAGACATCACAATGGGCAGATCCAAGGCTTTCCTACCCAAGCTTTAAGTACTATGTTTACTGTTTTCTTGGAGCATCTGATATTTAACATAACATACATAACGTAACATAACAACAGAGTTGGAAGGGACCTTGGAGGCCTTCTAGTCCAACCCCCTGCCCAGGCAGGAAACCCTACATCATCTCAGTCAAATGGTTATCCAACATTTTCTTAAAAATTTCCAGTGTTGGAGCATTCACAACTTCTGAAGGCAAGTAGTTCCACTTATTAATTGTTCTAAGTGTCAGGAAATTTCTCCTTAGTTCTAAGTTGCTTCTTTCTTTGATCAGTTTCCACCCATTGCTTCTTGTTCTACCCTCAGGTGCTTTGGAGAACAGCCCGACTCCCTCTTCTTTGTGGCAACCCCTGAGATATTGGAACACAGCTATCTCCCTAGTCCTTCTTTTTATTAAACTAGACATACCCAGTTCCTGCAACCGTTCTTCATATGTTTTAGCCTCCAGTCCCCTAATCATCTTTGTTGCTCTTCTCTGCACTCTTTCTAGAGTCTCAACATCTTTTTTTTTTTTTTTTAATTTTTTTATTACTTTTTTTACAACAAACAAACAAAAAAAATACATTATTACACCCTTGTGCTATACATAAAAGGAAGATTTGGGTCTTCGGATATATCCTCATGATTGCCAAAATCCACGTTCTCGAGGTACAGGTACTGAAGCGTCCAATGTTCCAAGCGCAAAGTCCACAAATGGTTTCCAAGTCTTCCAGAAAATATCTTCTTTATACACACCACTTCTAATTTTAATATCACATGTCATTTTATCATTTAAAGCTAATTTCCACATTTCAGAATTCCACTCTTCTATTCTAAAAATCACATCTAGTTTCCAATATCTAGCTATTATAATTCTACCTATTATAATCATAATTCTAATCAATTCTTTTTCATATTTTGTTAATTCTATTTCCTTAATTACCAACAATAATATAGTTTCCACTCTCAATGTTATTACTTTCCCATCATTTCAAATATCATTTTCTCCAATTGTTGCCAAAACTTTTAACCTTATCACAATTATACCACATATGTTCATAAGTCCCCAATTCCATCTCACATCTCCAACATTTTTACTAGTTTTTTATCCATTTGTGACAATCTTACTGGAGTCAAATACCATTTCCAAACAACTTTATAATTGTGCTCTTTAATCCTTATAGATAAAGTTCTCATAATTCTACTCTTCCAATTCACATTCCAATCTGATTCTGGTATTTCAATATTAAGATCTTTTTCCCAATTTGTCCTCATCACTCTTTGTAATTTTTCATCAGAATTTATAATCTTATAAACCCTACTAACGAGTCCCTTTAGCCCAATTTCATCTTTCATAATCCGAGATACTAAATATTCAAATTCAGTTTCACATCTATTTATCGAATAATTTTCCTTTAGTTTTTTGTCCATTTTCTATCTGTATTTTTCAAACCAACTTAACCCTAATTTTTCAATAATTTCTTTATTCCTCCTTTCATTTCCATAACTTTTATCCAATCTCTAATAATTTCTATATTTTCCTCTTTAATCACTTCATTACGTTTTATATTATTTTAATTGGCCAAATTCAGTTGTCTCCCCAGAAAGATTATATCCGGAATTAAAATTTTAACAAATTTGTTCCACATTTTACTTAATCCCTTTAACCAATAACTTCTACTTACACATTTTAAATTTGCTTTATCTAAAAACCACCTTGATCCAAATTTCTCTATATCCCTTAACTCTAAATCTCTCCAATAATTATCTTCACCTTTAAATATTTTTACCACTATCCGGATACCATACGCACAGTAATAATTAAGTAATTTGGGGATTCCTAATCCACCTTCCTTTTGATTTTGATACCACATTTTCTTCACTAATCTGGGTCTTTTGCCACCATTGCAAAATTTATCCAGTTTTTTCTGATATCCTTCAATATCTTTCTCTGTCAAATTTAGTGGTAGCATCTCGAATAAAAAGTTGAACTTAGGCAGCAACATCATCTTACACATTGCAATTCTACCAAACCAAGACAACTTTAAAATTTTATATTTATCTATCTTCTTCTCAATTTCGTTAATCACCACATCATAATTAAGTTTTTTCAATTCTTTAACCTTAAGTGAAAGCACTATACCCAAATATTTCAATGTGTTTTAATCCTTATCCCAAATTGCTCTTGCATATTCTCAGACTCATTACCATTACTATCCATCAATAATTCTGACTTTGACCAATTTACTTTCAATCCTGTCATTTCTTCAAATTCTATCAAATGCTTATATATCTTTTCAAATCTTTCTCTACATTTTTCAAAATAATTAAAGTATCATCCATACAAATTTATCTTATACCCTTATATCCTTCTAATTCTTCATCTTTTCTATCATTTTGTCAATATTTCCATAGCCAATAAAAATAATGTTGGGGACAGGGACATCCTTGTCTTGTACCCGCTTCCAATTTTATCTCTTCAGTTAATATTCCATTCACCTTCACTCTTGCACTGCTCTTTTGGTATAATTTTGAAATAACATGTATAAACTTATTACCAAAGCCTAAAGCCTCCACAATTACTTTAATTGTTTCCCATTGTACAGAATCAAAAGCTTTAAAAATATCCAATGATACTATACCAATTTTATCACCATTATATTCAGCTACATCTATAATATTTAATACTCTTCTAACAATATCACTCATGTATCTACCCTTCACAAAACCTACTTGATTATAACTTATATATCTATCTATAAATCTATTTAATCTATTACTTATAATAGCAGTAAATATCTTTGCATCCTGATTAATTAAAGAAATGGGCCGATAGGACTCAATCCTTTCTAAATCTTTATCTGGTTTAGGAATTAGGGATATCACCGTTCTATTCCATGACGAAGGTACTTCCCACCATGTAATATTCCATTGAATAATTTTTGCAATCTTGGTATTATTAATTCTTTAAATTCTTTATAAAACTCAACAGGTAATCCATCCTCACCTGGAGCTTTCCCTAATTTTAATTTTTGTATTATTCCATTAATCTCATCTTGTGTTATATCTTCTTCCATCAATTCCTTATATGTTTGATCAATTTTCACCACATACTTTTCTAAATAGCTTTGCAATTTTCCCGATTAATTGGTTTCTTTGAATATAGATTCTGAAAAAATTTCTAACCACTTCACATTTCTCTAATTTTTTATAACATCTTATACCTCTATCATCTATCAAAACTCTAATTTCTCTCTTCTCTCTTTTATCTTTCGCCATCTTTGCCAATAATTTAGAATTTCTATTACTAAATTCAAAAATTCCTATTTAAAATCTCAAATTTCTTTTACTAACTCTGTATCTTCTTCTATCATTTTATTTCTTAACATATTAAGCTCCTGAAGAATTTTTTTCTTTAGTAAGCAAAATTGATTTTCCAATTCTTTAATCTGATTTTATCTCTTTCCATTTTAATTTTATAATTTTTATATTTCCTACTTGATAATTTAATACTCTCCTCTAAACACCGCTTTCATCGCATCCCAAACAATTTCAAATTTAACCTCCCGTTATCATTTAATCTCCAACTTTCCTCCAGTTTTTAAGTATCCATTTTTATCCTTTTCATTTTATACAATTTCTCGTCATATCTCCAATAGCTTCTTTTTCTCAAAATTAAAATCTAAGTCCACCATAACTTCTGCATGATCAGAATCTTTAAATTCCACATCTACCTTATCCACATTATTCAACAAATCTTTAGAAAGAAAAATATAATCAATTCTAGAATATGTATTATATATCTTAGAAAAAAGTGTATACTCTCTCAATTCCTTTAACCTCTCCACACATCAACCACGCCATTTCAAGCATCCACATATTTAAAATCCCCATTTTATTTGCTCCTCCACAGCGGGTGGGATTAGTACTATCTATTTTATCTCTGATTAAATTAAAATCCCCAGCCACAATTACTTTCCCTACACTTTCATTCTCCAAAATTTTGTTATTTTTCAAGAAATTCTCTTTGTTTTCATTCGGTAAATATAAATTAACAAGTGTCACTTTTTCCTCATTAAGATTTCCAACAATTATTACATATCTTCCATCTTCATCCAAAATTACCTTATGTTTTCAAAGTACACCCTATCTGATATCAGTGTTGCAACTCCTCTAGCTTTTGAAGTTCCAAATGCTTTTCATATATTTGCATACCTTTTATATACATTCTATTTGAATCTTCAGATTTCTGATGGGTTTCTTGTAAAATAAAATGTCTGGCAAATCCTTTTAATCTTAAGCTCCAATCTTCTTCTTTTAATCTGGTTCCTGTACCCTTCACATTCCATGACATTATTTTTATAACTCCCATTTAAAATATAAATTTTTAATCCTATCCCGCATCTTCCTTTCTGTGCCCACCACCGACATTAAACTACCATATTTAACATATAAACAACAATAAGAAAACAGAAAAACAAAACAAACAAACAATAAAGTACAAACAATCTTCTTCCCCCACATCCTCATCGATTTCGCCTCTATAAAGAGAATGGGGGAGAGGGGACGTGCCAATGCCCGGGCCACTTCTTTCGGGCTGTCTATTTAAATTCATCACCCAAAAAAAGATAACGATGACCGCATTCAGCTTCAGATTTTCCAAGACTCTTATCTGCTTCTTCTCTTACTGTATCCTCACGACTCTTCTTCTGTTCAACCAACACAGGTGATATTTCTTTCCTCTTTAACCCTTTGGAGTCTTGCCCTCCAATAGCCCCTTTTTCTTCTTCTGGGATTGATGTTTCCGCGTATGTTCCACCCATCTGAAGCATTTGATCTTTTATCTCCATTAAATCCTCCATCTCAATCAGTCCAAGCTCCCGTAAATATAATAATGCATCTATATCTGGGGTGATTGTACGCATCCTTCCTTTATAAAAAAATTTCAATTGTTGTGGTGGCCTCCAATTGTATTTAATTCCATTATCCCTCAAAACTTTTGTGATTGGTTTTAAAAAAAATCTCCATGCCCTTTCTTCTCTTGATATATCCGGGAAGACTTGAATAGTCTTCCCTTCAAACTTCAAAGCATCTCCCAACTCTCTCACCTTGGCCATAACTTCCAACTTATCACCAAGATTTGCGAACCTGACAAGCACGTTTCTGTTAGAACCATTTTGCCTTCTATATCCAATTCTAAAAACACTTGCCAGGTCTGCTATTGTGAACGTAAGTTGCGTATCCAAATCATTAATCCATTTCAAAACCCGCTGTTTCAATTTATCCTCCTTTTCTTCTGAGATTCCTCTGATAACTAAATTATATTTCCTCAT